>NC_137150.1:129267448-129769948 GCF_951394435.1 Stenella coeruleoalba | reverse complement strand
TGATCAGAGCCATGAAAAAATAATAGGCATGCAGAGGAAAAATAAATCTAATTGAGATATCAAATTTAAATAATATGTTTTTCAGGTAAATTCTAATATAGATACAATGGGAATCATACACACACTGACCTCCTATAAGGTCATCTATAAGCCAATAATATATTCAGTATAATCTGTCCACCATGATGATTTGGGTTTCAGAGCAGTTGATCTTAAGCCCTTTTCTTTTCCTCATAGCAAACGTAAAATAAAACTTGCTGTCTCATGAGGTCAATGCTTCATGACTATATATATGCCGACCGTTCAGAAAATAATTTGCTATTTTTGTACTACCTTGTTTTCTTAGGTTTTGTGTTTTATATTTGCTTATCTGTGCTATTTGTTGTTTTTGTTTTTAATTAGAATCTGCTTGGCATATCCTGGGTAAATCCTGGTCAGGAATAAAGCTTACATCTTGCCTTTCCTCTCTGAACTTTTCAACTACTCCTTTGTTTTTCAGTGTCCTGAAAGTCAAATTTGTCCAAACTCTTTTTTTTAGTTTCTAAATTCTTTTTTTTTTTAATATCTTTATTGGAGTATAATTGCTTTACAATGGTGTGTTAGTTTCTGCTTTATAACAAAGTGAATCAGTTATACATATACATATGTTCCCATATCTATTTCCTCTTGTGTCTCCCTCCCTCCCGCCCTCCCTATCCCACCACTCCAGGCGGTCACAAACCACCTAGCTGATCTCCCTGTGCTATGCGGCTGCTTCCCACTAGCTATCTATTTTACATTTGGTAGTGTATATATGTCCATGCCACTCTCTCACTTTGTCACAGCTTACCCTTCCCCCTCCCCATATCCTCAAGTCCATGCTCTAGTAGGTCTGTGTCTTTATTCCTGTCTTACCCCTAGGTTCTTCATGACCTTTTTTTTTTTTTTTTTTAGATTCCATATATATGTGTTAGCATATGGTACTTGTCTTTCTCTTTCTGACTTACTTCACTCTGTAGGACAGACTCTAGGTCTATCCACCTCACTACAAATAACTCAATTTCACATCTTTTTATGGCTGAGTAATATTCCATTGTATATATGTGCCACATCTTCTTTATCCATTCATCTGTTGATGGACACTTAGGTTGCTTTGATGTCCTGGCTATTGTACATAGAGCTATAATGAACATTTTGGTACATGACTCTTTTTGAATTATGGTTTTCTCAGGGTATATGCCCAGTAGTGGGATTGCTGGGTCATATGGTAGTTCTATTTGTAGTTTTTTAAGGAACAACCATACTGTTCTCCATAGTGGCTGTACCAATTCACATTCCCACCAGCAGTGCAAGAGTATTCCCTTTTCTCCACACCCTCTCCAGCATTTATTCTTTCTAGATTTTTTGATGATGGCCATTCTGACCGGAGTGAGGTGATATCTCATTGTAGTTTTGATTTGCATTTCTCTAACAATTAGTGATGTTGAGCATCCCTTCATGTGTTGGTTGACAATCTGTATATCTTCTTTGGAGAAATGTCTGTTTAGGTCTTCTGCCCATTTTTGGATTGGGTTGTTTGTTTTATTGTTATTGAGCTGCATGAGCTGCTTGTAAATTTTGGATACTAATCCTTTGTCAGTTGCTTCATTTGAAAATATTTTCTCCCATTCTGAGGGTTGTCTTTTGGTCTTGTTTATGGCTTCCTTTGTTGTGCAAAAGCTTTTAAGTTTCATTAGTTCCCATTTGTTTATTTTTGTTTTTATTTCCATTTCTCTAGGAGGTGGGTCAAAAAGAATCTTGTGATTTATTTCATAGAGTGTTCTCTTTAGAGTCCCTATTCTGAAGCACTACAATGTTTTTCAGATTTGAAAGCAAGCAAACAAAACCTGAAACATTGTGTGTTTTTGGTTTCAGGTTTTCATCTTTCTCTGTGGATCCTGAAGAACAACTTTAAATTTTGTAGAATTTCTCGTCTTTTTTTTTTTTTCTGGGAGAAAGGAAACTCTCATTAAAACCTCATGATATACTTTATTTCTAAACCCATACCGCTAACTTTGAGTTGAAAAATAATTTGATAAAACTAAAGATTCCTGTCACGTCTGTAAAATGACAAGGTGAGCTACAAATTGAGTTAATGATAATTCCCTTCTATTTCACGTGTTTATTATGGCAAAAGTTTTATTTTTCAAAATCATTATCCAGTTTCCTCTCCATCAAACATTAATGTGAATGCAGTACATACAAAGTTATACAGAAGTAGAATCTCCCCATTATAGGTGTCTGAGAAAAGCTAGAAACGGCATTTCCATTAAAAAGTAATATACAGAATGGAGGGGGAAAAAAAGTCTTCAGGGCCTTAGAAAGAGAAAAATTGTTACATTGTAAATCAATGCATGACCACCCAAATCAGCATTATATTTCATAAATCTGTAGACAGCATTAGTTATAGTCAAAAGGAACTGTTGTAAAATTACTTGTGGAACACCCATTCACACACACAAATAAACACACCCAAATGGCACAGAATCATGTAAATTAAAAACATGAAAGTCCAGTGAAGCCACCAAAATGCGGTCACTTTCTAGTCTGGTCTTATGTACCAAACCCTAAAATTTAAGATTCTTCTTGTTAAAAAAAAAAAATCTGCAATCTTCTCTATGTATTATCCTCAAAAGTTGCTCAAAAAAGTGATTTGTTTAGGAGCATGAAAATGCAGGACCCAATAATTACAATTAAGTAAAAAACGAGTGAGGAATACAGCAGCAAAGGCAATGGAGTTGCACTTTAGGGTTTTTTTTTAAACAAAAAGCTGTTTCCACCTATTTTTTAAGGGATAATTTAAGTAAATATAATTTTTAACATTGAGGCATGAAGAAAATTGTTTTAAAAGGGAAGAAAATTAAAGCAAGGGTATTTAGGTTGCTCTTAATATATATTGTGGGTGTTTTCTCTAAGATTGCTTTCCCTGAGATTCACAGGATCCATGCAACATTGTTAAAGCAGAACCATTTCTGTATAATGAAAACCAAAGTGTATATTCAAGGATATGAAGAAAAATAGAAAGGTATGCATTTGTAAGATAATAACTGTGAAATCAGTTTTATTCAGTCATAGATATTATTTTTACACAATGTTTGGCATGTGTTGAAGAAATAAATATATAAGAAACTCACTTCAAAATTAAAATATGTTAGTGGTTTTGTCTATTCATCCTAAAATTTAAATGTTTATTGGACACAAATCATATGATGTACATGTTTTTACACCATATCTTTACTTTTACTCCAAAGTAGAAGGTATATTCCTAATATAACCATTTTGTTGACGTGGAATTTGAGGCCAGATTTCATGCACAAAGTCAAGTCAATGGAGAAAGAGTTTTATATTTAACTCAGCAAGGGAAAATAACTTTTGTGAATACATTGTCCAATTTATTGCTGGCATAGTCTATATTTGTATAACTGCCAACACTTCCTTCATCTGCTTTTATGTACAGAATAAAAGTATCACCCAGCAGGACTATTTTAGTGTGTCATCGAAAGAAAAGGTAAATCCACTTATTTTCAAAAATCAATCCTAGCCTGCCTTAGGGTAATAGCGTCTGGTACCTGAAGGAATACAAGAACCATGTTGTGAGTAGTAGTTTTTAATTTAAAATCTCAATTTACTACAACTAGGTTTCTCTTAGAAGTTTGCCTAATTCTATTTTGCAGGCTTTTCGTGTACATTAATTTGCATAACTGTATTGAAGTGAGCTTTTGTGCTGAGAAACCAAACCAAATTCAAAAGTCTTAATTAAAAGCATAGGGAACCTGAATGAAATTTTAGATATTAGGAATCTGACCTATGCTGGCCTATTATTTCCTGATTTATTTGATTTATAAAGACTCAATTTTTGTTTGAAAACCCCTAGGGAGTGATTAAGATATTTTTGAATCTGTAAAATATAAACATTAAGAATGGCAGCAATTTGAATTCATGATGCTCTTAGTGGGCTGTGCCATGAAGACTAACATGCCAACCATTCCTTTTGATTGTGAAGCATATTGGAAAAACTTTATGCTAGTATTCTAATAGCACTTTTCCATTACATGGATATATTCATTTGAATCTGCCAGGTTTTTCTCTATGACAGTGATATTCAACTGACTACAATTTTTGTTCCCCAGGGGACATTTGTCAATGTCTGGAGATGTTTTTGTTTGTTTCAACTTGGGGGTAGGGGAGCTGCTACTGGCACCTAGTGGGAAGAGGTCAGGAACAGTCGCTAAACATCCTACAATGCACAAGACAGCTCCCTGCAACAAACACTAACCAGCCCAGAATATCAACAGTACTAGTTGGGTGGCTCTAATATGGAGATTATGAACACAAATCTAATATAGGCTTACTGTAGATGTTTTGGAAATCTTATTCCAGAAAAAAAATAAAATAAAATAACAGTAAATCACATATTCTCAGTTGGGATAAACAGAGGCAACATACCACAGTAATGTTTTGCCGTGAATCAGGGACATAGCTTTTGATAAAACTTCCCTTGCCCAGCATCTATGGTGCTTCTTCTGAGAACATGCCCATCTGAAACACAAGCAGACAGTGCAGTAAGTTATCAAATTGTGTATAAGAATTCCACCTCATTCAATGACTCTCCAAGGCAGACCACTGGTTATAGACATTACTAACCACAGTAGACAATCAGTCTTCTGGAGCTTACAGTGTAGAAAAGGCATATGGACATGAATGAAATGATCGCACGAATAAATATTTAGCTGTAAATTGAAAAAAAATATGAAAGAGAGGGTCATGGTTTATGAGCTCATTAAATGGGTGAGACTGACAAGGTTTAAGAAGGTCCAGGAAACCTTTATATGAAGGTTTTATATGAATCATTTATATGTAAAAGTAGTCAAAAATCCCAGAAATGATCACATTTCATGATGCAAACTTATTGTAAGTAGATTGCTGGGACATGCATGCTGTGTGCTTTGCAGAAATTCAGGATACTATTTGCTTTGCTTTTAGTTTTTCATTTTTTTTTTTTTTTTTTTTTTTGCGGTACGCGGGCCTCTCACTGTTGTGGCCTCTCCCGTTGTGGAGCACAGGCTCCGGACGCGCAGGCTCAGAAGCCATGGTTCACGGGCCCAGCCGCTCCGCGGCATGTGGGATCTTCCCAGACTGGGACACAAATCCGTGTCCTCTGCATTGGCAGGTGGACTCTCAACCACTGTGCCACCAAGAAGCCCTATTTTTTCATTCTTAAATCTTCTTTAAATAAGAAGCAAAGGATTCTCAGGTCTATAATAAATTACTCTTCAGGAATACATCAAATCTTATTCTCTGCTCTATTTTAACTGTAGCAAGCACCATATCATATTGAATACGTTGCAGTCACTTCATGAGGTTAGCCGGTCCTAAAGAAGTTTTTCATCAGAAGTAACAGCTATTCAAATGGAGTACCTGGGAGAAAACAGACGGCACATCCTCCAGATAATTCAGGAGTCTAAGCCTATCCAACATGACACCCAGAGATAAATTAATCTGTAAAGCATAATTTCCTCTAAATATTATTTTAACCCTTTTGCCTGAACCAGTTAAACCACTTTGTCTCTTTATTTTCCCTCTTAAATCATCTTTGTCTTCATCTCTGTCTATTACCTATAAACATTTTTAAACCTTGCAGGCCCATAGCCTGGAACCTATGTGAATAGGTGTAAAATTTAAAACCAAAATGAAATAAAATAAATGTAAGTGAGGAATTGAATATAACTTAATCCACAGAAAAAATAGCAAGTGTCAATCTACTAAAAACAAAAACAAGTAAATACTGCCCGTAGTGGAAAACAAAACAACTTACAAAACATGTTTTTGAAGTAAAGTATTTTATTTCTTAAGTTATATTATTTTTCTGGAACATTCAGTTACATATACCATAATATATAATAATTTGTGAAGTGTTTTTTTTAACATTTTTAATTGGATTTGCACATGTATTCAGTGGAAAATATGTAGTTTTCTTAGATTTCTCATAGCCATCTGAGGATTGTATTTCATTAGAACAATGTCGGATGGCGTAGCACTCAGCAATAAATTGTAGCATTCAAAGAACAAAAATATATAGGATCAGCTAAAATTATTTTCCCTTTCTTACATCTTTGCAACGATATTCCATACATTGATGAAAAATAATTTGCTTTATTTGCTATCTAGTTTTTTTTTCAGTTGATATTCCTCAGATGCTTTGTTTCTTAGAGAATCTGATTTTTTTAATCCCCCCCAAAAAAAATGAACACAAGAAAGATATATATATATATATATATATATATATATATATATATATATATATATTTTTTTTTTTTTAAGATGTTGGGGGTAGGAGTTTATTAATTAGTTAATTAATTTTTACTGTGTTGGGTCTTTGTTTCTGTGTGAGGGCTTTCTCTAGTTTTGGCAAGCGGGGGCCGCTCTTCATCACGGTGCACGGGCCTCTGACTATCGTGGCCTCTCTTGTTGCGGAGCACAGGCTCCAGACGCGCAGACTCAGTAGTTGTGGCTCACGGGCCTAGTTGCTCTGCGGCATGTGGGATCCTCCCAGACCAGGGCTCGAACACGTGTCCCCTGCATTAGCAGGCAGATTCTCAACCACTGCACCACCAGGGAAGCTCAAGAAAAGATATATTTCTTAAAAATTAGTTTTGAAAAGCCCTTTGTATCAGCCATTTTGGCATCTGTTCATTTTCCAGCCCTAGGAGGACCCAGTCCTTCTCATCCTTAGTGAATCTGGGAGAGGACAGTGTAATCCAACTTAACTTGCTTTTTAACCCACGAATGGAAACTCTGTGATAATGGATGATTTCAGGTTTGAATTTCCAAATACTTTGTCCTAATCAAGTAAGGAAAGAGCCACAATTTAGTGCCGTTCAGTAAGCAAATAATCCTATTCTAAATTGCCTGGGCCCCTGTCATTGATCCAGGTTTAAAATGAGTCAGTTTAAACCATGGCACTCTGACCCTCTGCTTCTGAATTTCCAACACGTCTCGCACCACCCGGGATGGGGAAGCTGCTGGAAAGCTGAGAGAGGGCCTTGGGCAGCTGCAGCGGCAGTGGCTCCAGTGTGACCCTCTGGAACGCTGCGGCCATCGCGTGTCAGTTAACCCATGGTGTAACTAAGTGAATGATATGGGCGGCGGAGGAATCTTTAGACGCTCTCCCAAGAGAAGTGCCTTGAGGAACAGGAGTTGTGACAGAGCCCTGAAGTGAGAAGGGTTAGTCCGTTAGAACAAAGCTCAGGAATCAGTGTACTGGATCAAGCCAACGTTTTCTGGTTCAGGCACTCAAAAAGTGTGTCTCGTAGCTATACCACGTACATCGTGCTTCCAGGAGTTAAGAGCGCCCTTCCAGGTCCCTGTACTAGACGTGTACGATCCAATCGGTGAGACTAATCAATGAAAGGAGAATAGCACGTGTAAAATAATGCCAACCCCATGTAAGTGGACTGTCGTAGTTCTGAGAAGTGTGGGTCAGTGAGGACGGATCAATCAGGCAGCACGTGGATCAATCAATCAATTCTTTCCATGAACACTGAGCTGCGCAATGCTCTGTGCTGGATTGTGTTAAACTAGGAACAGAAAAGTCAGCAATAGATTCTCAGTATCTGCTCTTGCCGATTCTGCAAACAGTATTCACTCACCTGCTTATATGCTCAAAGTAGTTCCAATTTCAACTAAAAAAACAAACATACAAACTGAAATTTGTACTTGAGTACCCCCCCTCTCTTTTTAGCAAAGAAATGTCCACAATGCTATGAGCTCTCTTAGATAGGGAATGTGTCCTATTAATCTTTGTGTTCCCAGCAACCAGCAGAATGCCTAAAATGTAGTAGGTAGTTAAGGAATATTTTCTAAGTAAATGAATCCTATATTCTTGTACTGAGCACATGATAACCATTTAATTAGACATGTGATTTGCACATGAGGGAAGGCAATTCTCCCTTAAAATTGTCCTGCCAATTCCTCTCTAGCCTCAGTCCACCTGAACAAATTTGGCCGTGTCACTTCCTTTTACTTCAGACTGGGGCAGCTTTGCACAAGGAGCATGTAGTGTATGCCACCCAGATGTCCCCAAATATTCCCCTTGATTATACCTGAGTATGACACATCTGTAATCAACCCCCTAAGGTTGTTCTCCTTTATCCTAAGAGATTAAAAACTGCCTTAGGCTTACCTGCTCAGGGTATGGTATGTAAATATGTTAACTACAAGTAAAAGCAAAACATACCCCCCCAAAACAAACAAACAAAAACGATAAAGCAATGTGTCTTTTTACTCTGATAGATATTATTCTTCCTTAAATGACAGATACACACTACTGTGTGTCAGGATGGCAGGGCAGGAATGACAAGATGCATGTAAAAGTTTGAGGACTTGATTAAAAACATAAATTAGGCCAGTCAGACAAACCTGCATAAGCACAGAAAGCTGCTGTAATAGTCAGGCTTGGAAAGGATTACCACACAGAAATGTATCAGGAAATCCTAGGACTCTAAGACTATATACTTAATCAAAGATAAACTTTAGTAGGTCTTAAAAAAAAAAAAATCAAGACCTTTATGTTGAGGTAACACAAAGCCATGATTTTCCCCAGACTTAATCATAAATTTAGGTATTGTTAATGCTTAGCCCTTCAGAGTAATTTTAGGACATTTTGAGCAATATTACATGTATTCAGCTGGTTTCAAAATTTAATTCTTATTTCCATTTTTCAAATCATTTCAAAGTGGACCAGCTAGAAATTGCCTTAGAGAGGGCCTAAGTGTGTTTTATCATGGTAAGAATGTGTAAAAACCATTAGATTCTATGAATAAGTAGTTTTCACAATTTATGAAAATAATTTTTCTCATTGATATTATGTTAGTTTAAATATATAAAATCCACTTTTGAATTCCTCTTTGTGTCCCTATCACCTTTGCCTGCTAATGTGTAATTTCACATGCATTTTTTTGCCCTCACAGGATCCAATAAGATAAGTATGTCATATTTCTTAGTATGCTCAGGCTGCTACTTTTTCTTTTTTTTTTCATAGTTTTGGAGGCTGGGAAATCCACAGTGAAGGTGCTAGCAGATTTAATTCCTGGCTTGTAGACAGCTTCTTTCTTGCTATGTATTCCCATGAGCTATCCTTGGTGCATGCTCCAGGAGAGAGATCACTCTGTCTTCCTCTCTTATAAAGGCAATAATCCCATCATGAGGATCCCACACTATTCTAAAGCTAATTACCTCTAAAAGACCCCACTTCCAAGTACCATCACACTGGGGGTTAAGCCTTCCATAGATGCATTTTGGAGAGACACAAACATTCAGCCCATAACAGTAATGCATAACTCTACCAATATGATTTCTGAATACACAAAAAATAACATTATGTAAAAGTACAATGAATTTCTCTTTCATTAAGAAACCCAATTATTTCAGAAAGCTCATGTGGTTTAATAACCCAGTGAGTATGCCATTTCCTAGGTACTAAACCAAACATACTACTTTTCACAGCAAGGGGGAGGCCCTTCTCCAGGTGGTAGCTTCTACAGTGGTTTCAGGTAACTGGATTATTTTCTTATGCTCCAAGACCAAGCTCATTGGTCTGCATCTTGGAAAGACTTTCTAGACAAATCTGGGTTGAGCCAACCCCCTAGCCCTTCACCATGCCTGAGCCTGCAGAATTCTCCACCTGTTATATCTTCATTCACCTTTTTCTGGTATATGTCGTCACCCACAACATCAAGACAAGAACTTATGTATCTTTAGTTTCTAGACTATATCTGGGATGTAACAGCACTCAAGTATGTTGACTGAATGAATCAAGTCTACCAAAATATAAGCTTCATGGAGTAGAGAATTTTGTTCTACTGTTTGCTGCTGGCAGAATACTGCCTAGCACATAGGAGTTACTCCTAAATTATATGATGAATGAGGAGGTTATTTAGTGTGTAGTTAGGCCTTTGGGGAAAAAAAAGGGCAAAAAAAATTCTATTAGAATACTTATGATCTTCACTCAAGAATAGCCTATTGAAATACAAAGGAGTGGTTGAATGAAGAGAAACAGTAGGCCAGGAATCGGAAGACATGAGTTTTAACCCCTGTTTGGTGTCTAGGGAAAGTTACTTAACCCGTCTGAGCATGGTTCCTCATCTATAAAATCTAACTTCAAACATTTCTCCTCCTGGCTTTACACAGTTGTTTCATCTCATAAGCTAAGATCTGTGACAGTTTTATTCAAACATATGTCAAAATGAATTTTATCCATCTTTTTATATGCCTGACCCAAACACGTATCTTTTTTTATTCTTCAGAACAACTACAGTGAAGTAGAAATCATCATGCTCATGCTTTACAGCTAAAGAACTTAAGGGCAGAAATTAACTAATTTGCCCATAGTTCATGGTTCTCTGTTGTAGAACCTGGATTCTCACCCAGAGCTTTTAGTGTCATATTAATTCACCTCAAGTCCTGGACTAAAGTTCTTTTTTGCAAACTACTTCTGCAACTTTTTTGATTTGTTTTGACTTTAACATGAATTCAGAACTTTCTAATTGTTAAGCTAAATCATTATTGAAACTGATTAAGTGAAGAAGTGAGAAACCAGGGTAACTGATTATGTGCAATATGAGCTTGACCTATACAGAAAAATACACACTTGAAGGAAAGATCACTACCAATTTATTCATTTTCTCCAATGCCCTTTTTTTTATATAATTGAATTTTTTATCATGCTTTTCAAGATTTTAAGATAATATTTCAATGTCAGATTCATTCCATGTCAATTTCATTTTCAGGCATGCTTTACTGTCAGGATCAATAGTTCTTTGTAATTTAAACTTGGAGTTCACTATGCCTCTTGGTACCACCTGCCACCAGACTAGCTAAGCTTGGTTTTGACAGGCACACTTCCCATTTTTTAAGTCATTAATAACACTTTGGAAATACCTACAGACTTCTCACAAATCACTGAGACAAAGGCAGGAAAAAAACTTTTAATTATCAAGTCAAAATCGTGTGTGTGTGTATGTGTGTGTGTGTGTGTGTGTGTGTGTGTGTGTGTGTGTACGTGTCTATGTGAAAGAAGTGTTGTGCAATCAGATTCAAATCCATTTCTCATTTTCTGTGAAGGCGATTCAATTTAAAAGAAAGTTAAAGAAGTAAAATATTTTACCACTTACCTCAATTTTTGGCCCCCACACACTGCGAGGCTGTGAGAGTTGCAAATAGCCCTTGATAATAACCCACTCATTAGAAATGAGGGAACTTTTGGGTTGGGGTAAGGTGGGGAGTTACTCAGGGTTACAGAGCCACTCTGCTCCAGCCTATCTCCAGCTCTGAATGTTGCTTCGGAAGCAACACCACATTACCAATAGTGACCCAAGTAACTAACCTTTACATCTGATTGGTTGGTTCTTTCATTCATTCATCCACAAAGTATCTGCGGTAGTAGAATAACATATTGAACACAGTGTGTTTTATGACTTGTGAAGATCTTGCCAAATGTTAGCAAAATTTACAATAGCTGCCACTTCATGAGAACTTGGTACATGCTAGATACTATACAAAACAATTACATATATAAATTCATTCATTCCAAATATATATTTTTTGAGTGCTTACTGTGTGCCAGGCACTATTCTAGGCACTAGAGATACAGCAGTGAACAAGACAGACCAAAATTTCCATCCTCAAGAAGCTTACTTTCCTGTTTGGTATACAAGCATAAGTAAAATATATAGCATATTATATTGTAATAAATGCTAAGGAGGCAAAAATAAAGCAGAGAAGGGAGATATGAAGTCTTGCAATGTGAAAGTGAAATTTTACATAAGGGACCTAGGGAAGATCTTGCTGAAGGAATTGAACTTTTAATTGCATTTCAAATGTCAAAATTACATCAAAGGTGATAAGGTACAAGAAGAACATTTTACACAAAATTCTCCTCTCTGCTATAATTTCCTTGGAGGGAATTTTCTTACCGCTTTTTGGGTATGCATGAATGTGTTCCATAGTAGACTGAGCAGTGGTTTTCTCTCTATTATAGCCATGTGATGGATGATAACTTTTGTGAAAATGTTTGACAAAGCTGGGGAGCTAGCCTGCAGCTAGTTGGGAAATGGCTTGCCTGGGTTATTCCCTGAACAGTGAGGAGGTTGGTGTGGCTGGAATAGAGTGAATGAGGTGAGAATGCCACACTGAGTGTGACGAAAAAGCCAGAGGAGGGTTTCAAACCTTCATGGTAAGTGCTGCGCTTTGAATTTTACACATGAGAAAAACTGAGGCTAAGCTAAGGCAAGCTGCTTCCCCCAGATCACTCAGCTAGGTGACAAAGTTGAGATTTTAAAACCTTACCTATCTGATTCCAAAATCCATGATATTAATCATGACACTCTTGCATGTATTAAAGGAAGCTGAACACAAATGGTTGAATACACTGGTACAAGTGCTAGAGTCAAAGTTAAATGAAATGCGATGTGTGTGTCCATTGTATCTGGAAGGGTGTGACAAGGTTTCTTGAAGGAGTCATTGTTCAACTTGGGCACTCATGGCTGAGTATCATTTCCAGAAACAAAGAAGGATTTATGGAATTCCAGACAGATGGTCAAGAAAAATATCCTCTTTGACTTTATAACCACTAAAAAGTCATTATGTATAAATTGTTTTAACATTCTAATAGCTAGTAGTTGACATTCTAGTTAGTAGTTGGTTTGTTTGGCTTTTTTAAAAAAAGCATTACATAGGAAAGTTACAGTGGGCTCTGAGTTAAAAACACCAATATCTCTCCATCCACCTGCCTCCTAGAGATTACTTCATTTGGTCCTTAAATTAGACCCATAAACTCATTATCTTCCCCTAAGAACCTACTCTTGGATATTCACTTGTAGTGAATGTTACCGTCATCCACTGAGTTAACCAAACACTAAATCTAAAAGTCATTCTAGATAAGTTCTTCTTGCTTCCAATTAAGTCCCTAGCTCCAATACTTGTCAATGTTCTTACTCAAATATCTCTTGAACCTGTCCCCTTTCTGTGTCTCCTGGCACTGACAATATTACATCCTTATCAAGTCACATGAATTAGGGAGAAAAGAGCCTCAGCTGAATTTCTGCTTTGTCTTCTTCATTTATTTATTCTTTCATCTATATTCATTAAGTACCTACTTCTTCCAGGCATCATGAGAGATACTGGGAATTGAAAGACAGGTGACTTCCCTCAAGGAACTTACCACCTTGTAGGAGAAAGGAAAGCAGCCAGGTCAACAGGTAATGGTGTTGCAGTACCCACATACTCAGACAGAAGTGAGCCCAGGGGACATCCATCAATATTTGATGAGAACCCTCTGCTTAATATCATCTCATTGTACTTCAATGCCTTCAAGAAAAAGTGCACACAACTTAGCAGTGCACTTAACAATGCCCTTCTTCATCAAGCTACTGTGTAACGTTTTAGCCTCACCTCTCACTGTTCCTCATGTTCAATCTACTATTGACAGTACAGAACGACCACTTGGATTTTCTCTAACCTTAAACTCATGCTTTCTTTCTATCTAACCTATTCACTAGTCCCCAGGCTCTCAATACATACAAACGTGGCTCCCAGATCACCTGAAAATTACTTGTTTGTCAAGTCTCAACTCAACTAACTCACCTACAGCCACTTGTCGCGCATTCACCTAGGCTGTTCTGAGCTCTAGGAAAGATAGAGTGGGAAACCTACATGGTAGCACTTATCATACTAGATTGTAGTTTTGGTTACTTTATGTCACCTTCCTAGCCTCTTGAGCTCCTTGAGAGAAGAAACTGTGTCTCTCCTTTCTGTATATTCTTCATCTGATGCACTGCCCAAAATGTAGTGGGTATTAGCCAAAAAAAATGAGAATGATGTATATATATATATATATATATATATATATAGAGAGAGAGAGAGAGAGAGAGAGAGAGACAGAGAGAGAGAGAGACAGAGAGAGACAGAGAGAGACAGAGAGAGACAGAGAGACAGAGAGAGACAGAGAGTGAGAGAGAGAGAGAAACTATGTATATATACATATTTTTTCTCATTTAATACAATATAGATATTAATAGACATATTCCATTTCACAGAGGAGGGGACTGGGGAGATTAGGCAGCTGGTCTGAGTTCTCACTGTGTGTGAATGGTTGATTTGGGTGTTAAATCCAAGCAGTTTAGCTCCAGAGCATGTACCATTAACCATCACTCTATAGTGCCTTGAAAAATAATGTGTTATAATGATTATAATGATTATTGCACTGTATCTATCTTTATCTTGTACATGAAGAAACAGGGAAAGTCAAATAGCTTTTCTAAAGTTACCCAGATAATAAATGGAAAGCTTGAAATCAAATTTAAGATGAATCTGACTCCAGAGCTTATGATAAATGAATCAACAAATAAAATCACTTCATCACTGCAAGTCCCAATTTCCTTGTTTGAAAAAAAAAACAAAAACAGTCAGACAAGATAATCTTTACATTTCCATCCAAATCTAACACATATATTATTTTAGTTTTAGTTTTTAAATCAGTTTTTGTTTGATTTGGAGGAACTTCAATGACAGAACAAAATGGTTTTTAATTTATGTGCAAATTTGATATCCTAAGATAACACTAAACAGACTATGTTTTAAGGAAAAGACAAAATGAGGAGCTTCATCATTCATCAGGGCTTTTTGAAGGGCATAGAGGAGCCTGGAGACATGGCTCAAACTCATGACTTCTGTCTCAATAGCATCTTGGTCTTGGCTCAATCGAGTGCCATCGGCAACTGATCTGGGCTGGGTCCTGCTGTGTCAGCCTTCCAGGCAGTCAGGCACCCCAGGCCTGCCAGTCCATTCTTCACCCAGCAGCAGTACTCACCCACCACTGATGTTTTAATCACATCAAGCACTTTCCTAATTCTGCTTTGTACCAAATCCAAGCTCTTAATTGTAGGTTTCAAATCTCTCTACCAATTATTCTTCCCTCCATATAAATAGAAACATCCCTTCTCACTGCCTGCTTGTGACACTTCTCTCATAAACATACTTGTTCCAAGAATTTATGTTATCTCCTTCCCTTCCCTCCTGGCTTCTCAAACATGTTGCTTCTGCTTTCAAAACTCATCAAAAATCATTTCCTCTGGCTAGCTTTTCCAAACAGATATCCCCTGGCTTTGGTATTTCAAGGCTTTCTAGTATCTATTGAGAAGTTACTAATAGAGAAAACACATTTGAGACCAAGTTTCCCACACTGTCTAAAGGAAAACTATGTGAATAAGAGTCAGAAGGAATCACTCTGAGTTACAACTTTGCATATTATTTTAGCCTCAGGCTTACCCATCTGTATAATGAAAATATTAATACAAACACCACTGCCTTATGAGAATTAAACACACTTTTATTTACTAAGCACATGTATAGTAAGTACCCCACTGTGTGCTGACACTGCTCTGGGAATAAGGTATTTCTTCAGGAAATGATAACAGCAGTCCCTTCATGTGTAGGTGATCACAGATATATTTGTGTATTTTCCCCATTTCTACATTTAACTATAGATGTTTCAGTATTAATCACAGTTTTCAACATTAGTACAGTAACTTTTTCTAACAATAGAGGATGAATAATCAACTGAGAAAATTAATTCATTTATTTGATATTTCCCAATTCAAAGAAAATTGTGAAACCTTCCTTTCCCTATGCCCAGCCTCCCACCCACACTCAGCCATCTGAAAGGTAAAGATCAAACAAGTGTTCCAATGTTTGGACAAGCTCAATGCTTGAAAATTCTGCCAAAATCTACTGTTTTATAATAAGAACAGATGGTCACAGATGAGCATCACTTCAGCTATTGATGATGTTGAGAAAATCTTTATCACAGAAAGGGGAAGGGATGGAATTTTTAAACATAACCATTTTCTAGATGTAGAAGGCATTGTGAAGACCACACAGGCTATCACTGTGATTATAATAGAATGAAATACAGATTTTAATGAATATTGATAAAGAGCTTGGCTACCTTCCTATACCTAGTATAGACCCATTCCCTTCTCCATGTTTGACTCATAAAATGACAATATTTTATGTATATTTGTGTGAGACTGAATGATTGGATTCATACTAGAGATATTTCATTTAGAGTGATTAATTTAAATGCTTGCATTTTCTTTTCTTTTTTAACAAAAGTGATGATCGAAGAGAATGATGGAAGGACCATTCTTATCAAAATGATCTAAAAATGATTAGTTTCATTCTGGCAGAACTTATTAATGTATTACACAGTCCATTGAGGCATGAACTTTTAGTTAATTTTAGAATTAAATGTCAAAAGAAATGTTATATCTGAAACTTTGTGTGGATCAGTTTAAGATATTCAAGTCACCAGATATTAATGAATAGCTTCTTGATATAGATAAGCACTTTACAGGTAATGGTATCGTGTAAGCTATAGATTGGAAGAAGAGTAGATCAACTTGTCCCTTTTGTGTTATTTTTTTCTGGCACGATTATATAAATGAGCTCTCTTTATCTCCACCCTTTTCTTGCCAGTCTGTATAGCAAAGGCATCTTCTTATAGTTTTATGTGTTTATAAGTGATTGTGTGTGTGTGTGTGTGTGTGTGTGTGTGTGTGATCCACCAATATATTATTATACATGATATTGTGTGCCTACTAATTATAGTCTTGGTTGTAGATTTCTGGAGAACCTGATAACTAATACCAGATTGGCACAACTAAGGCTACTTCCTGCTAGAACACTGACATCTTAACTCTGAAGCATTTCAGAAACAACTCACTTTGTACTTCAATTATACTAGTAACACACAATTTGTATGATCATATTTTCTGGATGAAACAAAGATCTACAGCTGTGTACTTACACAGAAATCAAGAAATGTGAGCCTGATTTCCTCTGGTTGGGGTAGTAGTTATTGGCTGGCTCCTTGATTCCTTGAGACTGAGTATTGATGAAGAGAATGCACGGTAAGCCTGAGCAGAAAATTAAAAAACTTGAAATCTCAGCAGAAAGTCAAGCTCAAGAGCTGAAAGGAAATTTATGGTGAAAATCCTTTAGGACATGAGTCAAAGAATGATTTACTTTACATGTTGATTTCCCGGATTAGGTAATTTCCAAATGCACTGAACAAGATTACGATTTTTAAAGGAGAAATCTACCTTTTAATTTTGGGAACACCAATTTGAAATCAATTGAGAACATACTATGTGGAGGGCACTGAGGAAAATAAAAATATTTTGTGAATTCTTCAGTCTGAATGGACAGATAAAGGAATACAGTAAAATGTTTATGACGTTAGAAATTAAAATATAATTTAGACAAGAGAAGTCACGTGGCTAGTTGTCAAATAAAAGGCAAATATTGAATTTAAACCTGGACACAATTACTCTGGCCCAAGAGGTCCAGATGAGACAGGACTTGTGTTGGTTTAAAAAAAGAAAAAACTCTAAGAAGGCCATAGTTATTCAAAATACACACTATTATTTTCTATAACTATGACTTACATGTATTATGTACTTACATTGAGCTTTTTTTTTTTCTTTCTTCGGTGATAATTTTATATATATGCATTTAGACATTTCCTAAAAACAGGGCATCAAAATATAAAGTAAATCAGTCTATAAGTCACTTCTTCTATTTGTTCTTTGATGAAAGAAACTTAATTAAATTGGGGAAAGGGAAACAGCACAAGCCATGGAAAATTAGAGAAGGTTTCTAAAATAGAGGATGATTTTCCCTATTTAGTAGTAATTTAGATCATGTATGTTACAAAATTTTGTGGAATGAACACAAGATTTATAGAGTGCAATGTCATCTGATAGCCCACAGGGAAATATCTACTATATAGCAGGACATTTGCTGGAATAGGAGAAAAAGGAAGAGGAGGGGAAGAAGGAGAAACAGGAACAAAAGGAAAAGCCCAAGGTTCAGGAATCAGGAAATTTCTATAGAAGAAGGAAGATTTTGCTTACGATTTTGGATTTATCCTGATCAGAGTGTGCCACATTTGATTTAGATATAAAGGTTTCCTTTATACTTTAAGAGAATTTTTTTAATGGGTAAAAAGAGTAAATATCTCTTCTACCCTTTGTAAAGTGAAAATGCATATAAGCCCATCCTAAAAAATATTTCAAAGAAAAAACTCACTCTCATTGTTATCATAACATTTCCACTTTTTATTACCTTGTCCACACATATTTATTCAGTTCAATCATTATCTAAAGTTTATTTTCTGTTATGTGTTCCAAAAGTTCTAATATGTTTTTAAAGAGTTGGTCTACTTCTGATTCACATAAGGAGATTTTAGAAGTCTAGTTGCCTCATGCTAAGAGATCCATGCAAAATTTTCTGTCCTTAAGAAGTCAAACTTCTTCAGAGCTATTTTGAGAAGCAGAAATTTTAACAGATTTGGGACATTTTGGTGAAGACTTCAGGAGAGAGTTACAAAAAAATATGATAGGATCATTTGAGTTATCATATATAAAAAGGGAAACCTCTCTATGATGGAAGGTCAGACAATCACCTGTTCTTCAAAGGATAATGGAAAATAAATTCTTTTCATCTAAAACACCACCTCAGTGGTGACCAGATGGTGGTTGTCTTTGGTGAGTACAAATTCCCAGCCTTTGTGACCTGCTTCACTGTGCTTACAAGTGTATGTAAAAGGACTCCAGGCTCTTCAGTGCTACACATCAGTTGTCAATTATTGAATAGTCCTGTTAGTGGATTTAAGAATACTTTTGGTGTTTCTTAGCTGTTGGACAATAGTTTCTCAGAAATGAAAGCTTAAAAAGGGAGGGGATATTAAATGAAGTCAAGGAGGGAAGGTTCCTCATTGGTGTGCCCCTGATTCTTTGAGGCATCTCACTTCTAGTACTTAAAGGGTTGGGTTTCACCTTAGCTCACCTGACACTCCTAGTTTCCAATCCAACCCTAGTCTCTTCTTCTTCCCTGCAGACAGAACTCTGATTTTGTTCAGGAAAGCCCTGTACCTACCCCTAGGTATAGTGAGATGCTCATGTCCCCAGTCTTCCTTGGATTGGTCATATTGTACAGTTCTGGACAATGAGACATAAGCAGATATTCTCTGGGAATTTCTTCCACTCCCCCTTCCTCCTCCTGCCACAAACATGGATGTGATATCTGGAGTATAATAGAAAATGTGAACATGCTGAGGAAGTAAGAGAGAATGATGGTAAGAACTTGGGTCCAGGCTGGCATTAGTGAGCAGCTGAGCCCATGCAAGCAACCCCTTCTCTCTGACTTTTTTGTTATGTGAGAAAAATTGCTCCAAATTTGTTTTTAAACTACTGTTGGTTATGTATTTTGCTATTGACAGACTAGCACAGCCCTAAATGATACCTCTGGTTTAGTAGAAAAAGCTCTGCTAATATGATTGCTTAATGTCTTGACCTATCAATGTCTAAAGTCCCCAGGTGACTACTTAATGAAAGTGAAGACTTGGATGAGGTCCTTTGGGAAAGTTCAATGTCTGTTCTAGATAACTAAAACTAAATGAAATATGGGTGCCATAGGTATGTGAATAACTTAGATTAACAAATTAGAATTTCCAAATGCCCAAACTCTTCCCAACAAGTAAATTAGTGAAGTTCATTTCCTGGGAAATAAATTGAAAAATACCTGAAGTTTTCTGGAAGAAACAGAGTAAATGTGTGTGAAAGCAATGGCTCCGTGGTCTGAAAACTCATAATTTTCTGACTCTTTCAGTTTCATGAAAGAGTTAATGTAAACTTCAAAGTTGTCCAATTTAGAATCAAAGTACTTTTGACTATTTGGCCAGAAAATCTTGCTCAATATTTATAAAACCACCACACAATTAGCATAAGTTCACATGCCTATGGTGAAAAAAATAAATGAGAGGAAAGACTCAAGGAATTTTAATGAGCTCTGCCTTAATCATAGCCTGAAATAAATCTAATAAAGTATTTCTCTTTAACTTTCACTTACTGTTTTTCCTTCCCCTAACTGCTCCAGCTACACCTGTGTTCTGATACACACACTTATCTTTGAAATAGGATTTGTTATCATTTATCTCATAACTCCCAGTTCTTTCTCTTTGTTTCTGAGTATACATGCACATATAAAGATTTATGTTTATGCAAACACTCCTATATTTGGCTGTCAACCTTGCCTAGACATCTGTTAATGTGGTGATAAGGGAGGGTGTGATAATACGGGAAAAAGTGTAGAAAGGACTCACTGTAAGTAGAAAAGGGAAGCAAAAAGAGGAGAATTTGTAGGTCTTTTGAATTTACGCTTGAAGTTGTTGCATACGAAAAAGGATGTATTTTTAGGACAAACCTGTAGTCCTCTGCAGTGTCTTGGATTCAACAGAAGACAATTGCCTGCCCCCACGCCTCTGTCTTTACAATCCGAACGTTGGAATGCTTCTCTTCCTTACTGGGCTGTGACTGTCAGCCTATGCAGTGAACATACTGAGTTATTCGGCTGATTCTATATCCCCCAAACAGTCCCAGTATTGGTTTCCATGGCAAATATGTACAAACACACAGAACAAAGTCAACCTGAGAAAGTGTTGAAGGGGGTGAGGAAAAAAGAGAATGGACCTTATATTTTTATCTCCAGATAAAAGCAAAATACATTTATATTAAATATGACCCCTTGAAACTTGCAAGCATTTCTTATTTGAATTCAAGTTCCTTTCAGCTAATCTCATGTTGTAACGAACGTTTCAAAACCAAATTTTGTCCATCATGCATATGACCCCTGTCATTAGGGAAGAAACTGCGTTGTTTACTGAGTGTTTTGCAGCTCATTCTGAAAACGTGGCAATAACACATTCTATGTCTATAGAAAGAGTGTTTCATAAAAGGAACATTTTAACATCAATAGGCCATGGGGGATTCACACATTGACCTTCTATTGACATTTCCTCCAAATTAGTTAAGACTGCTAGACTAACAATGGTTCTAATGGGAAAAATAAAGAAGACCAAACGGTGGAGAGAGGTAGCAATTTAAAGGTTTAATTTAGGTTTTCCTGTTTATATCACCTAAAAATCTAGATAATTGGTGGTGTTCAAACTGGCAATGGCTTTGAATGCTCTGGATGGATTATGGCCTTTCATTTATCTCCTAAAGTTTAGTGCTTAATATGAGATAGCACAGTGGTCCTCCCTGTCAAAGACAGGTTGCTGACATGATGGCATATACAGCAGGTCAGCATCAGTACATTAGTTCATGTATTCACTGACGTCAAGTCGAAATTTTGGCAGTATATGTCCTTAGCCCTACCTTTTCATTAATATCTTCTTTGAAGCCAGTTTCATAAGGCAAAGAATTTATTCCCTAAAATTCAAAATGGAAAACAGGTATTGCATTTCATCCAGGACTAAATTCTAGCTCTCTGCACCCTCAACTTCAATTCTATATCACAAGATGTTTCAAATCTCTAGGAAGTCATTTATTTTTCTTATGTAAGAAAAAAAAAAAATAACCCCAACCATCGGAGTCCTACCTAGAATAATCATAGATTGATCGATGTTGTGATATGGGGAAATAACATGTAATATGCCTGTGTTTAGTTGGAATACATGTAGCAAAAACTCAGAACAAAAAGTTGAAGTTTCTGTTTAAACCACACAATGCCCATTTCCCTGACAGGGATTTCTTGCATACATGTAGGATTCCATGAAAGCAAATCTATGATCAAATGCAGTTTATTCTTACTTACTCAATGTAACCCAGAAGAAAGAGATTTTTCCAATAATGTAAATGATAATGAAACTCTTCAGTCAATATTACTCTCTTTTATGGAACAGTTTTGAGAAATATTGAAGCCAAGTGAACTGGGGTCTTCCTGTGATTAGGGGATTTTTCTGGATAGCTCTGTGAATGAAACCTAGGTGTTCAGTTAAGTTTCCCTTCCAGCAATCAATAATCGTAACTTTATGGATGTAGCAGTGGGTAGTGGTTAAAAGCAAAGGGGTTAGTGTCAGTTTTAACCAACCAAGTTACTTAATTTCTAAATCTTAGTAGTCTCATCTTTAAGACGGGCATAATTACTATTCTCCTTCTCTTAACTAACTGCTCCAGCTACATCTACACTGGATACACACACTTGTCTTTGAAGTAAGCTTTGTTATCTTTGATCTTATAACTTGCACGCTACCTGGCATCTCATACGCTATGTTTACAGTTATTTCTACTAATGCCACATGACTCAGAACTCCCTAATGATTGGTTCAGGAGTGTGCAAACTTTATCTGGTAAGTTAAAAAAAAATTGACCCCTCCTCTCATGTTTTCTCATCTATTATGTCATCAAATGACAGACAGAGATCAGAATGGCCATCAGGTAATTCTCACCCTGACTCTATCATCAATTTCCCTTCTGCTTCTCTAGCTACAAAAATAAGAATTTGGCGGGGGATGTGGGGGGTTGCAGGAAACAAAATTAGCCTCTCATATGGAAACAAAAATGCCCAAGATATTCTACCTCTCTATCATACTAAGAGAAATGCTAAATGGTTTAAGTAGAAACTGCTTGATCCAAAAACATTTTACAATGGGATAGTAATATAGCATTTGTTTTAAAAGGTGTCCTGGAAATAAATGAACAAACTTATTGTTTAGAAGATGACATCACATGTTGGAATATGGCTTTGTTTGAAAGCGTCCGTGTTTGAAAATTCATCCCATCTGTTCAACTTTGATTATAAATAACGTGTTTTATTCATAACAGCTTATAGAGCAGTGATATGGACAGATAATAGAACCATATTGTTTACAAAGAAAAATTCCTTTTTAATAGTAGACAATGTGCTTCTCTGTCTGAAATGGAGCAGCATGTGGGAGTCAATAGGATTTTTGTCTGTCTCATTTCTTATCAATAGATTGCAAATGCATTCCCCCTTTTAGGAAGAGTCATGCCTGAAGGAATCTTGTTGAAGCCTGTAGGGGTTGTTTTGATTCGTTTTGGCTTAAATATTTCCTTTTGTAATTATTCTGTGGTCTCCTTGGCATTCACTGCAGAACACAGCTAGGCTAATTTGAGAGCCTTCAAAATGTGTCTGTTCTAACTTTCTTGTAATGAGGAGGGGAAAACTGTGCTTTAGGAAGAAGTACACAAATATTAAAAAAAAAGTCTAAATTATTGTGAACCAACCTTTCTAGTTCCATTCAGTATGTCACAGGATTATACTCTGATTTCTTTATAACTCTAAACCCACTAATGCTAATACCTTCCTGGGTGTCACCCGTGTATCTAAATAAGATCCAGATTTGGACTTTCAAAGAAGTTTTCATGTTTTATTTTTATTTTTTTTTTCCATTTGGAGGAAGATGTGCACAGCTTGCCTTTGTGGTAAATCTGGGGCCTTGGAGGCAAGTGTTAAGGACCCTGGTTTTTTAGTTATGACTTTCTTTCCTGAAACAACCATTAGTCAATGCATCACTAAGTAACCTAATGAAGTAGAACCATTGCAAATTTATCTACTTGAGAATTCTTTACTTGCTAAAGATCGGATGTGAAGCTATTATTTTTATTTGACTCACCAGGCTTCTATTTCACTTATTAAGTGTTACACTGTTACATGGAACCTCAGGGGTTATATGAGGTAAATTTAAATGGTTGCTGGAAGTTAGGTAAGTGGAACCACATCCAAAATATACAAACATATTCTTCTACCATCCTCCATATTTGAAAATAAATCAAGCTACCTTTCATATATATTAAATATTGCTTCTGTGTGGGCATAACATTGCTGAATTAGTATTGAATTGAGTCCCTTAGGTATTAACAACAGACAAGCAGTGATCTAATGAGCCCGGCACCATGTTAGACATAAGGAGATAATTACTGAGGATAAGAAGAGACTTCTGCCTTGAAGGACCCTGTGAGCTGGTTGAGAAGAAAAAAAAAAAATAACACACACGAAGTAATTAGACACAAGAAAGTGCAGCAACTTATGTCATTGGTTATTAGTATACAGTTAGGTAAGAAAAAGAAAGAGAATTGTATATAAGTTGCAGTAGATAGAAAATAACTTCAGGAAGAGGCCAACTTTTAGTTAAATTATAAAGAATAAATAAGAAAGGTGGAGAAATGGGAAGAAACTTTTCAGGTTCATTCAATTACTCATGCATATTAATCTAGTACCTATAACTGGCTGAGGAATATGCAGGTAAAATAGTTCTCTGTCCTCAAGGAGCTTCATTTTTGTTCTATGAATCTGACAAGCTCTTTCCCTTCAAAGGATTTTTACACATGCTTCCTTAACTACACGTTTCAGGTGTCAGTGCTTAGCAATGCACCCCACTACTCAGTAGCTTAAACAACAACAACAAAAATCATGTGTTCTCTCTCTGATTCTGTATGTTTATGAGTTCAGCTGGGTGGTTCTGCTTCATGTGGTACTGTTGAGACTGCAGTCATCTGACAGCATAGATGGGCTGGAACCTCCAAGATGGCGTATTCACATGGCTGGCAGCTGGTGTTGGCTGTCGTCTGGGAGCTTACTTGAGGCTGTCCTCCTCACTGTAATCACTCTTTGTGGCTTGGACTTCTCAAAGAATAAGTGTTGGGTCTGAGAGGGACTGTCCCAACTCATGAAAAAGGAAGCTACTGATCTCTATGGACCAGTCTCAGAAGTTACATGGGGTCATCCACCACATACTACTGATCAAAGCAAATCACAGGCCAAGCAAAAAGCTAAAGAGAGGAGAAGCAAACAATTTGTGACCATCTTTAATCCGTCATACTGCCTAAAGTGCTTCTCAGGCAGGTCTTTACATAGCTGGCCCGTTCATCATATAAATGCCATCTCTTTTGAAAACTCTTACCTCTCCATTCTCTATATTCTCTCCCCACCTTCACCAAATGTATACTCTCTATATCACTCTGCTTATTTTCTTCATTGCTCATTACACATTGTGATGTGTTATGATCATGTTTACATTTTCTTAAGTTATGCATAGTGAGAATCTTGCCTATATCATTGCTGTGTCTTTAGAGCTAAGAATAACACTTGGCACACAGTAGGTACTTACAGAATATATGTTGGATAAATATGTTGAGAGATACAGATAAGAGCAAGGCCAACCCTTATACTCTTGAATAAAACTTTAAGGTTTATTCCAATTTGCAAAATATCATCATAAATACTAAGTATAGATCTTTGTCATGTTCTGTGGATAGGAGTGGAAGGTCATTTGATTCAGATTAGACTATAAGAGGAAGCTTTTCTAGAGGAAGTGACATTTCACCTGGGCCCTTCAAGGCTTGAGCAATGCTTTGATGGACATAAGGACACTTCAGGTGTGCAAACAACTTGAGTAAGCGATGGGGAGGCCTGTAGTAAACTCATTCTTGTGGTGGAGAAACAAGTTGCCAAGGCATTAATTTTTTTTTCCATTTCTTTTTCTTTTAACTTTGTATTTTATATTGGAGTTGATTAACAATGTTGTGATAGTTTCAGATGTACAGCAAAGTGATTCAGTTATACATATACATGTATCTATTCCTTTTCAAATTCTTTTCCCATTTAGGTTGTTACAAAATATTGAGCAGAGTTCCCTGTGCTGTATATTAGGTCCTTTTTGGTTACCCATTTTAAGTATAGCATTGTATACATGTCAATCCCAAACTCCCTAACTATCCCTTAATTTATGGAGACAGTTTATAGATGGGATGATGGGATGATAGAGACCTATCATTCCTTTGGAGTCTTCCTCATCATGGGCCTCTCCTCTCAGGAGCCAAACCAAAACTTAGAGTGTCACTGTGAGAGCACAGAATTGAGAAAGAGATATCATAATACTTACCCAGTATCCGTCTTCTATTTCAACATCCTTCTCAATTAAGAAATATTTCTAACACTAAAGTATTTCCTCAATGACAGAGGGGAAGGACAATGAACAAAGAAGGAAATAGCCAATGAAGGCTTTGATGTTAGTGAATGTTGGGGAAAAACATTAAGAGTGGGCTAGCCCTTCTCAAAAGCCAAAAAATGTACCTATGAATAATATGGTGGTTACCAGGAAACCATGGAATTAATTGAGTGTGGAGAACAGGAATAAAACCAAGAGTGAAATTCATACCAAGTTTGTATGGCAGTCAACCTAGCCTCTTAAATATATTTTACAATAGATCCTCCAAAGTTTTTTCATACATAAGTTCATACTTTTCCAAACAGTAAAACCACCCAAATATCCCATCTCTTCCTAAACGACCTAGAAGTGGCTGTTAGAGCCTCTTTCTTATTTCACTATTTATCGTTACTATTGTTTATCTTTTTTTTTTTTTTTTTTTTTACGGTATGCGGGCCTCTCACTGCTGTGGCCTCTCCTGTTGCGGAGCACAGGCTCTGGACGTGCAGGCTCAGTGACCATGGCTCACGGGCCCAGCTGCTCCGCGGCATGTGGGATCTTCCCGGACTGGAGCACGAACCCATGTTCCCTGCATCGGCAGGCGGACTCTCAACCACTGCGCCGCCAGGGAAGCCCTGTTTATCTATTTTTATCCCTAAAGTCTTTCCCCCAAACATCCTTACTCCAGCCTTTCTTTCCCCTTTCTGTTCTATAAATCCCATGACACCAAGAGCTAAGTTTTATTAATTTTTGAATTTCCATCATCTCCACTGGTATGTGTGGCTTATCACGGGGACTCAACAATGAATGGAAGAACTAAATGAATGGAAGAACTAAATGAATGGATAGTAGTGCAAAGAATATGGAAGATGTACCACCAATAGAGGAGTACAAGTTTTTAGTTTTTCTGAATGAAAAATTACATAGTATTTTGATACCATGTTGGGAAACACCAGATTACCAAAGCTAATTAATATCTGTAGTCCTTTGTATCAAGAAATGAGTTCAACTCATGTAACCACTCAAATTCCTGCTCTAGCCAAAGGAGTCATGGTAGAATAGAAAGAGAAAGGAATAGGAAATCAGGTGATCCTGATTCAAATTCCAATTTCACCTCCTATTTACAGGGAAATCTACTTGTGCCTTAACCTCTCTGGACATTGGCTTCCTAGTCTATAAAATGAGGAAACTGGTAATTATTAAACACAATTTTGCATGTAAATATTTCCAACAGAGTACCAGACACATACCTTAGATGAAGCTAACCCTCATGTGGAACAAGAAACTCGTCTACTGTGTGGTCCAGAGCAAGCCTCTCAGCCTCTCTGATCCTTAATTCTTCTTTGAAAACTGAGAATCTTCAGACTCTGGTTCTCACTTTCTTTTAACAACTCTGCCTTGTGGTTGAATTCTAGAAAAATAAAATACCACTTTTAATCCAATTAACTTAATCCTCTTAATAAGCACAAATAAATATACACCCCATAGCATTTTAGGATCAGCAAGAAGGTATCTAGCACTCAGATAAGGCAAATAGATTGGCCATTAATTAGAAGAGAAACACAGCAAAGCCATCATAAAGGGGAGAACACCAGCAAAAGGTACAGATGGTTCAGAGTACTTTAAATCATTTTAATTCACTTCCATTCTTTAAACACTTATTGATCTTTACAGTGCATCAGAATCTATGCTGGGTTATAAAACAAATCAGGCTTAGATTTGTCTATAGAAATTCAGTCTTGAGATTATTGTCGACCTGGATGCTTCTCAGAACAAATCACATTGGTATTGCCCAGTGACCCCTGACCCAGGGCACTACCAGACCCCAAAGCCTTGACTCTATATCACCTAACTTTCCTGGACTTCCATCTGCTCATGTATAAGAATGGTGGTCTCCTTTAGCTTCAATGTTTTAAGATTCAGAGCAGGTGACATTTGCTATGTTGCATTACAAGCTCACACATGGGCCTGAGCCCACCTGCTCCCCCTGGATCTACTATCTAGACACTCCTGAGCCCTAGAAGCCTGCAGCATTGTCCTGATTGCCACACATCAGCATTAAATTAGGCATTTATCATATTTGAAAAGACACACCATCTGCAGATCTCCACCATTGTGCAAAGTTGTCATGAACAATATGCTACTTTGCAATCTGCACTTTTAACAACAAATGGGGAAATTCAACAGCAATCGGAAATAAACTTGGGCTTTGGAATTACATTTCTTAGATGTAGTTAGTGCTCGGCCAGTCCCCAGAACATCACCTTCCACTTAGAAGAATGTAGAGCTAAGCAAAATCAAACTGAAAAACATCTTTTAACTTCCTATGTGAACAGGAAGCCAGTGAGAGGATAAAGGTAATAAGGTTCTCTGATCATAAGAAATTGGAATTTGTTATCTTGCTAGACCATTATTCTTAATGCACAGCTGAAGTTGGCTACATTTCCTTGGCAGAGAAATAAAACCATTCTGATTCAAAGTAATAAGAAATGACTTGGTAAAGATTTTTCTAATAATGGCTTTAAAAAAATATTTGCTGACAAAAAAATGATAACTATTTTCTTCTTGTCAGTGCTTAAGGGATATAAATGATATATTCAATAATAAATATGTAAAGTTTATAATTGTATTTAACACAATATTGATTACATTAGAGGTGATGTAGTAAGTAGTGTTATGTTTAAAATACAGTGAAGCATGAGTAATTTTGCTTCCTGATTTGGGTTATTATAAAAATTGTATTGTGAAAATCTAGCCCCACTGCAATATGGAGGCCCCCGAGAGCTTCAGGGAATCATTATTGTAACAATTGCACATGTAAACTCTTTTCACCACTAAATATTAAGAGGTTAAATGTTAATAAGTTTTCAGATTGTTTGCTTGAGGTTTTCTTCATCTCCTATTTAATTTCAAGCATTTATTTTCAAAAAAAATCAAAGAAGTAGAGCTATGTGAAGAGGTTGTTATTACCTCGAATCTAAAGGAAATGAAGACAGTTGCAAAATTGCCTGGCCTTATTATCCTGTTTCTTTTGAATAAAATAACTCTTTAATGAGCTACTGTTTTTTCCTAAAATACCTCTAGATGGAATACTGGGACTACTCATTCTTGTATTAGTTTTAACTTTTGAGAAAACAAAAAAAATCATCACTAGCTCAGGAAGCATGAATCAACATTACAATCATCAGTTTTTAAGAAAATGAATAAAAGTCTGGAGCCAACCCTAAACACACATAATTAAAAGAAAAATAGAGAAAAAAACACTTTCTCTTAAAGCCGTCGGATATGCTTAGGCACATCCAAACACACACGAGGCCGTCTGGTAGCTTTCCACGGTGTGTCTTGTATAACTACATGGCTGGTGTAACATAGCACCTTCTTAATTGCTTTCACTAGCTCTTCTTCCTCTTTGGCAGCTTGCTTTACCCTTAAGCTTCTCCTGGGTACCATATTTTCAGCCTTTGTCTATGTTGATGACTCCCACGTAGATGCCTCCATATCTGTCTTCCCCTGTGAACTCCAGACCACCAATTCCTAGTGTGTTTTGAAAACTTCCAGATAGGGTTTCCTCAAATGTTTCAAACTGATATGTCCCATAGCTGAACACTCTGTCTTCTATTCAAAGTTGTTCCTTCTATGTTTCCTAATTCTGTTCACAGCATTAGCAGTCTTAGACCCTCCTGTCTCAAATCAAGAACTTCAGGTTCATCATTTTTTTTAACATGTTTATTGGAGTACAATTGCTTTACAGTTGTGTGTTAGTTTCTGCTTTATAACAAAGTGAATCAGCTATACATATACATATATCCCCATATCTCTTACCTCTTGTGTCTCCCTCCCATCTTCCCTATCCCACCCCTCTAGGTGGTCACAAAGCACCAAACTGATCTCCCTGTGCTAGCGAATTTTTTTCTGATCTTCCTTCAACTATTCAGTGGCTGAATTCTGTTGCTTCATCTTTGAAGTCTCATCTTTCTCTGACATCCTCCATTTCACTTTGACTGCTTTTTCTATCCCCTTTCCAGGAGAAGAACTCCTCCTAAATGTTTCTGTGGTACCCTATGCTTACATCCATCATAGCCCCATTCACACTAGAGTGTAATTTCCTTTATCTTCCTGTCCCCATCTCCCAGCACTCATGACAGGCTCAATAAGTGCTTGTTGAGCAAACCTTCCCAGTCACTTCTCAAGTTCACTTCCTTCTGGGTTCTTGTTGAGGCTATAGCTCCTCTCTTGCCTGCTGTCTCTTACGACAATCCAAGCAAACATGGACATTTATGTAATCATTAGTCAAGTTGACTTCCCATTCTCCTACTACTTCTACCCTCTAAGTTTTACTTTCCTACCTCTCTGCTTTCACCTGTTCTAAGGATAAAAACCATACTTCCACATATTCTTATGGAAGTACCCTCTTTGCTTAATACCTTTCTAATGTTTTCTCCAAAAAGCCTTCCCAGAGCATATCTTAGACAGAATTAATCTCACTACATCTCACCTGTATTCAAAAGCATTTTCCTACTGCTTTGATTGTATCTTTAATTGCTCTTTTGTTCAAGATATCTTGCCAGGCTTGATTTTCTTACTTGATCATGGAAGGTACAAAAGGTGACATTCTCATCTCTGTCTCCCATATACTTACTAGGTACAAAGTGCTTTGTGTTCAGTTAAACTGCTCTTGAGTTTGATTTAGTGATTCTCCACTAACTTAGACATAAGTACAAAATAACAAGCTTTAGGTTGAATTGTATAGTGTGTATTCCAATAAACATATTATGGATAAAATCTTGATGTACAAAACAACACTGACCACATAAAATAATAACAGGAAATACACCTGCCACCAAATATTTCTAATATGATTCATTTGAAGCTGTGAAAAGATCTAATTCACAGTCTGCAATGTAGCATGAGATATCACTTGTGGACTGGGTATCATTTAGATTTAATAATTCAACTCTTAGTGATTTATATATTTCATCCTATAAAATTTAGCTAAGGAACTACTTGATACTGTAACTTTCTTACTGTGAATAATAGTAATATAATCCTTCTCATTTTATCTAGAGCTTATCCAAGATTTTGAGAATTAGTGAGAAAATGCTTTGAAATATTTTCTCATTAATCCTCAAAAGACCCCTCTGCAATAAATTTGTAAAAATGATTAATTAAGAATTAAAATTTCCTTCACAAAGAAGACTACATCTTTGTACTATCTTTAAGCTAACTTCAATGAAAATTTAAAGTTATAAAATGTAAAGGAACTGTAAAACATTTTATTTCTGTAGGCTTCAGAGGAGAAAGTCAATACCGCTTTTATTGTAAATGCATAAACAAATATTGATGCTTGTCATGACATAGGGAGATATGTATTTCTAAAAGATACAGTTTAGGAATATTTTAGCAAGTTTTTACTCTAAATATAGTTGAAAGTGTACCTTTTACCATGTATCTTTAGAGAAGGTCTCATTTTGTGTTAAAGAAAGCTTTATGTTCAGAACCTGTTTATTTATATTCCTTTGAGCTAGCTCTTCTTAATTTTCAGCTTATTAAATAGATTGTAATTTACCATGTGGAGTGTATTCTTGGTTCAGTGATTCCTCTAGGAAGCATAGTTGATGAACCATAATTATTTTCCAAAAGCTAAAGAAGTGATTAAACTTTAGTTATTCAATTTATGTATGTGGTAAAAGTGAAGAATTTTCCAAAATGTCATAGATTCTTTAAAAAATAAAGCATGCTTACATGAGTTTCTAATTCTGATTCCAAAATGAACTGCAAAGAAGATATTAGATAAAATGGCAGAGAAGCACATCTATATGATTTAATAGCACTGGGATAACGTTCGTGTAATTCCAAAAGATAACCCTTCCCAGGGCAATGCAAGCATAATAAGATGTGAATTCCAGCAGATATAGAAAAGGCAGCATAAAAAGCACGCATGCTGAATATAATTTTCAAAGAACAAATTGATGAAAAATTCACACTGGTAGGGGGTAGATTCTGATATCGTCAGAGCATCTGTGGAATCAAGATAATTACAGCATTCAAAACTTTGGACAATGAGATGCAAATAAATTGCTGTAGTTTTGGGGGAAATAATGTATTTGATGTAAGGAAAAAGAGAATGGAAGGAGAGATTATTACCAGCTACTGATTACTCAGTGAATGCCAGGTATCACTGAGCACTTTCAATAAGCTATTTTATGAAATGGCTCAATGGTCCTGTAAAGTAGGTATTATTAGCCATGTTTTTATATGTAAAAAACTAAATTCAAATGACTGTTCAAAGCATCCAAGTACCTAGTAGCAACAGCTGCCAGGAGATATAGATAGATTAGATAGATAGATAGATAGAAAAAAACACAAACATGAAATCATATATAAAAAATCATATGTATATCCTATATATATAATCTTATATATATATATATCATTTTGTCTCATATGTAGCTCATATATATTTGATGATTATTTTGACTAGGATAAAAGATGCCCAGATAGCTGGTAAAACACTTGTTTCTTGGTGTGTCTGTGAGGGCGTTTCTGGAAGAGATTAGCATTTGATGTATTATAATAGGCTGAGAAAAGAAGACCCACCCTCCCCAGTGTGGCATCATCCAATCCATTGGGGGCCTGATTAGGGCAAAAAGGCAAAGGAAGGGTGAATTCTCCCACTTTCTTCTTGAGCTGGGATGTTGGACCTTTCCTGCCCTTGATCATTGGCGCTTCTGCTTCTCAGGCCTTTGTACCCAGAGACTTACACCTGTGACTCCCTGGTTCTCGGCCTTGTGCCTCAGGCTGAATTACACCATCAGCTTTCATGGTTCTTCAGCCTGCAGAGGTCAGATTATGGAACTTCTCAGCCTCCATAATCATGTGAGTCAATTCCTATAATCTCCTCTTATATATATCTGTATGCATCCTATTGGTTCTGTTTTTCTGGAGAACCCTGACTAATACTATATATATACCTCCACCTTTCCACCCCGCCCTTTGGGACTGTGTAATAGGAAAAAAAAAAGGAAAAGATAAAAACCCTCAAGGGTGACACTGTACTTAATTGACAAATGTACCCTTGAAGGAACCGCTCACCATTTCATGGAGCAGTGGCAGCTCAGGTGGGAGTCTGCACTGAGTGGCTGTCCAGGAGAGCTGCATGCTCTTTAAATGACTGAGAGATCAGACATGTGTCCCAGCTTTTTCCAGCAGGGACCCTCACAACACCTCATGAGGAGGCTATCATGTGCTACAAGGAGCCTCCCATATGAGAAGTTGCCCCCACTGTCTTCAGGAGTCAGATATGAGCTTTAGAGTCACCCATGCTCCAAAATCCAAGTGGATATTTCTGAGATTTTGTTTTCTCATATCCAAAATGGACATAGTAATTCCTGCCTCAAAACATTGTAATTGAATTAAACTGAGATAAATACATACAAGGGCTCAGTATGGTATCTGACTCTAAGTATATGGTGGCTTAAAATAACGAAGAAGAGAAAGAAAAAAGAACAGACAAGAAAAAGGAGGACAGAGAAGATGGCGGGGGGGGGGGGTGATGAAGGAAAGGGGGAAGGGAAAAAGGAGGAGCAGGGGATGGAGGAGGAAGGGAGAATTAAGAGAAGAGGAACTGCTGGGAGTTGCTGTTTCCAGAAGCTACCATAAGTTTCCATTAATGAGACATGATGGAAATCATTGCAGTTGCTGCAACCCATAGAATGCCACTGCAGTTGAGGGCAAAGGTATTTGGGATCTACCAACATGAGTGACAACTAACAGAAAATGGTGCCATTGAGAGCAGCAGAAAATGATTCAAATCAACGCTATGTTGGAGTCAAATCCGGCTCTCACTTCTATCCTAAAATGAGACTCTCTTGACATTTGGGAAATGTGTAGTGATTATTGATTTCAATGCATCACTGAATGAGGATTGACAGTAATAATCTCTACCATAAAACCTGGTGAAAATGATAGCTCAGAAACTCAAAGTGTTTTCTTGAGCCAATTACAGAGGCACTAAACAGTAATCTGGTCCTCAGATGTCCAGGGAACACAGGCTATAATTAGAAAGGAGTATTGATAAAGCAGTGCTAAGGCAAAAATAAATCTATCATTTGAAAGTTTAATTAATTTGAAGGAAACAAGAATGAATTGACTAACCTTGTACATATACATACACGCGTGCGCACACACACACACACACACTTTGCTTTAATTTTTTAAAAAAATTTTCACATTTTATTTTTTTTTGAATTTTATTTTATTTATTTTCTTATACAGCAGGTTCTTATAAGTTATCCATTTTATACATATTAGTGTATATATGTCAATCCCAATCTCCCAATTCATCACACCACCACCCACCCACCACTGCTTTCCCCCCTTGGTGTCCATACGTTTGCTCTCTACATCTGTGTCTCTATTTCTGTCCTGCAAACTGGTTCATCTGTACCATTTTTCTAGGTTCCACATATATGCATTAATATGCGATATTTGTTTTTCCCTTTCTGACTTACTTCACTCTGTATGACAGTCTCTAGATCCATCCACATCTCTACAAATGACCCAATTTCGTTCCTTTTTATGGCTGAGTAATATTCCATTATATCTATGTACCACACCTTCTCTATCCACAATTTTCTCTTAAAAACTGATACTATTATATATTAACTGTACAGGAAAAATACCAAATCAATATCATGACTGTTCAAAATAAACAGTAGTTGTGAAAGTCTTATCTGAAAATTTGAAATAGCAGGCTTTTACAATGTAATCATGAATCAGCATATCTGTTGTGGTTTACAAAGCATGGAAAGCAGACAACCCATGTATAATCAACTGCCAGGTTCTCTGTATCTGTAGCTCTGTGGTGTCTATCACGTTCAACCTCATCACCACTTTCTACCACCCCAGTTCTGACTCTTATCTCTGTATAAGGAACTAGCGCACTTACCTGTTAATTGGTTGCCCATATTCCATTTTCTCCCACCCAGGTTATGCTATACACTTTCCTAAAATTCTGTTTCAGTATACATTCCTCCAGTCAGTTGGAAACTTTCCCTTTTTTTATAAGATAAAGTCTAAACTCCTTGTCCTGACATTTAAGCCTTTTCAAAACTGTCCCCACAATTTCTCACAGGCAATATTTAACTACAGCAATGTCTCCCAAAGATAGTCTGGAATCTTTGAACTGCTAGATGTTTCACAGTTAAAATTTTTTTTAAAAATTTAAAAAAGGCTTCCTGATCAACTAAGAATATACTGAATTAATGATCACCAAATAGCTCATATCCATTGGGGATTTCCTTTGTGCCAGACACTAAGACTATATATGCTCTGTATTACTTAATCCTCAAAACTCTACATAGTTGATTAACAGAAGAAAAGAACAACCAAGGCCTAGAACGAGGCAAGGGATCTATCCAAGGTTACATACCTGGCAAGTATCAGAGTCAAAATTTGAACCCTGGTATGTCGGGCTCTGGGACCCACACTCTTAAACACAGGGTTGTAGTATCCTTTTCTTGCAGCGTCTCAGGGGATTTTAGCATATTGAAATCCCTGAAAGTCCTGACAGGCAAAACTATGTAGAGTTTTGTTTTAACCAGTTAGATCTACTTTGCCATAGGAAGTGCATTTCATGAAATGCCTCTTAACATTTCCATAAACCTGGGTTTCCAAACAGACCTTTTTAGGAAATGCTGATATAGGTGATTTCCAGTCCTCTCTCATCCAAACTTGTTTTTTTCCAGGAGTTGCCTACCAATCTCCATCCAATGACTTTCAGTTCATTTAAACAGTTTAGTTTCAAGTCCCTGTATATGCTGTTTTGTCTAACCTCATCCCTTCTCCTTAGAACTCCCTCTACTCTACTCTTATCTAAATCTTTGGTACCCTCAGTACCCCTGAAATCCCATCTTTTCTCTGAAGCCTTTTCCTAACTTCCCACAGATATATCGAGTTTAGTCTTTCTCAGTTTTTCTGTAACACTGGGCTGAGGGGATCTTGAGTTATACTCGTGTACAAAAGAGATGTTCTACATTGTTATGCCAATAATCGGCCTTTGCTAGCAGTCACCTCCCCTCATTTCTTCCCGTGAGCAGATCTTGAGTAAACCCCGAGAGGGATCGTTCAAAATTCTAAGCCTGTGGTCTTCTTTCCTCACAGCAGCATACATTGCCTTGGACCACCAGCAGTACCACCATATGTATGTCTCTCTCCTGATGTACACTGAAAGCTCCTTCATGATGGAGATCAGATGGTTTTTCTGTCCCTGATCCACTTATACAGTGAAAACTTTAGCTCAAAACTCAGTTGCTAACTGGCTATTCCAGTTATAAGCTATATACTTAAACAAGTTGCTTAGTCTCTCTAAGACTCAGTTTCATCACCTGTAAAGTGAGGGGACATAATATCACCTAATTCACTGGATTTATATGAAATGAAAGGACTTAAAACAGATAAAGGGGGCTTCCCTGGTGGTGCAGTGGTTGAGAGTCCGATGCAGGGAACACGGGTTCGTGCCCCGGTGCAGGAAGATCCCACATGCCGTGGAGCGGCTGGGCCCATGAGCCATGGCCGCTGAGCCTGCACGTCGGAGCCTGTGCTCTGCAATGGGAGAGGTCACAACAGTGAGAGGCCCACGTACAGCAAAAAAAAAAAAAAAAAAACAGATAAAGGGGGCTTTGCAGAGTGCCTCACCATTTTTAAGTGCTCTAAGAATTATGGATTTATTATTGCTGTTATTGTAAATTGGTTATCTGCCATGTTCCAGGCATTTCACTATATCACAAAACCAATTGAAGATGGTACAGTCCCTGCCCTCAGGCAACTTGTGCCTGGGAAGAAAAAGAGTGTAAGCGAGGTAGATGAGTTGGGGCAGCTGTATCCAAGAAGAGCAGGAGAAGGGTCGTAGAGAAGGCAGGTAACTGACCAAACCCTGAAGGACAGACTGAAGATAGAGGGCATTGCTGGCAGAGGGAGAAGCATTTGCAGGGGTCCTGGATATGTAGCATGGCTCGGGCACTTGGGGAACTGCAAGTTAGTCCAAGTGTCTAAAATATGGTACGTGATGGCTAGAAAGTGAGCTGGAAAACTACATGAGCAGCTGTTGAAAATCTCACATGTCTTAAGGCACTTAAACATAATCCCATTGCTAATGGGGTGAGCGGGAATAGGTCAATGATGCGTTTAAAGCATAGAGAAATACGATCAGATTTATATTATAAATGTAATTTTGGTTATGTTATAGAGATTGGTAGAAGATAAGACTGGACTTAGGGAAGAGATAAGGGAAATATAAGGAGGATCTGAATAGGGATACAGCAGTCTGTTAAATACACATATATTGGAAAAGAAGCACAGGTATGAGTAGCTAAAAAGGAATTACTTTTAATAAAATAGATAACTAATAAGAACCTGCTGTATAGCACAGGGAACTCTACTCAATACTCTGTAATGACTTATATGGGAAAAGAATCTAAAAAAAAAAGGAGTGGAGATATATATATATGTATAACCGATTCACTTTGCTGCACATCTGAAACTAACACAACATTGTAAATCAACTATACTCCAATAAAATTTTTTTAAACGTGAATAAACAGTTTCTTTGAACATAAAATTGTTACATTAAATATATTTTATTTAGTGTAAAATAAGTGTGCTATTGTTTACCTTCTAAATTGGCTAGGATTGTTAAAAATAATTATAATGTTGGCAAAAGAAAGATGAAAGCAAGTATAAGTTGATAATTGCTAGCATGAATTGAAAAGCTTGTTTTTGCCTTTGGGCCCAATAATTTCATTTCTAGGCATCTCTCTTGGAAAATATTGTAAAATTCAGCAAAGAATTGGAAATACATATTTCCAGCAAAGAGGGAATGGTGAAGTCCTCAGTTATGATATATCAATGTAATCTAATCTTCTGAAGACTTTTAAAATTACAGTCATGTTGTGTTTTAAATGAGGTTGCTAGATAAAACAGGATATTCAGTTGCGTCTGAATTTCAAATGAACAATTGAATAATTTGTTTAGTGTAAGTATGCCCCAAATATTGTATGGAAGATACTTAAACTAAAAAGTTACTTGTTGTTTATCTGAAATTTAAATGGATCTGGGTGTTTTGTATTTCTATTTGCTAAATCTGGCGACCCTAGTTTTACAGGACCTGCAAAAGTGCAGTTGACACTATTTAGAAATGTAAGATAAAATATATTAATTGTACTCAGTTATGGGGGGGCAAGGTGGAGAGGTATGACTTGAGACTGTAAGGAAATACGAAAAAATTAACTCAGTGCTCATTAGCTGTGGTGGGATTTGATTACAATTTTTTTTCAGTTTTTGGTGGTTTTGTTTGCCTTTATATTTTTCTACAGTGAGTTATTTTTATAAGCAGGAAAATGTGTATATGTGCTTTTATATGTTTATGTATAATTATATCCCACTTTTAACATTGGCAGTGGTCCACATTTATGAGTGATGCAAGTTAGGATACATACTGATTCCCAAATTACTATCAGACACAAAGCTTTCTCAAGTAACCCCCAGATCTTATGGCATAAAACCAGGACTACGATTCAGTTTTCAGTGTAAGTGTTATCCCACTGGTAAATTTTTCTCCATGCACCCTCTCTCAAATCTCCTCCAACCCCGCCGTCAATCACCTTCCCATTAGTCCAGACCAGACTGCTTGTCTTCCTCCAAACCACTTAGCAGAACTTCAGTATGTACTTGTTGAAAAGTAGAGTAAACGAATAAAAGAGAGAAATAAGAGCAGGAACATTAGCTGGCATTTCTCATTAGGCTTACCCTGGTATATATGTTGGTCCCAGTTTCATAACTTAATGGCTTCGCAGGATTGCTTTGACAAATACTGGAGTAGAAATTACATGCTTCATAAAAATAGAAATAAAGGAAAATAAAGATCAGTAAAAAAATATGTTTGTAGAGAAACTTGAGTGCACTCGGGAGTCTGGAAAGATCTCTGAAAACAACAAAGCTGGAAGAAAAGATTGCAAAACATCTTACAGTTTCCAGATTTGTTTCCCAAGTGGTCTTCAGTGTTTTTTCTGTAAAGGAGATTTTTGTAGCATCTTATCGCCCACTCAGAGGATGATAGCTATATACTAGACTGTCTTGCTTAAAACAGATTTACTTTTTGTGCCATGGTATTTTTAGTTTTTTTAGGCACTTACCATAGAATAAGCATTACACAAACCAACAGCAAACAAACAACCCACTGTCTTTTCAGGTTTGATTTTGAGTAGAACTCTGTGAGAAGCCTATTGAAAAGCAGATGTTTCATGAAGGGGTCTCTCAGGCATTTGTTTTCCCCACACCTGCTTTTCTTTAAGGCCCTCTCTCTCCCCTTCGTTATTTACTCTAGCTTTTTTTCGAAGTCCTGATAATTGATGATGCTGCTGCAGGAGCACTTTTAAAGGGACAAAATTATGTACGTGCCAAGAGCGTCTGTCCTTTCTTCTCTCCAGTCCCCTGCCCACCCCTTCTTATCTTCCCTCTCCTTTCTTTATTTTTCCTCACTTTGTCCTATTTTCTTAAGCTTAGTTTATGTTTCACTTCTTCATCTTTAGTGCATTGCCTCTTTTTCTCTCGTCGTAAGAAACAGCTTTATAGCTTTTGTCCCCAAGGATCTTTTATTCTAACTCACCAAGGCAGCTCCACACAAAGAAGCAAGCAAGGGATCTCGATTTTTCTAAATTCTAACAGATTTAAAAGTCACTCCTTGCCCCAGAAACAAGAAATTGGGAGTATTTTATAAAAGGTTATTGAACATATGTTAACAATGTCATTACACTTTTTGTTCTCAAATGCTTTGTTTGTCATTTATTAATGATGTAAAAGCAAAATACAAATCTATTTACCGTTCGCTGGGTTCACACAGCTGTGTGAAGCTCATGTATGGAATGAATTGGGCAGTTGAAAGAGCCAAAGCGAGCACAGGATTTGAAAGAACGTGTAGATACTCAAGTGCACTTTGTTTGAAGAAATTTATTTTTTTACACTCTAGACACACCTCAACTTCTTGCGATAAGACACGTCAGAACTGATTTCAAATACTGACCTCAAACTTTTCTTTTTCAAGATTAATACTTTGAACATCATTTCAATTATATGTGCCATACTCATGCTTGAATATTCTTCCTAATGGCATGCCATAATGTTTCATGTCTTCATTCCTTTGTATATATTCTGTCCTTATAAAGTGTATTCCCCACTGGCTTTGTTTCCACTCCTAAATTTTAGATCCGTAAATCCCCCATGCTTTCTGCACCACCATCATCACCAAGTTTCCAGACTATGGTTTTCCTTGTTAATAATAAAAAAGAATATTCATTGCGAAAACTGCAAACAGTACCTAAGGGACAAAACTGAAAAGTAAAAATTTTGGCTCCTCCTAACTCGCATTCTCACACCTCAGAGAGAAAAGCAGGTAAAATTTCATGAGCTTCCTTTCAAAAAAAAAAAAAAAATCTATGCAGTTAAAAGTAATTAAAAATGCAAAAAAAAAAAAGTCTCTTCTGGCACTTATGACAACATGGAATGTGCTCCCCTATCAGCACATGTTAATCTTCCTTCTTCTTCTAGATGATTGCAGTGTATGGCATTGCATGCAAGTACCACGATTTGTAAGCTTTATGTAACCAGTTGCCTACGAATGCACATTTTGACTGTTTCTTTCCAGCTTTTGCCATCCATCACAATGGTGAATCTTTATACACATATATTTGCATATTGGGGGGGGTCATGCCTATACTACATATTTGTAAGAGTGGAATAGCTGGATCAAAGAATATGTGCATACTTTATTTTGAAAATCATTATCAAAATATGTTTCAAAATTATGTTGCATTTCTCACCTAATATTATGACACATACTTCCTATATCATTAATTAAAAACTCCATTGTTAATAGCTGAATAACATTTTTTTTGCACATGTGCCCCATAATTTATGCAACAATACCCTCATTTATGTGATTTTTGAGGTTCTCAATGTTTGTAAAATAAGTGTCCTTGCTGGAATCTGTTTCTCTTCATTATGCTGCCATATTTCACTGTGTTTATTGTGATAGAATTAAGAAGGCTGATTATTACTTCTCAAGTTTAAGCTAGAATTTTACATATTTATTTTGGAAAATAACATGAAAGTATTTTCAGAAAAAAAGGTCGAATTTAAAGAATTTATGAATATTTTTAGGTAATGTAGAATGGTAGATGAATAGAGGTACAGAGTGTAGTTGTTTTTATTTGGGAGTGGCAAGGGAGAGAAGGGTGGAGAAGAGAAGTCTACAATAAACAATTATATTTGAAATGAATTATAGTATACAGAATTTTAAATGGAATATTAATATGCTTTATGAATGTTGTACTACTCTCATGGCATTTCTAAAGTATCATTTGACTCAGCTAAGGTAGGCAGGAGTCTGGAGAATTCTTCTTCATAAAAACTGACACGAAGAAAATAAAGTCCTATGCACACTAATATGTCAGAGTACTCGGCAGAATGCCTGGGACCATGCCTCCTCGACACTCTACATTAGGGTTTATCAACAGCGACACTGTTGACACTTGGAGGTGGATAATTCTTTGTTGTGGGTTCTGTCCTGTGCACTGTAGGATGTTTAGCAGCATCCCTGGCTTCTGCACACAGATGCCAGTAGCACCCCCTACACAGCCAAGGCAATCAAAACTGTCTTCAGATATTGGTAGATGTCCACTTTGGGAAAAAAAAATAAAAATAAAAAAACCTTGAGCTGAGAAACACTGCCCTACAAGAAAGTCCACCAAACCTCAGGCTCACAGAGCTGAAGAATAATGGACACAAAGATCAATAGACACTTATGGAAAATTCTACATTAAAGGCAAAGAGCAAAATGAGCAAAATTGCGAAAACAAATGCAATATAAGGAGCAGGAGAAGGGTTCAAACTGTATTGTTATTACTATCTTCAGAGAGACTAGGTTATATATAGCATCTATGAACTAAATGCAGCCTTTTCTTTAAAAATACAAGAATAAGAGATAACTTTTGGTTATCAAAATTATGATGTTTGAAATAATAGAATGACTGAAAGGTAATGTTAATAATTCTTTCAGAAAGTCAACAAAAGGGTAAATAAATAGAAAATGGAAAAGCGTAAGATTTGGGGATCAATTTAGAGATAAAACTTCAGAGAAAATAGGGTGGAGGAAATTATCAGAAAAAATAATAATACAAGAGAGGTTTGCTGCATGCAACGCTTGACAGTCAAAACAGCATCAGACTTCTTGTGGCAAAGAAAAATTAAAAAAATAATGGAATCCTAGCCTTAAAAATTTGGCAAAAGATGATATTTATCCAGATATTTGTAATAAGCCTAGTTGTCAGTCTAGTGTGATGGCAAAATAAAGACATTATCACAAATATGTGGTCTCAAAAATGTATCTTAAATGCATCCTATCTCAGAAAACTTCTGTTGAATAAACTTTACAAAAATGAGAGAAGATCCAAATAAAAGAGAGTGACAAAGAGAATCTTTAAAATAATGTTGAAGGGAGACTTTATGACATAGCAGACCTAGAGAACAACTCATTCATGTTGGAACAGGAGGATGAACGTGGTATATATATAAATGTGGTATCTCCAAGGGGAAAAAAAACAGAACCTATAGATTATTTCATGTGCTTGATCTTATTGAAAAAGATTGTGCAATTCTGTGAGAAAGATGGGGAAGAATGTGTGATCGCTGTCTATACAAAACTAAACAAATGAAAAAAATTATGACCTGCAGAGAAAACAAGTCTGCAAGAGAAATGAAATAGTTTGTTACATGTCTCAGCCGTGAGCAGTATTTAAACAAGTATAATAGTGAAAACACTGACTCCTCATTTCTTAAAAATTGTGATAAAACAACCTTAGAAGAATAACAGGGTATAAGAAAAAGTATGTCAGTGGTTTCTAAGTGAGCTACAGCCTCCTTTTTTCACGAGGCAATGTTGATGAAAAAACCAAAACATAGTAGTGTAAATGTATTTAGAAATGTGTGTAACTGCCAAATGAAATAGCTAAGAGTTAAAAGCACTTGATCTGGGGATCAGAATCTAGGAGTCTGGAGAGTGGTTAAGAAACTTCGCTTTTGTACAATAAGTTTATATTTTTTGTTCGTTTAACTCATAAAGCACAATTTGATTTTAGAAAATTCTGAGCAAGCACACAGAAAAAGTCTTTAAGGTACAGTGAAACACAATGTGTGATTTTGGACCTTTATCTCAGACTTACTGAATCAGAATTTCTAGCAATTGAACCCAAGAATCAGCATTTTTATAAAGTTCCCCAATTGATGCTTATGGAAATCATTATATATGATGTTCAGGTATTAAAGTTTCAAGATATGATTTATAAAAACAATATCAAAATACTTTTATGGTCCAATATGTGTGGAACATTTCAATACATAGATCCATATATATATTTAGAGAGAGAGAGAGGAAAAGAGAGGGAGAGAGAGAATGTCTATCATCACTGGCATATATCTCTTTATATAGTTGTCCATCATCATTGGAATACTGCCAGCAGACCAAATGTTAAGGTCTATGCTGTCATAAAAAATTTACCTGCTGCGTACTCAGCTTTACTCTGTGCTTAGTATAGCACATAAATCTTCAATTCCAGACCCTGGATAGTTGTATCATAAATAAAAACATTCTGCCTAGGGAGCATTTGACTTATCTGTCTTTACAAACAAGAGATTTATTAAAACTATATGGCATTCCCTGAATATTCGCTTATTGCTGCCTCTCCATCAGTCAGTTCTTTGTTTCTTACAGTAAACAAAAGAATATAAGCACCTGTACAAAGCAGGTGATTTGGAGTCCAGCTGGTGTCATAGTAAGGAAGGTTGTAGAAGGATGAGCAGTGCTACCCACCCTCCATGACTGATGACTTTGGAGAGCCGGGGCAATCCCTAGATACCTTGGATTTTGATCTTCAAACTTTTTTAGGTCATGGGAAGCTAATAAATTGTATTTTATTGTTCAGTGATGAACAATATATTAGATAATAAATGAAACACTGCTAGAATGCTTTTTAAATTTAAACTTCATAAAAGCCTAGAATTAAAAAGAAAAGATTTTATTATAAAATGTGGGTTACAAAATAGCCTAAAACCAAGATTTTGGAGGGAAAAAAAGCTGAAGAAAATTTTTTCATATAAAAATAAATAATAATTATGAGGCCAGTATTAACCAGACAGCAAAACCAAAGACAGCATAAAATACAAAATAACAATAACAAAAACTACAGAACAATATCTCTCAAAGACTTTGATATGAAAATTCTCAACATAATACCAACAAACTAAATCCAACAATATGCAAAACGAAGTATGTAACATGACCGAGTGAGAATTATTCCAGGTGTGCAAGGCTGGTTCAATACTCAAAGAAATCAAAGTAATCCACCATATCAACAGGTTAAATAAGAAAAGACATAGAATCAAATCAATTGATGCAGAAAAAGCATTTGACAAAAACCAACAGTCATTCACGATAACAACTCTCAGCAAGTTAGAAAAAGAGGGGAATGACCTTAACTTGATACAGAACAAGTACAGAAAACCTACAGTTGACATCTTACTTGATGAAGGATTGAAGGCCTTCCCTCTAATATTGAAAACAAGGGAAGAATGGTCTACTCTCATTATTATTATTCAATATATTGCTGGAAGTACTTGCCACTGTAATATGGCAAAGAAAAGAAAGAGGAGGCACACAGATTAGAAAGGAAGAAATAGAACTCTTATCACTGTAGAAAATTCCAAAAAGAAAGCTACCCTCTCCCCTCAACCCATCCCCCAAAAGAGCCTTCCTAGAACTAATGAGTGAGTTCAGCAAGGCTACAGGAGAAAGTATCAATAGGTAAATATCTATCACATTTCACTATGCTAACAAGAGACATACAGAACTAAAATTTAAAACAATACCATTTACAATTGCTCCAAAGAAGTAAACTACTTAGGTGTACACTTTAGCAACACATGTACAGGGTATGCTTGCTGACAATGACAAAATGCTGATAAAAGAAACCAAAGAGAACCTAACAAATGGGGGAAGATAATGGGTTCATGGATTGGAAGACTCAAAATCATAGTAAATTGGTCAATTCTTCCTAAATTGATCTATAGGTTTAATGCAATTCTTATGAAAATTTCCTCAAGGTTTTTATTTTTAGACATAGACAAGATTGTTCTAAATTTCTGTGGGAATGAACAAGCCCTAGAGTAGTTAAAACAATTTGACCGAGAAAAATAGGATGGGGGGGAATTACTGTAATTAGTGTTTGGGAAAGACATGGAAGGGCTAGGAGGAGGTTGGTGTGGTTATAAAAGGGCAGCAGGAAGGGTCCTTGTGGTGTTGGAACTGTTCAGTATCTTGACTGTCACAGTGGATACACAACCTACACAGGTAATAAAATGGTAAAAAAAAAATTAACACACATATACACACAAACACATGAAATTAAATACAAGCATAACTGAGGAAACCTGAGTAAGATTGGTATAATGTATCACTGTCAATATCCTGGTTGTGATATTATACTGTAGTTTTGTAAAATGTTACAAAACATTGTAACATTGTAGAGAATTGCACAAAACATACAAGAGAACTCCATATTATTTCCTACAACTTAAGGTAAAACTATAGTGATCTCAATAAAATTTTCAATTAAAAATCAATTACAAGAGTTCAAATTTATGAATAAAAGTTAAAGCAAAAATATAAATTTTCATACTACTGTCTGAACTTGTAACTTATTAGATGGGAGTGAATGGCATTTTACACACTTCTCAACAATCTTAAGCACAACAGAACACAGATATACACAAAATAAAATAATTACAAAAATATGCAATAACTTAACTAGTTCATAACATACATGGAGTGGTCATCTAGCTTGGCAGAAAATTTGTAAAACACCATATAATTCCAGATATCACTTCTCTGGGTCTCAGTTTTCTCACCTCTAAAATATGGGCTTGAGTCTAGAACAGCATTTTTCAATATTGTAAGAACCACAAAGCAAGTCACATATGTAATTTTAGATTTTCTAGTAGCCGCCTTGAAAGGAGTAAAAAGGAACAGGTGAAATAAATTTTATAATAAGTTTTATTAACCCATTATATCCAACATATTATCATTTTCAACATATAATTATGTTAAAAATCAACATTTTCCTATTCTTGTACTAAGTCTTCAAAATTCCTGTCTTCCACTTACACTGCACTCAATCTGAACTAGCTGCTTTCAACTGCTCAAGAGCCACGTGAGGCTAAGTGGCTACCACATTGAACAGTGCATGTCTAGGTGATCTCTGAGACTCTCTCTCATTCTAAAATTTTTAAATTCTAAAGTATATAAATATTTAATGTTCTGAGGTGCAATTCCTCACCTCCTCCAGATCACACTCATGTTTCAGCTACACGCTTTACATTAAAAGCAATCCAAAGCATCAAGTGTTTTGTCAAGGAGTAATTTGAATACCAAAAGTCACACGTATTACCTCGTGTTGGACACTGTATCTTTGACACATTTGTGGGCATAATTTGTCCCTTGTGGTTTCAGTCATTCAAGAGGGGAGCTCAGGTGAAAGGGCAGGAGCAGGGCTGGTGAGAGGGGCATATGAATTTCTATGAGCCAGACTCTTTGTCTCCTTGACTCTCTGTCCTCCCTGCAGGTGGGCATCCTCCATCTCTCTTGCCTTGAGCCAAAAGACAGCAAGAGACAGATCTAATTGTGCTGTTGCTTCCCCAGGTTGGCAGTGACGACAGCAGCCTGTAATCGTGCCTAAGGCTCTCAAGCTGCATCTGGGAGGTTTCCAGCAGTCAAAGAACTTGAGTAAACAGCCTATTATTTTCTCTGGAGTCCCTGTGCTAACTGGAAGGATTGGTCAGACACGAGTACATCTCACTGGTATTCAACTGGTCTCTTAACAAACCTTCACCTGAAGCAAATATTAGAAGTCCTTGATTCTTATTCTTTGATTTACAACATGTCTTCATGAGACATCAAGTGACATTACTTTATGTACCACACTTTTTCCCTTTGTGAATGAAGAAAAATATATGATAATCACTGCTATCTATTGAATAGCCACGGTGCACCATTATGAACAATGGGAGCTTTCTAAATGGTGTCTCATTTACTTCTCACAACAACACTATGGGTTATGTGTACTTATTTTCAGAGTACATAAAACAGTTGAGATATTCGGAAGTTACTATACCTGGCTGAGCTTTCCCCATTAGAAAAGAGCAGAGGCAGAATTCAAACTCTGATCTGTATGGTGACAAATTTCAAAATATCATGGAAATTCCATAACTCTAAGGCATGATGAGATAATAGTGTAGTGTCATCAGAGAACTGGGGTCTCAGATGATTCTCCCACAGTGCTGACAAACCTAAGCCATCCTTTTCAGTCTAAGGCCCTGTCTTTGAGGTCAGCTAGCCAAGAGCATCAACATTGAACTTGAAAGAATCCTTCCATTCCACCTTCACAGTGTGAGGGGACAGAAGTGACTTCTACGTTCAAATACTTCCAAGGCAATCTCCTACGTTCTTTTTTATTGAAGTATAATTGATTTATAATGTTGTGTTAGTTTCAGGTGTATAGCATAGTGATTCATTTTTTTCATATTATATATTCCATTGTAGGTTATTACAAGATATTGGGTATAAGTCCCTGTACTATACAGTAAATCCTTGTTGCTTATTTATTTTATGTATAATAGCTTGTATCTGTTAGTCCCATACTCCTAATTTGTCCCTCCCCACTCTCTGTCCCATTTGGTAACCACAAGTTTATTTTCTATGTATGTCTGTGAGTCTGTTTCTGTTTTGTATTATTTTTTAGGTTCCACATATAAGTGCTGTCATATAGTATTTGTCTTTCTCTGTTTGACTTATTTCACTAAGCATAATATCCTCTAGGTCCATCTATGTTACTGCAAGTGGCAATATTTCATTCTTTTTATGGCCAAGTAATATTCCGGTGTGTGTGTGTGTGTGTGTGTGTGTGTGTGTGTGTGTGTGTGTACACATATCTATATTTACTATTATCCCTTGAGCCTATAAGAGGGCAGGAGGGCAGTGGGACTGCCAGTGATTTGAAATACGTTCCTCCAACTAATATGATTCTTGGACCCTTTTAGGGTTAACTTTGTATTACTCTTTTGAGCAAGTTTTGGGTAGCCAAAGCTGTGGCTAGCACCTCTTGGTCCCAGGGGAAGTATGCGAAGAAGAAGTTGTGGGTTTGGTCCCTCGATTGCATGAGTTCTGATACTGCTAGGATGGAATAAAGGGCTTTTCTATAGCAGTAAATCTCCCTTAAGGAGAATAAGGTTTTGTACCAACCAAAGGCCAGACTCTGCCTCTGAGAGGAGCTACAGGTACGACTTGGCATGATGTGGTGTCTCATGAAGCTGGCTGCTTCCCTCCTGCAGCTCTGACTCCTTAAACAAGGTCCTCAAAAGACCTTCATGAAAACTGTTCTGAAGGGCAGTGCTGTGAACTGTTTAGAACTAAACAGCCTGACTACCAACAGGAGACCTGGGTATTTTTCTAGCAGTGAGAGGAAATAATAAATACCTGAGGCCCCATGGGAGCAACCTCTGGGAAGTCACTTTTTACAGGAACCAGAGCTGACAAGGACAATTTCTAAGTGCTACTATTAAAAGGCTCCAGGAGACACTGGGTGCCCCTGATATGGGAGATGCTGCTGTAAAAGACATGTTGCAGAGGAGGAACATGTGCAGAGTATCATGGCCAAAATGTGCCTTGAAGAATATTGCCTTTTCAGGTTGGAATGGGGTCATTCTCCATTATCTGCCTCTTAGGGGTTGCTGAAAGATGGTTATTCTGTTGCCTTTATTTTCTCTAAGAATTGAAAAATTAGTACTTTTACAGGACACAAACAATGATGTACATTTAACAATTTGGTTTTGTGGTTAGGGCCTTGCCAAGATAACTCAAATCTTAAATCTTAGATCCATAAGTGGGCAGGTTAGATCCAAAGAAAAGAAATATGTTACAGTATATAATTGTAGGATTATTATTTATTGGTCAATTTATAATTGAAATACCTTATTTATCATTTTACTATGAACATTAATTCTTTAAGTTTTCAATATAAAATGTACCCTTTTATTAACAAAAAGATAATTTATTGATGGATAGTGTCTTCTAGCAATGGAAGACTTTGTTATGTTTCTTCTAGAAATCTAACCAAAAAAATTCATAAATGCCCACCTAAGTCTTTAAGTTGTTCCTACTTGTGTTTTAAGCCACCATTTCTATTGTTGTTTCCCAGATAGATTTGATGTAAGCTCCTTATACAAATGTCAAGCTTGTCACATTTATGTATTGTTGTAAGAGAAATTTCTTGGTGACTTGGCATGCATCTACAGAACGGACTACTGAATTATTGCCAAATTGTGATGTATCACTGGGCTTAAAAGGCAGTGTGAAACAATGGAAAAGAACACAGTTTTGAAGTCAGGTCCACTGTGGAAGTCCCCACTCTACCATTTACCACTTTCTTCATTTCTATCACCCATTTCAAGCCACCATATTTTCTTGCCTGGACCACTACAGTAGCATTCTAATCCATCTTTCTTCTTCCACACTGCTCACCCTTTATGATCCATTACCTACAGCAGCACTCATGTTTTCTGAAACTGAAACCAGGTTGTATACATATAATCCCCCGGCTTAAACCCCTCCGATGACTTCCAGTTATACTTTGAATGATAAAATTCAAAGTCCTTCCCATCGTTCTGTACCGTCTTCCCCCCGCTGAGCTCTCTGACTTCATCTCATAATACTCTCCCCTTTGTCTCTCCATCGATTACTTTGGCATGGCCAAATTTTTTTTTAAAAAACTACAGTAGCCAAGGGGCATTGCATACCTCTGAGAGGCTATGTAGCTGTCATGTAGTCATATCAAATGTCACTTTTCCATTCTTATTTCCCTTGACTCCTCATAGACTTCAACATAATTGGCTACTCCATTATCTTGAATTCTCTGATGCTATACGCTAATAATTTCCTCTTAAATCACTACCTGCCCTTGTCAGTCCCTTTTGCTGGCTCACCTTCCTCTGTGAAATCTTTGAATGTAGACCATGCATGGGCAGAAGGACTTCTTATCTCCAGCAGTATAGTCTCTCTGGGTGACTTTCCCTGTCCCATGCTATTAAATACTAGTCACTGCTGCTGACTTTTAATCTGTAACTTAGACACGACCTCTCCCAAGAAAATCCAGACTTGTGTATCATGGGCAACTTGGCATCTCTATTCAACGTCCACACAGGAATCAGAAACTTAACATTTCCAAAATTGAACTCTTCCTTTTCTCCCCAAATGTGTTTCCTCATCTCCAGTCTTCCCCACTTCACTAAACGTGTACCACATCATCTAGTTGCTCAAGCCAAAACTTTAGGAGCTGCTCTTGATTCTTTTCTGTTCTTTACCCCTCACATCTAATTCATCAGAAAAGCCTACTGACTCTGTCTCCAAAAATTACCCCCAGTCAATCCACTTCTCGTTACCTTCACTACCACCATTGTCTCTTACTGGTCTCAGTCTCTTTCCTATGCTTGTTCCCCCAGGTGAAACTTTAACCATGATCTTTTTAGAGCACAAACTAGAACATTTAATTTCCCTTCTTAAAAACCCTCCTTCAAGTACCCATTACAGAGAGAGAAAAAAAAAAAAAACCTTGTCATATACTACCAAGGCCTTCTGGCCTCAGCCTACTTTCTGACTACATATCTCTACTGACTACATAATTTACCATAATTTACTTGGCCTGAGGCACTGGGTTTCTTTTTTTTTTTTTTCTCATGTCAAGCTTATTGTTACTTTTGGTCTAGTTATTTCCTCTGCTGGGAAGTTTTTTCTCCTGTTCCTTCTCTTCATTCAGATCTCAGCTTAAATATCATTTCTTGGTAGAAGCTTTTCTTAACTGCCCTTCTAAAGTTGTAGGCAGATGGGCTAGTATATCCCTGTATTTTAATTCTCTCAATAGTGCTTACCAGTAACAAATAGTATTAATTTACCACTTTATTTTGTGTCTCTTTCGTTCTATAAAAAATGGCTTGATGAAAGTCTGGACTTAACTTTCTCACCAATGCCTCTCCAGCCCTAAAGACAATGAGTGACACATCATAGGATTTCAATTAATATTTATTTAGTTGATAATACAAGATGACTGTCAGTGACCTTAGATCCAGAACTCAAGTTCAAGTCTTGAAAAGATCCAGGTACCTTAAGTACTGGGTTGGCCAGAAAGTTTGTTCAGGTTTTTGTGTAACATCTTAGTTCATTCCCTGGCCTGTTAAAATGACTTCAGTTCTCAAGCTAGTAATTTACTTTTTTAATTCAAAAATCAATTTAAAGAGTCAATTCTCCAAGAGGCTTTCCTCTAAGATGCAAATATCCCTGGGTGAAACATTATTAAACCATTAACACCTTCATATGCATTTTTACATCAGTTAAATAAGCAAGTTTCTTAGCAAGATCTTTTTAAAGTGTTGACCCCCTAGACTGTTTAATTTGGATCAAAGAAGAGGGAAAGGAATGATCAGGAGTGTGGACATTTCTGGGGAAGGTTGTCTAGATTGACATCTTTCCTGGGGTACTTGAACCATCCTGAACAGTATTCTCAATGCAATTGAAAATGATTATAAAACATTTTTCCACTATTTTATATATGATTTTCCATGACAGTTATTTTCCCATCCTTGATAGTGACCTCCAAGGTCTTATGTGATGGCCATGCATGCTACTATTCTCCAGGAATACACCCCACTTCTCTCCCCATCTCTCAGACCCCTCCAAGAACCCCAAATTTTCTGTTATCCTTCATCACTTCTGCCATGTTCTCTTTTCTGGGCCTCTGCAATTGTTCCCTCCGCCTGGAAAGCCATACTGCCAAGTGTTCTAAGGCTCATTCCCTTACCTCCTCCAGGTCTTTTGTTCATTTTCCCAGTGAGGCTGGCCCTGACCATCCTATTTAAAATTATAACCCCAACCTCACCCCCAGGTACTCACTGCTCCAGCAGCACTGCTTATTCCTTGACTCCTTTTATTACTTCTTTAATTTTCACCTTATTATCATCTACCCCTGATATGCCATATATTTTATGTATTTGTTTATTGTCTTGCTTCGTCCACTAGAGTGTGAGTTTCAGGGATTTTTGCCTGATTTTATTACGTTTCTTTCTGCAGTGCCTAGAAGAATGCATAGCACCCAGTAGAGATTCACTCAATGGACACTCACTGAATACTTACCCCTGGTACTCTAACAGATGAGAAGAATCAGGCATTTCCATGAATGCTATATAGTTGACTAAGGAAAAAGCATAGTGAGGCTATTTTTTTTTCTCCGAAAAAATGGAATGGACAGATTAATTAATAAAAACACTACAAGTAGAAGTACTAAATACTTCTACTACTGCAGTGGTACTCAGGTAGGGGCAATTTTCCCCCAAGGAATATTTGGTGCTGTCTAGAGACATTTGTGGTTTTCATAGTAGGGGTTCCTACTAAAATCTAGTAAGTAGCTGCTGCTAAACATCCTACAACGCACAGGAGAGCTCCCACAACAAAATATTATTGACTGAAATGTCATTTGTTCTGAGGTTGAGAAACTGTGTATTGCTGTATGAATGTTAAATGTTAAGTCTTTTCTTGTTTTAAGTATTGAGCTTTTACTTACTTGAAAGAAAGATTCATTATGGCACAAATTTCACAGTCACTTCCTTTGAACTGATAGGGTTTTTAAAGATAATGTAAAATATTTGCCAGTGGAGGGATGAGAAAAAGTAGTTTACTTAAACTGTTCAATAAGGCTAGAATTCCTTTGATATTAAAATATATATATATTTTTACTACTTTTAGAGTGGCACAGAATAGTACTTTAAGAGTGAGAAGATATGTTGATTTTATGCAAATCTTGAAGCTTTAAGATATATGATCAGCATGAATTGTGTTTCCAAAAGGTTTTTATCTAGACACTCAAAATAGTTTATTGATAAATATGGTATATTTATCAAGGAGGCTATATAAATTAAGAAGCACTAAAATAGAAATATATTCCTACTGCAGTCTCAGATCTACAGCTGAAATATAGTAATTTGACACAAGTGCTAAAATTTAAAAAATATAATTCTCAAGATGACAAAAGAAAATATTCTTCTATATCATAAGGTGACTCACACTTTACTTTGTATAAAGCATTCATCAGCTGAGAAATATTTAGCATATGTAAAATTCCCTAAATGACTTGCATAGTTATGTGGTTGTTCCTTCATTCACTTCAACTTCCAGACCATGTTTATTTAGAGTCTTCTCTGTGCCTACTATGAAGAAGATATGAACTGTGCTCTCAAGTATCCTACAATCTAGTAAGACAGATAAGGTGTATGTACAGAGAACTAAAGTGGACGTGATAAAGGGCAAAAGAGGTTGAGCAAGGGGAGGCAGGATGAGGGAAGTCTGAGGAGGTGGTTTTTAATCCACACTTTGGGGAACGAGTAGAGTTTCCACAGGTAAAAGAACTTCCTGGTAGAAGTAACAGAATGATCAAAGTCTTAATGGATGGAGGTGCCCAAGGTATGGGAACCGTTCAGAAACTGACTATTTGCATTTTTTTTTTAGTGCATCAGATATTTTGAAAGTACTCTTAGGGAGAGAATTGGTTATTTAAGTTGGGTCAGATTCCTGAAGACTTTGAATGTCAAGGTGTTGGCATGCAGAGCAAGATAGATGAGAGAAAAGCACTGACCTGGTAAGAGGTGTTAAAGAAAGTCCTTCAAAAGGAAAGGTATAGATGAGATGATGTGAGCAGAGGCTGAAGTCAGTCAGAGCAGTTGGTAGTCCATCAAAAGAGCTCAGAAAAGAAGTAGCCTATCTGAACTGGGATGCTGACAATGGGAATGGACGGATGGGAATAGATCTAAGAAACTTTGTGGAAGGAGAAACAGTAGGACTTGACAACTCTTCCACGTAGGTAGAGAGTTAGGGAGAGGAGTCAAAGATGGCTCTGATAGCTAAGTAAGTAAGGGGAATGGCACTACCTTTAAGAGAAACCAGGATATTAGGAAACAGAGCAAACTTAGGGCAACAGAAAATATGTTTGATTTTTTAACATGTTGAATTTGAACATGGGACATTTTATCCAAATGAAGATATCAAAATTGATGCTACAATGGGGGACCAAAGTTCAGGAGAGAGGCTGGCCAGTGCTATAGATGCTGTTTTGGGAAATGTCCTAGTTGCTAAGTTTGCTGAAGCCTCAGGATAGGGTTAGTAAGCCTAACTTAGATTGGGTTCTGTACATATGGTTTCTTTAGTTAAGTTCAAAGCTCAGTAAGTTAGTCATTAGATACCTGTTTTGCAGAAGAGGAAATGTGTCCCAGGAACTTTAATTAATGTGCTTGGTCACAAATGCTTAATCACACAGCTGGTAAGAAGCAGAATAAGACTCAAGCTAATGTCAGTCCAACTCTGTGTTATTTGGTTAACGGAGGGAGCAAAAGCAAAGGACAGGTTGAAAGTAGAATCCTAGAGGATGCCAATTATGCAAAGAGGATCCTGTTCACATTTGTTAATTTGTTTACCTTTTGTCTCTTACTGTGTTCACAACCAAGCTGCTTGGCACAAGGAATGCTACTCTCTTGTCTCAGAAAATAATTTGTAGTTGAGCCCTTATGATAGAGTCATCTTTTCATTGATATTAAAATAAGCTAAAGGTTTGTACAAACTGACAGTTATACAAAGTACGATTGTATTATTACCATCTTCTAAATTAGCTTGTGTTGATATCATAAGCCGAAATTTGCTTTCAGGTATGCTGTATTAAAATAATAAATTTCATTTGGGGATACTCTCTGGCTTTTATACAAACATTGTTACTTGTTAGTTACCATGTAATATGTATCACTTTTCCTCTTATACTGGTGATTTCCAACTTGGAATGAGCTGGAATATGCTATCCTCAGGATGTGACTGATGAGTTTACACAAAATGAGAACAGTGGTTCAAGTTCTTAATGAAGAGAATTTATGTGCCCGGTACATGGTAAGATCGAAGGACTGTCAGAGTCTGGATGCAGAAAAAAAATACAAGATGTTATAAGAACAAAATACTGACTCAAAAAATTACATTCATCAATAACCTCCTAGTGCCTGTGACCACATTATCTATTCCTAGGTTTAATTTCTTTTTGTGTTGTGGTTGTCATTGTTGTGTCTGTTAATGTTGCTTTGAACAGTAGTGGTCACAAAAGAGGATGTCAGAGATTGGGTCCAGGGTGTGTGTGTGTGATTAGAACATTAAACTAGTAGAACACCTTAAAATGAGTAACACGCATTGCCACATATCTAAAAAATAGAGATTTAAAAATGTACAACCTGCTTAATTTGTATCCGTAAAGGAAAGTTACATCCATTGAATTATGTTTATATCTGTAGGAATTAAGAAATCTTACTTAAGATCCACATGAATATTCATCCTTATGACAAGTAGTAATTTTGATTATGAAAGAAAGATTATTTAAATATTTGAGATAGTTTTTGAGCATTTCCTATTGGCTAAAGTTAATGAAGAGAGAAAAATATTGTGATCTTTCTGAAGATCGGTGATTGAAAAAGAACCAAAAAGAGCAAACTTAAACTTCATGAGAATACACTCTTTTAGGATTAACACAGATTTTTGCACACTAAAACAATGTTTCTGTCGGGGCCCCTGTTTTCTCATTTCACGCAAGGTAAGAGCTGCTCCAATAGTAGGACAACCTGTTTGGTTCAGTAGTTCTCCCTTCCAGGCACTAGAGGGCACTAGAAGGCATGGAGACCAGAGGCGCATGCCCCTCCGTACTCTCCACCTTTAGAATAGCTTCTACCATAATTAACACCTGCAGAAAACTGGAGTAGCTTTCTCAACATGCACTTGAAATGCACAAGATTTAAAAAACCCTCGTTGGTACTCACCTTGAATTTAATGTGCATTCTCTCATTAGAGGTAGGTTGAGAAACTGAAGTCAAGGAGGTAAGAAGGAGAAGGAAGCAAAACAACACTGATGAGTCATTTTTGGTCAAGAACATTGCCAAAAACAAACAGCCTATTTTTAATAACCTTTTATCCTTCCTTCCATCACCCCATACCTATCTTCTCCACATTGATACATAAGAACTGTGCTTGATGCTCTAAGGATGGGCACACGAGACACGATTTTAATATGACAATGAGGCAACAATATGATTTTTAAAAAGAGGATTTCGTATTCAGGAGCTTTTCCCATATTGATGCATGCTTGACTGATTTTATCTCATCATCAACCTTGGAAGTTATTAGCAAAGGAGACTGCCTTTTACCATCTGTGATATCCTGGCAGTAACTTAATATTGTTCTGAAGGTTTAATTCAAATCCATTTAATTCAGCAAACATTTATTAATCTCATGGATGCTTGGCATCATGCAAGGGACTAGGGGATACCAAGATGAACAATAAAAAGTTTCTTACTTTAGTGGACCTAAAACCTTATAAAAATAGTAAGGCAAGTATATTAGAAAGTATAATACGGAGTAGAACATGATAAGAAAATTTATGAACAAAGTGCTTAATCATTCAATCATTCATTTATTTAGGAAATGATGTGTCATTTACATATGTTGAATATACATTGGTTAACAAAACAGATTTGGGTTCTTTTCTGTCTTCATGGACTTGTCAGTCAATTGGGGAACAGATGATAGAGTGATATGACAAAGAATCCTTTGACTTGTGAAGAAGTTCTGAAATTTTTATTTAAAGAAGGTGGGAAAAGAACTCTCTTAAGAGCTGGCACTTAAGAAGGAGCAACACATTCTAATGAGAAGGGAAAGAGAATTCTAGGTGTACTAAAGAGCTAATGTGAAGACCCTGAAAGAGGAAAGAGCTTGGCATATTAAAGGAACCCAAAGAAGGCCAAGCAAGATGGAGTATAATAAATGGTATGCAAAGGACCAGGTCATATAGAGCCTTGCAGATGATGGTAGGGGCTGAAAGAAAGGGCACATCTAGCTACAGGGAAACAAAGGCTCCAGGAAGAAGGTTCCCATTTGAGAAAAAATGAAGGAGAGTTTGAAAAGCATGATAGTGGAAAGCAGGCCTTCTGGATAAAACAACTGTATGAGCTTAGACACAGAAATGACAGTTTGTGTCTGGTTTGTACCCTAACAAGTGGAGGATAGTGCTCTGGAAGTTGAGTGGTACATGTGGAGGCTGGAAGCACAGGTTGGAATACATTATGGAGAATGCAGAGAAATTAACTGTTCATTCCAGGAATGAGGGCAAGTCACAGGCAATATACTACTGCTGAGGAATGATATAGTTATAGTTCCAGTTCAAGAAGTCTAATTTGGCAGCAGCATGTGTTATACGTTGGAAGAGAAGGGAAGGGAATTTAGAGTGAGTCCCAAGAAATCTACAGTGATAGCCAGTAAACAGGGCATTAGTGTCTTAGGGTGGTGGCAGTGGAATGAGAAACAGGACAGATATGATGGTCATTGGCAAGGCAAAGTCTACAAATATTAGAATCTAATTGGTTGTGAGGATAAAGATAGAAGGAAAAGTTCAAGAAAACTTAAGTTTAACGCTGAGTAACTGTGAAAATGTTAATGTTACTGCTAGTTAATTATGGCTAGGTAGGGTGATGGTGAATTCTGTGTCTGAGAGAGAGAGAGAGAGAGAGAGAGAGAGAAAGGAAGAAAGAATATTGAGAACTGAACAAACAAAAAACCAAGTAATTAGGCAGACCATAGAACCATGGCAATACTGTTAGGGAAGGTCATATATGCTCTTGAAACCATTATCTAATATCTAGATGGAACTGATGGAAAAATGAAAGTCCAGCTAAAGATCAAATATAGAAGATAAGATGATAAGTTGTTTTTGAAGATGTTTGATTGGAGGCTAGAAAGACAACCAGCCATTGTAGTGCAGGCATCGAGCTTCGGAGAGATCAAGCTAAAAAATATAAATTTGGGAGTATTCTGCATAAAGCAGTAGCTGGAGTGCTGAGGGAGAGTGTAGAGAAGAAATAGGAGGTGACAGGAGAGAGGAAGACCCCAGAAGACAGAGCTGTTGGAAAGAATAATGAAAGGACAATAATAGTGAAAAAGGGAGCAGAGGACTGAGAATTATGCTCTTAGAAATCCCTAACATTACAAAGAAGAGGAAAATGATTAACTAAAGGAGATGGAAAGGGGAAAGACAAAGAGTCAGAAAAGCAGAAGGAAGAAGAGCCAGTAAAACCAAAAAGGAGTGTTAAGAAGAGAGTAGGGCTTTGATTAAATGAAATCACACTTTTATGCCACATTTTTATTCAAAAAATCAAAAAAAAAGTAAACACACACACACATACATATAAATGGAAACTGGATGGAGAAAACATGTCATTATGAAAGAAACAAGAAAATACAAGGAAATAATTATAACTCAAATCTAGAAATTGTAAAGAATATTTGCCAAGCACCATCAAATCTGAACTAAAATGAAGGAGGATAACAAGAAGAAAATCGTATCTTCTTGATCTTTAAGCAGGACAAAGATTTGCCCCTAAAACATATGTCACTGTCCTGAAAAGTCATGTTCTGATGTTTTGAGTAAAGCAGAAGTATACAAGATAGGTCACAGAAAAACAAAAAAAAAGAATATTCTCAGTAAATCTGGGTACAACTCTGCAGAATGGGAGAGGACACATATGTGAGGAGGAGGTCTGTCTTCCATGTGGTATTTCAGCCAAGTGGGAAGAGGGGGCCCAGGGGCAAAGGAGATTAAAGAAGGGAAAGGAAAGCAAAGACCATCAAAATTACAACAAAAGGGCCTGTGAATCAAGGGACTTTATTCTAACCAATACCTTTTTGAAAGGCAAAGCCAGAGATGTTCCCCTAAGGCAAAGCACATAACAAGGTTAGAGAGAGGGTTTTCAAAGTTTCAACGTGTCTGCCCACTCACTTCCTATCTTGCTGCCCCTTCCCATACAGTTTTTCAACAAACTACTAACCCTTTAGAAAAAGAAAAAATAATCTAAAAGATCCAACATGGAACATAGGTGTACATAATGTGGAGAAACAAAAAGGGAAGAATGAAAATCAGCAAAAGGCAAATGAGTACAAATACTTCAAGAGGAAACTAAAACAGATATTAGACAACTCTTTGTTTTCTCGAATAAATTGTAGACAAGATGATCTCCTGAGGGAAAGGCAGGAAAGATGTAAAGAGGAGATAAAAGCATGCAAATCAGAGATAGAAGGGAAGGCAGCTAACTTAACTAACAAAGGAATGAAAGAGTAAATAAAACAGGATTAACAAGAATGAGAACCATACAAATGTAGTGAATAGGATTGAGAAATCTCACAAAACAAAATGGAAAAGAACAGGGATTTTGTTTTTAATGAATACAAAAATGGTGACAGACACAGAAGAGAGAAAAAGATATACCACATATCTTTTGCTTAATTAGTATTCCTGAAAAAGAAATTTTAACAAACAAAGGAGGGTAAACATCCAAGAATACAAAGAAAAAATTTCCTGAAATACAGCAAAAATCATTCTAGTCAGTCACCCCAATTCCCTGAAAAAAATTAAAACAATCAATTTTAAAATATTCTAGTGACGTTACTTAATTTTAAAGATAAAAAATATTTACATGAACATAAAGAAGGAATAACATGAGTGTCCTTTGAGTTTTCCTTACTATCACTCTATGTCTGAAGACAGTGTACAGCCTTGAAAGTTTTGAAAGTAAGAGAAAGACTATTATTCACGTCTTTGTCCATCAAGTATCAGCAAGTATTCTGGAACATGCAAGAACTCAGAACCTTCCAGAAAATTTAGAGTTACCATATGATCCAGGGATCCCGTTCCTGGTCATATGTCTGGAGAAAACTCTAATTCAAAATGATACAGAACCCCAATGTTCATTGCAGCACTATTTACAATAGCCAAGACATAGAAGCAACCTAAATGTCCATCTACAGAAGAATGGATAAAGAAGGTGTGGTTTATGTATAAAATGGAATATTACTTAGCCATAGAAAAGAATGAAATAATACCATTTGCAGCAACATGGATGCACCTAGAGATTATCATACTAAGTGAAGTAAGTCAGACAGAGAAAGTCAAATATCATGTGATATCACTTATATGTGGAATGTAAAAAATGATAGAAATGAACTTATGTATAAAATGGAAATAGACCCACAGACCTAGAAAACAAACTTGTGTTTACTGAAGAGGAAAGCAGGGGGCGAGGAGGAGAATAAATTGCAAATTTGGTATCAACATTATGTAATGCACACATTACTATATATAAATCAGATTACCAACAAGGACCTACTGTATAGCACAGGGAACTATACTTGAGATTTTGTAATAACCTATAAGGGAAAAGAATCTGAAAAAGAATATATATTTTATATGTATATATATATATATATATATATATATATATTTATATATATAACTTAATTACTTTGCTGTATACCTGAAATTAACACAATACTGTAAATCAACTATACTTCAATAAAAAAAAGAATATCCAGCTAAAGAATAGGTATATCAAAATAAAGACATAGGGAATAGAAAATCTGTAGTAACAAAGCTAGTTATCAGCATTGAATCTTTTAAGAGTAGCAGAGATCTATCAACCTGTCAAAATAATTTGACAGAATAGTATGTAAATGTTATGAACTTCAACAACGTAAGCGTGATATAATTCACCAAAATGGACAGGTGGCAAAATACAGGAGGGAGGAATATGTGTAAATACACTTAATATTTCTTCTGGATAGTGACAAGTGATGTTGTTGTTAACGATACTTCTGTAAAGCAGCAAGAGATACTGTCTGAAGTTGAAATCCGTAGTTAAAAATCCATAATGATTCCAAACTTTCTGCTTTTCATTACATTTTTCTTAAATCTAGAGGGATTTTTAGTAATTAACTTGTTTTGAAAAAGCATGTACCTAAAATAAACTAAAGCCATTTTTTTAGTTTCAATTCAGCATCTTTTTCCTTAAATGCATCTAAACTTAATTTAAATCTAAATGATTTATTAAAGTGAATGGCCAAATCATGAGTCAAAAGTTGAGGCCTCAGGTATATCCTTACCACTCTATGCAGACCCCAGCTGAGGGTGTAATTTTGACCTTCAGGTTTTAGTGCTACTAGGTATTAGGTGATGTCAGATATTTGGTAGCATTGGCTAAATCGTCTGAGAACTGCAAGATTGTATTACTTTCAGAGGTAAACAAATTAAAGCTTGAGATCCTTCAAGTTAAAAAAAATCATATTTATAGGAAATAAAACAAAATTAAGCAAAAGGAGAAAATGGAATGACAGAGGTATCTATTAGAGCAAACATCAAATTAAGACCCATAAACTGCTAAGTGTTTACTTCTGAGACATTATGCCTTTCAAAACAGCATAATGAGGGTGAGTCCAACTCTCACTGTCACTCTCCTGTCAGAAAATGACAGTTGCCTGTATCCTCTCTACTCCCAGTACACTATCACAGATTGAAAACTTGGACGTGACAGAACCAACTTCCTGCCCTACAACTAGGAGTCTGTGGGGACTGAATCAGTCAAAAGGAAGATTCATCACTCTAGAAAGAGTGAGCCTATAAATTTAAATCAGCAGAAAAGCAGAGCTTCCTCTAAAGGAAGGGGAGCTGGTTCCAAATCCTCTCCCTTAGCTAGTCACCCTTCCTAACCCCGACAAATGAATTAATTTGTAGGTCTATTCCTGATAAATTAAAATCCATCTATCTTCTCTCTGGATTTTCTCCTCCTATAGACATGGAGGTTTCTCTTGCCCAGCTGTCCTCTAAAGCTTTCAGCAGGAACCAGAATTCTAAAATAAGAAATACTTAAAAATAAAAATAAAAAAAATAAAATGCACATTGGCATTTTGAGAATCTTAAATGGCATGTGTTTATCAATCTCTAACATAAGCCATTCTATTAAATGTTTCAAGATAATAAAGAATAAAAAAATAAACATAAAAAAAGAAATCCTTTAAAAAGTCAGGGCCACATCTCTTACACATAAGAAAAATATCTCACGCTTTTCATGTAAAAAGAATCTCACTTTCAACAAATTCCAAAATATTGGCACAAATAGTTATGTAAGTATCAAACATCAGTAAAATATCTGTATGACATTTCATATTTTTCAAAGCATCCATTTGATATTCACTATAGATAAGATTTAAGGTTTTATTTTCCAATTGTTACTAGCATGTAAAAACAATTGTTTTTTTTTTATATATTCATTGTGTATCATGCATTCTCATTAAATTCAACTGTTGGTTCTATAAAAAAACAAAACAAAAATAAGATACTATTGACCTACATTTTTGAGAAAATTGAATTTAAACCCAAAACAAAACCCAAATAATTAAGTCCTTCAAAGGTCAAGTTAAAATGAGAGCAGAATTAGACTGGACTCAGGGGTCCCGATTCAGATTCTGAGTGTCTGCCACTATTTTGAGCTGTAACAGTCTTTACCTTGGGTCCCTCGAGAGCTTCAGTGTCCCCTCCCATGAACCAATCCAACAAATCCTTTAAGAGTGATATCTTGATAGCATGAGTGTACTCAGAAGAAACTGTTCAGTGATTTATTTTTATGTTCCGTGGATATTTATTGAACCTAACTACACATATGCCATCCATGAAGCTAGGGGTTTCAAGAAATAGGGATACAGATGAGAAAAGAGGGAAGTAAACAAGGAATTGGAATGTAGGTCAGAAATATATGAGACATTCTCTTAAATCTCCCTTGCTATACCTTATCCTTGTTCTATTTTTCTAAAATTAGCCATTAAATAAAATATATGATCTCTAGCAAAAGGGTCATCCAAGAAGTCTATGTAGATCTTAAGTTGTGAGTGAAACTGAGAGAGAGCTCTTCATAGAAAGTGAAAAATTATTAGCATCCTGGCTGTATTCAATGTCAAAATATTAAGATGCCTGCAAGGTACATTGCAAAGATAAAGTCTTTAATATAATAATGTTATAAAAACTTGAGGTTGACTTGTCCATCAGATAATTTTCAGATATCACTGCCTAATCTTTGCCCTTTTCTTCTTGATTATAATGATGGGAAGGAATGAACTTTAATTTGGATAGACTCTCCTATCATGATCAGATATGTATATGAGTATATACATATATTTTAAAATCTAGGGGCTTCCCTGGTGGCGCAGTGGTTGAGAGTCCGCCTGCCAATGCAGGGGACACGGGTTCGAGAAGATCCCACATGCCGCGGAGCGGCTGGGCCCGTGAGCCATGGCCCCTGAGCCTGTGCATCCGGAGCCTGTGCTCCGCAACGGGAGAAGCCACAACAGTGAGAGGCCCGCGTACCGCAAAAAAAAAAAAAAAAAAAAAAAAAAAAATATCTATAGTCCTTCTCTGCTACACACTGAATACAAGATCTTTCTTCTGAAATTAATAGTCTTAAATTGAGCCCCAAAAAATGTGGACAAAACTTTAAAAAATTTCTAGTAAGCGATCAGAATTTGAAGTATATTGACCCATATGTAGCAAAGCAATCCTTTCTTTCTTTTGCTTTATATTACCAGTTCTAACTTCACTCTATGTTCCTAAGAAAAAGGAACGTAAGTACCCTTTGCAGTAAATATTCTATTTCTCATTCTCAACACACTTTCAAATTACCCTGACAATAAACAGAAATAGGGAGGTAAACTATATTACATTTCTGGTTATGTCCTCTCTGGACCATCAACTGAAACCGAAAGATGTGTAATCTCTTGAATGGTCACTTTGGGAAGCAAAAAATGGCCTGGGTGATTCAAAACGATGGATGAGTCAAGGTTATTTGTAATTGGCTTTGTAATGTGCTACGTGTTTTTGGCAGATCAGACTGTTATGTTTGCTAAGGCAAAGCACATAGAAAATAAAGGGATCCACTAGAGGTTTAGAACATCCTATAATACTTCACCCAGAAATAATAAAATGTTGAGCCTGAGGATGAGTCAAATGTATTTATACAGAGTTGAGTGTTGGTCATCTGTAGCAGAAGTAAAAGTGGACATTTGGCATGAGGCAACAGATCCAAGAAACCACCGGCCTTTATTTCCAGGAAAAGTCTCCAAAAGAAAAGGTCCATAAAAGAACGTAATTGTAGAAGATATAGGAAGTTTGTTGAAACTATAAGTATAAATCAGTGTAGACCTCGTTAATCTTCTTGTGATAATGGAAGCATGATCCTAGTACAGAGAGCCACATGGAGAGGGACCTGCCTTGTCAGAGGTAAGAGATATCAAATCATAGCTTATCTTGGCTTTATCTGTGAATAATTTCAACCCATTTGTGAGTCCTGGACATATGTGGACCTGTTAACTCTATTATGGCCATAGACGGAATCGTTCTATTTCAAAGGAGATGGAGCAAAAGAGTGAATACAACAGCTCACATTTATTATCATTATTGGAAGAATAACTACTTCAGTCATTAGAAGGTGTCAGAAATATTGTCCTCAAATCAGAAGCAGCTTGCTGGCCTCAGACAGAAATTAAAGTAATTATGAAGCGTTAAAAAAATCTCTGCCACAGAATCTAAATTTGCATCGTTTGTCACAGAAAGAGCAATGGACAAGCTTATATAATTTTGATGCACACTTTACACATTTGGAAGTATTCCATCAGCTAACATGTTCGTTTGGGGGTTTTTTGCTGAATTCAATAAAGGCATTGATTTTCAATTGACAGTGGAAAGTTATTATTGCCATCAGAGTAAAGTTAAATATAACTCACTGTCCAATTCATGGTAGTTATGTTATTTCATAAAAATTAAAATGCACTTGCCATAACTTTCTTATTTGCTTATGCAAGTAACTAAAAAAATAAGAGAAGCCAAATATTGTATGTTTTTGCTAGCTAGCTGAACTATGCCAAACCATCCAGATGTAAAGTTAAATTCAGCCAAACAATATAATCAGCCACTTGTTAAGCCATATCCTTTTCCTATTTATTCACCACGTCAAATCTCCCATTATGTTTTTTCCAGCTGGTGTTTGTATTTTATAAAATTGTGGCTATCAGGGTGGTTGTATTTGAGATGTTTTCCACAATTCATTACTGTTGGATTCAGCCTTAAGCTTTCTTGTTCTACATTGAGAATCATCTTGATATTTCAACAAGACAATACTAGAAAATGTCATTAACACACAGTGTAAAACAAATTATTTTGAGCCAAAACTATCACTGAAGTGATTTCGCATGAAATCATTGTCTCACCGCTCTTAGTCCCTTGTCAAGCCTGATCCATCCTCTGAGTAACTGTTTTGAAATAATGGTTTCTGCTGGGTGGGTAGTGATTCCTCAAATCAACTGTGGAGATCTCCCTGGAAAGTGAATTTCAGGAATTCCAGTTGGTTAAATAGCTGTGGTTATGCCTTATCATTGCTCTATTTCAAAGATGTTCAGAGATGATGTAATATGAAAAAAGTCATACATGAAAGAATGGCTATTTATAGACATGAAACTCAAACAGTCCCTTCTGATGTCTTTCTGGAAGTGAAATTGCAAGGGGTGGTTTCTTTTAGAAGGATCTGGCTGACAAAAGTATTAATATTTCTGAACACTTTGAGACTTCAATTCCCCTCTCCTAAAAGTCCTGTCTGCATTGCTGGTATGTCTTCTAATCTCTCTCTCTCTCTCTCTTTTTTTTTCTTTTCTTCTTTTCTTCTTTTAAGATGTGACTTAGAGTAAGAAATAGGACAGGAATGAAAATGTGTTTCCTCAAATCATAGAATCATCTAATCTCAAAGCTGAAAAAGGACATTGGTTCATGAAGTTCAACATTCCTGTCTTCATTTCCCACTCTACAACATTTGGAAGGCTGCCTTGTACTTCCAAGAAAAGCAAACACATCATTTAAGAACTTCTTGATAATGTCAAGAAACGTCTTTAAGTTTCCACCTTTTGTCTTAATTTAAGGCTTTGGGACTGTAAAGAAGAGTCTAACATCTCTTTCATGTGAAAAGCTTTCACATAAGTGAGACCAAATATAACCTGCCCTGCCACCAGAGAGATGAATTTTCTACATGCCAGATATTCCCAGTTTCATCAACTGTTCCTTATAAGATACGGTGTTGAGGTCTATCCTTGTTGCCTAGCCTACAAATTTAAATTCTTCCTGAAATGCAAAACCCACAGAGTATTACCTTATTCCAGATATGGTCTGAGCAAATAAAGTTGCTGTGGGACTGTCCCTTCCCACATACTGGACTGTTTGTCTCCGTAACATCTCACTGGTGATTCATATTAAATTTACTGTCGACTCAGATCCCTAAGGCTTACGATGCTGCCAACAAATCTCATCTTTCCCCTTCTGTAGCTGTCTTCTTGCTTTTGTAATCCAAGAATAGGATCTCACAATTATCACTGAAATTACATTCAGATATAGATCATCTATATAGTTTACCAAAACTTAGGAGATTCAGATCCTTTCACCTCATGTTATCTGCAAGTTGTACAACTATTTTACATAAATTCACAGAGTCTTGAAGGAAACCACAACCAGAAAATTACCTAGAGTATGATATTGATCCACTAATTTGTGCTCTTCAAGTACAGTGGTTTAACTAGTCTAATGATTTGCCTAAACACATCTTGTCCACGTAATTGTGTCAGATTCCTTTATGCAATCTAAATACTGTCAGCTAAATTTCTATGATCTATGGGCCTCATATTTCTGACAGAAAAGGAGATGAGTCTTATTTTCATATTTTTTTTCTCAGGCAAACCATGCTAGATATTTGTAATAATTATTTCATCTCAGGAGATCACCGGGCATTCCTTTAATAATCCATTTTAGAATATTTACTGTAAGCAGCATCAAACTCAATGCTTTGGTTTGTAAAATCCACATTTTGCTGAAAACCAGATAGCAGTTTTCCCTTCACCAGCCTTCTGATACCTCTATTATTTGCTGTGATTTCTCTAAGATTCTAGCAGTTCTGCAATTTCTAATTTAACACAGTTAAGCTAGGAGCCGAAACCCCTTGAGAGCAGTGGAGGGGTGTCTAGGTGTCTCCTGGGAGAGGGTCCACTTGTAATATCTGAACCCATCTTGGATTTCAGTTCCCACTTACTAACAACTGTTCTACCTTTGATTTTTTTTTTTTTTTTTTTTTTTTTTTGCGGTACGCGGGCCTCTGACTGATGCGGCCTCTCCTGTTGCGGAGCACAGGCTCCGGACGCGCAGGCTCAGCGGCCATGGCTCATAGGCCCAGCCGCTCCGCGGCATGCGGGATCCTCCCAGACCGGGGCACGAACCCGTGTCCCTTGCATCGGCAGGCGGACTCTCAACCACTGCGCCACCAGGGAAGCCCTGATTTTGTTTTTTAACATAAACCAAAGAGAAGCTAAATGACTATTGAGGAATCCATCTTTATTTCACCATCACCAAATTCTTCAGAGAGCATTGACACTCCTCACACTCTGAAACACAAAACTATCTTTTTGGTTATCTGACTCAGTTTCCACTGCCTCCAGTGGTTGGACGTTCTCTTTGACTTTCTGGCACCCATCCTACAGGCTTATATAAATCTGTGTTCACCCTTGAATCATGTAGTTCCTCTTTTCCTAATATGCCTGGGATGAGCTCTTAACATCCGAGTTCTTTGAATGGGTCTTTTGCAAACATGCTTGCTACTTTAAGCAGTTTCCCCTTTTCTCCTTGATTGAGATCATTTAGGAGCATAGAGACAAATTTTTACTTTTTAACTTTTGAATCATCTTCCTTTCCAGAATCTAATAGTATATAATCAAACCTATTCCCTTTTTTAAATGTTTAAGTTTGCATTCTTAGTTAGAATACTGGAAGTTAAATTTTATTGGTCAGAAATATGAGGCTCCTTGGGGTAAAGTATAGAATATTGGGGTTTTTCCATACTCAGGCCATTGGAGGCCGTGTTGTATAGGGCTGTTGTATTTTTATTCCAGTTACTACTGATGTGGAGCAGTTAACTTTTCTCTAAACCATAACTTTTGATATTCTAAATCTTATTACCATAATGGGTCTGCTTTTAATTTGACTTAATTATAAGCAAGTTGATTTACTTTTTGCTTATTCTTCATGGATTTTGAAATACTTAGATTTAAATGTGAAATACATGTCCAGGAGTAAGGCTGACTCAGAAGAAAGTAACAATACATAGGAGGGTTGTCTCTGTCTTCTCAGACCGTCTTATGCTGCAGCCTTCCCCATCTCAGTGGCGGTCTGGCTGCCCTGTTCTTCAATTTCTCAGTCCTCCCTCCTGTGACTCAACTAAATACAGTCACAAATTTATTTCTTTATTCATAATGAGGTATAAATAGCCAGATGTTACTTTTCCTTGGATATACCTATGTTAACAAGCATCAAATGTTGTTGAAAGCACCACTAACTAACAGGAGGGAAGATGGATTGGAAGTTCAGTGTCAATTACTCATTTATTCCTTCACTCCACAAACACTTACTGAGCCTTTTCAATGGGCCAGGCCTGGGCCCGGCACAGAAATATAAGGTAATTGCAGAACAAGCCCAGGAACTCCAGAAACTCTCCTTCTAGTAAGGGAGAAAGATATCAGAAAATATGAGATGTGCACATGAGGAATATTAAAATCAGAAGGTTAATTTTGAATAATAGTTCCAAGTCAGCTACTTTTAAAAAATGGAGAAAAAAGCAGTCCATGAATAAAAACATGTGGGAAGAGTATGAAGTAAAATTTCAGGTTTCAAAGATTACAGGTTGTGCTTAGAGCAAACAGTCCCCATTTGCTAGAATGGCTAGAGAGAAAACAGGTGCTGGATCATGAAGACCCTTGTGTCTCAGCTATGAGTTTGGACTTTATCTCTAAAACCATGGGCAGTTTTGAAAGTAAAATTTTCTGTGCTCCTTGAAAGAAAAATATATAAAGGTCATTTTCATTTCTATTCCCCCCATCTCTCACACACTCCCAATGATCATTCGGCCCCAGGTGAGTCTTAGAAAAAGACAACTAAGCTTCATGTCTACTGCATTACCAATAAAATTATTGCTTTTTTTAGCATAAGAAAAATGTATGAACACACGACTAGGAGTTTAGCCTAACATTTGTCTGATTGCTCATAATGTGAGATTTGTGAGTGCCTGCTAGTATCAGAGGAAAGATCTCTACATAGATATAGATATAAATACAGATATAGATATAGATACAGATACAGATATAGATACATTTACAGATACAGATATAGATACAGATACAGATACAGATATAGATATAGGTATGTATGTATTATTTAGCTATTTACATATACTTATCAATTTTCATGTTTATAAACGTGTGATTCATGTGAAATCATGGCAAATCAGAGCAGATCTTATTTTTAATCTGAATCTAGCAGAGACTTTATTGTTTAATATGTATCTTACTACAGTTATCACAATAACTGTTCCACTGTACCTGGGGATTTTTCATAAAGCAGATTAAATTGGTTAGGAAAAAAGAAGTTGGACTGCATAAAAACAGCCCAAAATTAACATCTGCAAAAAACCAGGGGACACCATATGTCATCATCATTTCTGGAGATTGATAATCTGACTTAGTACTTTTACATAGCTATCCCTTTCCTGGTTGGCCCCAAAAGAATGTTATTTCTCATGATTGGTTCTTTCATTGTATTAAAAATGAAGAAATAATGCAATTCTCTCAAATTTTCCAGTGTTTCAGTTCAATTTTCTGCTGGTTGATATCCACTTCCTACTTTTATTTCTAAGAAATTATACTCTCTACTCTGCAAAGAACAATGTGTTGACTGCATGAAATGAATGTGCATGATAATAGAAGAGTGGGCAGCAGCCTACTGGGGTTGTGAAGGGTGCAACATGCTACTGCCTTCAAGGGGATCAGCTTTTCCTATAGCATTCTTTGACCAAGTGAGCCTGCTCCCATGAAGTGGGTCGGGAACAAACATTCACATGGTTTGGGGAAAACACATCTGCTGTTGAGGAACAGGTTATTTACCCACAATTATAGAACCAAACAGGACTCAAATCATCAGGTAATCACTAGCTCTTGATTGAGCTTTTTAGAAATGATGACAAAACAGCAAGTTAAGAAGTAAAAAGAAAGGAAATAATCATTCTTCTACTTCAAGCTATTTAGAAATATGGCTTATTAAGGGTTAATGTCTTATCCCTAGGGCTAAGGAATATTACCTGTGTTTAAGGGTCCAGAACCAAAAGTATTTATGAAATAGAAAATGTAGTTTCAAAATTCCTAAGAGGCCCTGACTCCCAAAATTCCTCTCTGCCCTGGTTGTTTTTTTGTACACCAAAATATCCTCATCAAATGATCAATTTTTTGGAGATGTGCATTGTCCTCATGTAGTTTCTGATTATGGGATTCTGAGGCTCTAGAGAACTCTCAAGAGATAATTGCATTCTCAACAAGGTTTTGATGAATTAGATGCTTGGATTTGATGGACAGTTTCAGAACAGTATGAAAACATGTAGGAAACAAAGAGAAAAGACCAAAAACAAAGACAGAAGCCCTGGTAAGGCATGATTTTACCCACAGCCAGCATCTCCTAAAAGAAGTTTAGTATTTCTCTCCTCTCTCACTTGTCCTGGATAAGGGACCCCAGCAATCAACAGGTGTGTTAAAAAATGAGCATCTGGGTGCTATAGGTTAGTAGTTTGAGCAAGTATCCACCCTATTTCAGAAAGGCTGCAAGGCAGCTTACAAAGATATACAAAATACAACTACAGTAGCATAAGCTAAAAGCGAGACAACTAAAGAAGGAATATTACATTGAGTTAAGTGAAGATCAAAGTAAGCCTAAGCAGAACATACCAGCATGCATGTCATGTTACCTGAAGCATTTGTGATCAAAAAGTGCATAGAAACACGATGGTCATAGGAAGACTGAAAATCAGAAAAGCTAAACCTATAATCAAGACGAGAGGAAATGAAATTAAGACAAGTGTAATAATAATAATATAAAACAAAAAAAACCTCACTACTATTTATTGAATTCTAACTGGTGCCAAAAACTCACTGGGTGGCACAGTGCTGTGGGCTGTCTTTGCTGGATATGGGAGGGCAGAGTGCAGCAGGGCTCAACTCCGACTTCCGTGCATGTACCTTCTGCAGCTGCATGGGCCAGTGGGACTCCAGTCTGGTGCATCTCAGTGGGACAGTGTGTCTGGCACTCTCTGTCACCACCCAGCCAGAACCCGAGACCCAAGCATCCTCAATGATGCAGGAAGCCGGAGGAGAAGCCTGAGCTTCTGTTTGGCTTTCACTGGAAAAGAATTTAGCCTATATGTACTGCTTTAACCACTGGAAAAATGACAGATGACAAAGATGTGCTTCGAGATGTGTGGTTTGGTTGCTTCACCCTCTATCAGGATGAGATAACTGAACGGGAGGCAGAAACTTATTATGCATAATCCAACTGGTTTGCTCTTTGATTTTCTTGCATCAAGTTCAGCTCTTCCTTGGAACATCACAGTACATTTTAAGATTCCACATTAATGTTATAATAAACTATACTTAAAGACAAGATGAAGCCTCATCTACCAGGACACAGGCACTAGTCCCCTCCACCAGGAAGCCTACACAATGCACTGAACCAACCTTACCACAGGGGACAGACACCAAAAACAATGGGAACTACAAACATGCAACCGGTGAAAAGTAGGCCCCAAACACAGTAAGGAAAGCAAAATGACAAGACAGAGAAATACACAGCAGATTAAGGAGCAAGGCAAAACCCCACCAGATCTAACAAATGAAGAGGAAATAGGCAGTCTACCTGAAAAAGAATTCAGAATTACGACAGTAAAGATGATCCAAAATCTTGGAAATAGAGTGCAGAAAATAAAATAAACATTTAACAAGAATCAAGAAGAACTAAAGAGCAAACAAACAGTGATGAACAACACAATAAATGAAATTAAAATTTCTCTAGAAGGGATCAATAGCAGAATAACTGAGGCAGAAGAAAGGAAAAATGGCCTGGAAGATAAATAGTGGAAATAAATACTGCAGAAAAGAATAAAGAAAAAAGAATGAAAAGAATTCAGGACAGTCTCAGAGACCTTTGAGACAATATTAAACGCACCAACATTCGAATTATAGGGGTACCAGAAGAAGAAGAGAAAAAGAAAGGGACTGAGAAAATATTTAAAGAGATTATAGTTGAAAACTTCCCTAATATGGGAAAGGAAATAGTTAATTAAGTCCAGGAAGCACAGAGAATCCCATACAGGATAAATCCAAGGAGAAACATGCCAAGACACATATTAATCAAACTATCAAAAATTAAATACAAAGAAAAAATATTAAAAGCATCAAGGGAAAAACAACAAATAAGACACAAGGGAATCCCCATAAGGTTAACAGCTAATCTTTCAGCAGAAACTCTGCAAGGAGGAAGGGAGTGGCAACATATTCAAAGTGATGAAGGAGAAAAAACTACAAGCAAGATTACTCTACCCAGCAAGGATCTCATTCATATTTGACAGAGAAATTAAAACCTTTACAGACAAGCAAAAGCTAAGAGAATTCAACACCATCAAACCAGCTTTACAACAAATGCTAAAGGAACTTCTCTTGGTAGGAAACACAAGAGAAGGAAAAGACCTACAATAACAAACCCAAAACACTTAAGAAAATAGTAATAGGAGCATACATATCGATAAGTACCTTAAATGTAAATGGATTAAATGCTCCAAACAAAAGACATAGACTGGCTGAATGGATACCAAAACAAGAACCATGTATATGCTGCTACAAGAGACACACTTCAGACTTAGGGACACATACAGACTGAAAGTGAGGGGATGGAAAAATATATTCCATGCAAATGGAAATCAAAAGAAAGCTGGAGGGCTTCCCTGGTGGCACAGTGGTTGAGAATCTGCCTGTCAATGCAGGGGACACGGGTTCGAGCCTTGGTCTGGGAAGATTCCACATGCCATGGAACAACTAGGCCTGTGAGCCACAACTACTGAGCCTGCACGTCTGGAGCCTGTGCTCCGCAACAAGAGAGGCCACAATAGTGAGAGACCTGCGCATTGTGATGAAGAGTGGCCCTCGCTTGCCACAACTTGAGAAAGCCCTCACACAGAAACGAAGACCCAACACAGCCAAAAATAAATAAATTAATTAATTAATAAAAAAATAGAAAGCTGGAGTAGCAATACTCATATCAGACAAAATAGACTTTAAAACAAAAACTTTTAAAAGAGACAAAGAAGGGTACTACATAATGATCAAGGGACCAATCAAAGAACAAGATATAACAATTGTAAATATTTATGCACCCAACATAGGAGCAACTCAATACATAAGGCAAATACTAACAACAATAAAAGGGGAAATTGACAGTAACACAATCATAGTAGGGGACTTTAACAGCCCACTTTCACCAATGGACAGATCATCCAAAATGAAAATAAATAAGGAAACACAAGCTTTAAATGATACATCAAACAAGATGGACTTATTTGATATTTATAGGACATTCCATCCAAAAACAACAGAATATACAATCTTCTCAAGTGCTCATGGAACATTCTCCAGGATAGATCATAACTTGGGTCACAGACCAAGCCTTGGAAAATTTACAAAAATTGAAATCGTATCAAGTATCTTTTCAGACAACAACGCTATAAGACTAGATATCAATTAAAGGAAAAAATCTGTAAAAAATACAAACACATGTGTGCTAAACAATACACTACTTAATTACCAAGAGACCACTGAAGAAATCAAAAAATACCTAGAAACAAATGACAATGAAAACACAACAACCCAAAAACTATAGGATACAACAAAAGCAGTTCTAAGAGGGAAGTTTATAGCAATACAATCCTACCTTAAGAAACAAGAAACATCTCAAATAAACAATCTAAACTTACACCTAAAGCAATTAGAGAAAGAAGAACAAATAAACCCCAAAGTTAGCAGAAGGAAAGAAATCATAAAGATCAGATCAGAAATAAATGGAAAAAAAATGAAGGAAACCATAGCAAAGATCAATAAAACTAAAAGCTAGCTCTTTGAGAGGATAAACAAAATTGATAAACCATTAGCCAGACTCATCAAGAAAAAAGAGAGAAGACTCAAATCAATAGAATTAGAAATGAAAAAAGAGAAGTAACAACTGACACTGAAGAAATACAAAGGATCATGAGATATTACTACAAGCAACTATATGCTAATATAATGGACAACCTGGAAGAAATGGACACATTCTTAGAAATACACAACCTTCTGAGACTGAACCAGGAAGAAATAGAAAATATGAGCAGACCAGTCACAAGCAATGAAATTGAAACTATTATTAAAAATCTTCCAACAAACAAAAGCCCAGGACCAGATGGCTTCACAGAGGATGTCTATCAAAAATTTAGAGAAGAACTAACACCTATCCTTCTCAAACTCTTCCAAAATATAGCAGAGGGAGGAACACTCCCAAACTCATTCTACGAGGCCACCATCACCCTGATACCAAAACCAGACAAAGATGTCACAAAGAAACAAAACTACAGGCCAATATCACTGATGAACAGAGATGCAAAAATCCTCAACAAAATACTAGCAAACAGAATCCAACAGCACATTAAAAGGATCATACACCATGATCAAGTGGGGTTTATCCCAGGAATGCAAGGATTCTTGAATATACCCAAATCAATCAATGTGATACACCATATTAACAAATTGAAGGAGGAAAAAATGTATGATCATCTCAGTAGATGCAGAGAAAGCTTTCAACAAAATTCAACACCCATTTATGATAAAAACCCTCCAGAAAGTAGGCATAGAGGGAACTTTACTCAACATAATAAAGGCCATATATGACAAACCCACAGCCAAAATCGTCCTCAACGGTGAAAAACTGAAACCATTTCCTCCAATATCAGGAACAAGACAAGGTTGCCCACTCTCATCACTATTATTCAACATAGTTTGGAAGTTTTAGCCACAGCAATCAGAGAAGAAAAAGAAATAAAAGGAATCCAAATTGGAAAAGAAGAGGTGAAGCTGTCACTGTTTGCAGATGACATGATACTATACATAGAGAATATTAAAAATGCTACCAGAAAACTACTAGAGCTAATCAATGAATTTGGTAAAGTAGCAGGATACAAAATTAATGCACAGAATTCTCTTGCATTCCTATACACTAATGGTGAAAAATCTGAAAGTGAAATTAAGAAACCACTCCCATTTACCATTGCAACAAAAAGAATAAGATATCTAGGAATAAACCTACCTAAGGAGACAAAAGACCTGTATGCAGAAAATCATAAGACACTGATGAAAGTAATTAGAATGATACAAATAGATGGAGAGATAAACCACCTTCCTGGATTGAAAAAAATCCACATTGTGAAAATGACTATACTACCCAAAGCAATCTACAGATTCAATGCAATCCCTACCAAACTAACACTGGCAGTTTTCACAGAATTAGAACAAAAAACTTCAAAATTTGTATGGAAACACAAAAGACCCCAAACAGCCAAAGCAATCTTGAGACAGAAAAACGGAGCTGGAGGAATCAGGCTCTGTGACTTCAGACTATACTACAAAACTACAAAATCAAGACAGAATGGTACTGGCACAAAAACAGATATATAGCTCGAAGGAACAGGATAGAAAGCCCAGAGATAAACCCATGTACATATGGTCACCTTATCTTTGATAAAGCAGGCAAGAATATACAGTGGAGAAAAGACAGCCTCTTCAATAAGTGGTGCTGGGAAAACTGTACAGCTACATGTAAAAGAATGAAATTAGAACACTCCCTAACACCATACACAAAAGTAAACTCAAAATGGATTATAACCTAAATGTAAGGCCAGACCCTATAAAACTCTTACAGGGAAACTTCAGCAGAACACTCTATGACATACATCACAGCAAGATCCTTTTTGACCCACCTCCTAGAGAAATGGAAATAAAAACAAAAATAAACAAATGGGACCTAACAAAACTCAAAAGCTTTTGCACAGCAAAGGAAACCATAAACAAGACCAAAAGACAACCCTCAGAATGGGAGAAAATATTTGCAAATGAAGCAACTGACAAAAGATTAATCTCCAAAATTTACAAGCAGCTCATGCAGCTCAATAACAAAAAAACAAACAACCCAATCCAAAAATGGGCAGAAGACATAAATAAACATTTCTTCAAAGAAGATATACAGATTTCCAACAAACACATGGAAGAATACTCAACATCATTATTCATTACAGTAATGCAAATCAAAACTACAATGAGGTATCATCTCACACCGGTCAGAATGGTCATCATGAAAAAATCTAGAAACAATAAATCCTGGAGAGGGTGTGGAGAAAAGGTAACCCTCTTGCACTATTGGTGGGAATATAAATTGAAACAGCCACTATGGAGAACAGTATGGATGTTCCTTAAAAATGAAAAATAAAACTACCATATGAGCCAGCAATCCCATTACTGGGCATATACCGTGAGAAATTCATAATTCAAAAAGAATCATGTACCAAAATTTTCATTGCAGCTCTATTTACAATAGCCAGAACATCGAAGCAACCTAAGTGTCCATCAACAGATGAATGGATAAAGAAGATGTGGCACATATATACAATGGAATATTACTCAGCCATAAAAAGAAACAAAATTGAGTTATTTGTATTGAGGTGGATGGACTTAGAGTCTGTCATACAGAGTGAAGTAAGTCAGAAAGAGAAAAACAAATACCGTATGCTAACACATAGATATGGAATCTAAGAAAAAAAAAAAGGTCATGAAGAACCTAGGGGTAAGATGGGAATAAAGACACAGACCTACTAGAGCATGGACTTGATGATAGAGGGAGGGGGAAGGGTAAGCTGTGACAAAGTGAAAGAGTGGCATGTACGTATATACAATACCAAATGTAAATCTGATAGCTCGTGGGAAGCAGCTGCATAGCACAGGGAAATCAGCTCCGTGCTTTGTGACCACCTATTGGGGTGGAATAGGGAGGGTTGGAGGGAGGGAGACGCAAGAGGAAAGAGATATGGAAACATACGTATATGTATAACTGATTCACTTTGTTATAAAGCAGAAACTAACACACCATTGTAAAGCAATTATACTCCAATAAAGATATTAAACAATATATATATAATTAATTAATTAATTAAACAAAATGAAGAAAATGGTGATGAAGAACCTAGGGGCAAGACAGGAATAAAGACACAGACCTACTAGAGAATGGACTTGAGGATACGGGGAGGGGGAGGGGCAAGCTGGGACAAAGTGAGGGACTGGCATATACATATATACATTATCAAATGTAAAATAGATAGCTAGTGGGAAGCAGCCGCATAGCACAGGGAGATCAGCTCGGTTCTTTGTGACCACCTAGAGGGGTGGTATAGGGAGGGTGGGAGGGAGGGAGATGCAAGAGGGAAGACATATGGGGATATATGTATAACTGATTCACACTGTTATAAAGCAGAAACTGACACACCATTGTAAAGCAATTATACTCCAATAAAGATGTTAAAAAAAAACAACTCTCTAAGCAATTTACGTACATTACCTCATTAAACACAAGAACCTTGAAGCAGGATATTTATTCCTATTTTATATATTAGGATGCTGAGAGGGAGAGAAATTATAGGGTAGACTCTACTGGTAGAACTATCATTCAAACCCAGGTCTGTTACAGTCCCAAGCTCACTATCTTAAGCACTCTTATAAGGTCAAGTGGAAGGTGAAGGGCCGAGTAAACACATGAATTAACCAAGGATTGAAGAACAAAATGAGGGTGAAAAAAGAAAATCTATCACAATTCCTCCAATTGTTATTTTTATTGATTGTCAGTAGTGGTAATGGATTGTGCAGAAAATTTTTTTAGAATACTGTCACTTCTATTAAGTAATTTCCAAAAAATGTAAATTTTCTTCTGAATACTTCTTTAGACTTTGGTAGAAATTAATATAGTTGTGTAACTTAGGGTTACAAAAATTATCAAATCATTGTTCTAAACAATATTAAAACTGCAAAATTATTTGGTCTTCAAACTTTATGATAAGGCAATTCTACTTTCCTAATGCTTCATCCTTCCCACTCATTTATTTATTCAATAGACATGTATTAAGAACCTACTATGCGACAAAGCTGCAGTAAATCCTGTATAGTGGGAGAAGCCTATATTATATGTAGATAAAATTATATATAAAATTTTACATAAAATTGTACATCAAATTAATTTTATACAGAACATTGTATTTATGTATATAAAGTTAGGGCTGCCATAAATGCCATGGAGAAGTTCATAGTGTTTTGAGAGTGTATGATGGAGATTCTCCACAATCAACACAGTTGAGGAATGGGTACCAGTGGAAGTAGTGTGTGATATGAGATCTGAAGGGTGGTTGGGAGTTAGCTGGTTGAAGGACAGTGGGAGAATAGAATGAACATCTCTGCAAGATGGCATAGCATTTGCAAGGGTCCTTTGGTGGGTGGGAGCATAAAGCATTCAGGGGACTGAAAGAAGGCCAATGGGGCTGAAGGGGTGAGATGGTGGGAGGTAAAGCTGGAGAAGCAGAGGAGCCAGAGCAGGTGGCACCAGGTGGTCAGTCAGCATTTCTGCTTTTATCTCACTCCTCATTTACATAGCTTAGGCATAAAATATCTGCCTCTGGCAAATACTGTGTGTTTCCATGAAATCTATAACCACTTCGGTATCCATTACCTTTATCTTTTGTGATAAATTGTGGTACTAGAATATTACAGTACACACATTAAAGGAGCAGATTTTCACCATAAGCACATAATGAGTTTTTTTTTTTAATGCCCGTATAGACAGACCTGTGGGAGCTCCCTTTTCTTTCTGTGTTATAACACATCCCCTCCCAACCAAATGGATATGATTTTCTCTGTGATTTAGCTTCAAATTAATGTCATAAATATCTTTGCACCTCTGTTGCATTATTTATTGACCTTGAATTCTTACATTTGTATCCTTATTGAAATTTCTGTGATCATTGTGCACATCACACAATAACATAAATAATTATCTTCCTAACAGCACTTACAAACTTATTAACATCTAAATTTTAAAAACTGAAATTTTTACTACAGCTTTAAGTTTTCCGAGTTCTTCGGATTCATTCAATGTGTATTTGCTTTGCAATTATTATGTGAAGGATTGTAGCATTTTCTAGAACTCTATGAAAATAAATTGTAAGGAGATATATCAGGTTAACTACAGGCTGTGATCAGGGAGACACTAATCTTCATGGAGCAAGCGTTGTATCTATCTTGTTCACTCCTCTGTTCCCAGTACCTCAAGATGTGTACAGCACATATTAGTTTTTCAATAAATAGTTATTTATTCATATAAACAGAAAGGAAATTAAAATAAGAGCTTGAATGGGTCTACATTTTCTCATCTCTGATTTGATTTGCTTTACTTTGTGTAAGCATGTACGTTTGTGTGTGCGTGGGTGTTTCTAATTCAATAGTCCTGGTTTATTTCCTATGGGAAAGACTAAACAAAACACACACACACAAATGCACACACACTGTAATTAATTCAGAACAGTGTTCTTAATTTATACATTTCCATGGTTGGAATGATTCTATGTGTAAATTTTCCAAGCCAGTGCTTTCCAACATTGCCAGCAAACTACCCTATTTTGGAACATGTGGTATAAGATTTCACAATTGATTCATAGTTCTTAAAGCTTTTTGAAGATAGGTGTTTCTATTTTGCAATTACTTATTGAACAATGAATATTTTGACAAAAAGCAACACACTGTTTCTTTCTTCCACCACTTCTCTTGCTTAGATGGGAACTGGAGAACCAATTACCAGTGTGGTTACCCTAAGTGTATACTTATGTGTTTTTCTTTTCTGTGAAATGTTTCCAGTCTTTCTGATTATAAATGTTACAGGGTATGATGCGTGAATTAATCCTATCTGTGCAGGCACAGCAGAATGAAAGGTATAATTATATAGGAGTGAAGAGCCAGTGAATAATTCATATCTGACAGCATGCAGTATTGAATTCTATCAGGCAACATTCCACGGCAGAGAGGTCCTCAAAGGCTTCTTAAATTCATCTGCATTAGCTCATTGTGTTTCTGCTTGAGTGGCAGAATCAATCATTTAGAATGAGTGAAATGACATTCAGTGGCACTGCTTGCTAACATAGATAGAAAAATATGTAGGTATTTGTCACAACCAAACATTCATTCAACAAATGTTGATTGAGTTCCTTCTTGGCTCCTGCAGTATGTTCAATGTTGAAGGTTCAAAAAATAATAGAAAAAGAAAAGAGAGTATAATACAGTGAGTGTCTGACTCTGTTGGTCGAGATATATGAAATAAGTTAATTACATCTCACTATGATCTATGTTATAAAGAGGCCACAAGTTGGCCGAAATACTTTGCCTACACTTCAAGAAGGATTTGAGTAAGAGAGTGTATGGAGGATATACCTCCACATAATGGTCCAGAAACAGGTTCTTTTTAAAATTAGTGATTAGAGCAGTCAGGCATACCTCTTACCAGAGTCTCAGTGAGTTCATTGCAACCTGTGGTGAGATGTTTACCAACTTGTGCCTTTTTTTCACCCAGGAAACCACTTTCTATGAAACTTACACAGCTATGGAGTTTACTTTAGGTGTCTCTTCTTTATTACAATAAGCCACATTGGAAATGGGGTCAATCTAGGCCTAGAAGAGAGAATCAATCAACCAACTTCATGGTGACAGACCCTGGAATTTTGGAAACCAGACTTCTTACACTAAATTACAGCAAGGGGAACTCATTTAAATGTTTGCTCTGGAGTAAGACTGTTTAAGTTTGAATACTGGCTCTGCTGTGTGACCTCAGACAAGTTTTTAATATTATTAAGCCCATTCTTCATCTTTAGAATGGGGCTAATAATAAAAATTTATCTTATGAGGTGGTCTAAGAATAAAGAAATTATATAAAGTACTTTGCACAATCCCTGCCTTTTATAAAGTGTCAAATAATGTCAGGGATTCTAGCAACATATCGACTTATTTATAATATTAAATTTAATTTAGCAATATTTAAATCTATCTAAAGCACAGGCTTGCCTATACCCAAATCACTTACTAAGGTTTTCAGGCATAAAAGGCTTTGGGCTTGTGGTGGTCTGCTGTGTTGGTGACCTCCAATGAACAAAACCTGCTGGTAATCATGCCCATGTATAGTGAATCTGGGCTGGCTCCTTGACTCACTTTAATTAGTAGAAGTTAGCAGAAAAGACAGTGTGCCAATTCCAAAGCTAAGGTTTAAGAAAGCTTGACAGTGTCTGTTTTTACTCTTTTAAAAAGCCCCAAGCCACCAGGTAAGAAATCCTGTTATTTTGCTTGAGGCAAAGTGCAGAGAGAAAGAGGTCCTGATACTATATTATATATAGCAAGAGACAGGTTCAATAATCTCAGTGTCCCAACTGCTTCAAGCCCCCAACTTACCCACCAGCTAAACATAACCACACAAGTAACCACTGGCCAGACCAGCAGAAAAAACATCCAACTGAGCCCAGCCCAAATTAGGAATAGTGAGCAAATGAACCAGTTTTTGTTTTTAACACTAAGATTTGGGGTGTTTATTTGAACAGCAATAAACTTCTGAAACAGGGTTATTTCCCTTCCTTTCACTCCCTGTCACATGACATGCACTGTTTAGGTTTCTTCCTGCATGTTCCCCTTTCCCTGATTGCCAGTTGGTCCATCCATAGAAGCCCTTGTAAGCTGATCAAAACTACCATTCTTGAGTCATTTATAGCATTTATGATACATGTTAATTAAAAGACAATAGGATTCAGGAAAACCTGAGAGTTCAACCTACTTGACTGTAGTGGCTGAAAATTGCATTGAATACAGGTTTATGAGAGCTTTTCTGTTAAGTCCAGTTTCATGAACGTTCAATCACCCCAAACTTTTCATTCTTTTGCAACTTGCTGTAACTCATTATTGATTCATCATGATTTAGGCATTGTAAAATATGATATATATTTGTATTCATAAAATCCCCATTCCCTATTAATCTCTATTTCTGTTGGGTTCTGATATTCTTTAAAGCTGCAAAAAATAACTTTCACCTAGAGCTTTGGTCCAAAGTAAAATCTCCTAAAAATGTGTCGTGTTTTCAGAATTAGCAACTTCAAACCCTAAATGTAAGAATTTCAAATGTTGAATTTTAGTACATCACTTCAAATTGATTCTCACTGCATTTCTTTGTCAGGCTGTTCTGATTATACTTAACCAGTTAAGCAACCCTAAAGTATTGCCAATTTTTTTTCATTTTAATACTTTTTATTTTTATTTTTTTTAATTTTTATTTTATATTGGAGTAGAGTTGATTAACAATATTGTGTTAGTTTCAGGTGTACAAGATGAGTTTGAACAATGCAAACGTTTATCAAAGGGGTAATTTTTTAGCCCCATGATCTAGCTGAATCACTTTAGAACAACAAAATGGTTTGGGGCAAAGGCTACTTAATTTGCCCTTGAAATGAAGGCATGAGTTCCCATAAGAATAACTCTAATGTCAAATTTGTTGGTACCATGTAGAAAACTTCAGAAATTGCTTAAGTTAAAATATAAGCAATTAATTATCTCATTGATACTTTGAAAACAATATCTGTTGGGATATGAAGAGTTAAAATTATTCAAGTCCTTCTATTATACTATATTAGTCAGGGTTCTCCAGAGAAACAAAACCAATAGGAGATATCTATGTCTACAGCTATATTTATATCTATCTATCTATCTAATACACATACATATATATAATGTTAAGGAATTGGCTCAACAACTCTAGAGGCTAACAAATCCAAAATCTGCAGTGTGGACCAGCAGGTTGATGCTACAGTTCAAGTCCATAGGCCATCAGGTTAGAGACCCAGGGAAGAGCCAGTGTTTCAGTTCAAGTATGAAAGACTTCTGCTACAGAATTCCCTCTTGCTTGGGAGAGGTCAGTCTTTTGTTCTATTCAGGCCTTCAACTGATTGGATGAAGCCCACCCACATTAAAGAGGGCAATCTGCTTTACTCAAAGTCCACCAATTTAAATGTTAATCACATCCAAAAACACTCCCATAGAAACATCAGCATCATGTTTGACCACATAGCTGGACACCATGACCCAACCAACTTGACGCATAATATTAACCACTACACTCACCTTGAGATCTGAGCCCATTGAGAGAAAGTCTCAGGTATCATGGCTTAGGCAAATGGCCAGATGGGCCTCCGACTACTCAAACCTTTCCACATTTGTGACAAATGTACAGACCCATAAGGAAGAGAGAAGATGGTGGGCAGAGTGTGAGAAGGAGATTCAAGCCATGTGCATCACACTTTTCTCAGTCTATCTGAGGCCACTGCCTTCCCGTGGAGAGGAATGATTGAGAAGACAGAGAGGAGGCTGCAAGTCTCTTATTAAAATTATTCTGAAGGAGTGGAATTTCCTATTATATAAGATCATGCAGGTTTGAGCGGGGAAGGAGACGATCATTCCCCAAAATAGTGTTCAAATAAAATGTTTCAGAACAATTCTGGTTTCAAATTTAAAGAATCTTGATCCAGGATATGACTGTATGTGCATTCCAAACTTTAAAATGATGTAAAGGATGCTATTGGAAGTAATTTAGAAAACCCAAACACATTTCTTAAAGTTCTTTTTCTTTAGGCCAACATTTTTTTCTTCAAGAATAATGTGAGATTCTGATCATCTTACAACTTTTATATTTTTCTTTTATGTGATTTCTCAAAATGATTCATGGAAATTTAAAGCCCCACTAGCAAAATATCCCATCACAATTAAGCTTAGCTGCATCATCCTTTTTAGCCAGAAAGCCAATAAACATCATTTGTCATCATTTTGCATATTATTAATATATCCACATAATATCCAAAGATATACTATATCATCTAAAAATTATGCAAATACCAGAATATGTTTTTCTCTCCAAAACCACAGATATCAGAGATTTTGTAAACACTTTTTTTTATAATTTCTTTTTAATTTATGTTTTGGGTTGTATGAAGTAAAAAGGTTTTTGCTTTCTTAACATCACTGACTTTCTAATCATCCTAGTGGTACTCTCAATATCATAATTTACTATTTTTTTAACATTTAGAAATATAGCATAAAGTCTTCCCTGGTTTTTAAAGCCTTTCTTTTTGCAACTGCAAGCTTAGGAGTTTTACAGAAAATCTGGAACTTTTTAACAAGAACCCAAGAAACACATAGCATTATTTTTGCTTTTTTTTGATGACTCTCCATTTAGGAACTGAAACTGAATTATCTCTTTATAATCATTTAAATAATAAGACTCTCTAGCTTTAACCTTGAATCACTTACTTCAATGATTCCTTCTTCCCACAAATTCATATTAAATATTTGTTCTGTAATTAGAGATACTAATTTCCAGTTAACTTCAAAATATATCCAGTATCAATCCACTTCTCACCATTTCCACCATCCTCACCCCTCACCTGAGCTACTCCCTGGCTCTATGCTTCTGACCCACTTGATCTATTTTCCACAAAGAAGGCAGTGGGATCCTGTTAAGTAGATTGTTTGTCACTTGCCTTCTCACAACCCTAAACAGTCTTCCCATTAAACTAAAAATAAAGGTCAAACCCTTACCATGCCCTATGAGAACCTTCATGACCTTTCCCCTTTTCATCTGAATTGATGTGCAGTTACTTCTCTCCACATTTACTTTGCTCCATCCCCACTGGCTTACTTGCAGTCTTTTTTAGCATGACTAGTATGCTTCTGTCTCAAGGTCTTTGCTCACACGTAAAGCTCACCCCTTTCTTTATTGAGTTCTTTGTGCATGTGACAAGGGACATCGGGTGAGAGATGCCTTTTCTGAACATTCTACCTGAAAAGCACCTCCTTGCTCACTTCCCATCCACTAACCATGCCTTTCATCTTTATCACCATCTGACATTTTATATATTTAACTTTTGGGTTTTTTTTTTGTCTCCCCCAGTGAAATGTAAGTTTCATGAGGAAAGAGTATTTGTCTATTTGTACATTACAGTAACCCTTGAATGTAAACAGTGCCTGATGTATGAGAAACACTCAAAAAATGTTTTCAGTGAATGAATGATAAATAGAAGAGGTCTTAAAGGTTTTATTCTACTTGGAACAAAAGCATATAAATAAATGGTTATGAAATTCTAAGACAAACATATTTATAGCATGTGGAAGAATTACAAGAAGAAATATATTCTGCTTGGGAGAGCTGCCAAAGACCTTAGAAAGGGAAACAAGATATTTGAGTTTAAAGATGAGTAAAAGTTTATTAAGCAGGGAATGTCATACATGTTAGAAAAAACAACACAGGTCAATGTACAGAGAGATAAAAGATGTCTAGCACATTCAGGAAATGGTGAGTCATACAACAAGGTTGGCATATATTCAGGTCAGTCTTGTTTGAAAGAATACTTCTTGGTCAAATTCCCTAACACCTCCCTCCTTCTACTTCCTTTTTTCTACTTTATAAATAATAATAATAGTAATAATAATAATAAATTTGCATAACTGATGGATTTTACACTTTGTCATATTCAGTTTCAACAAAGATGAACCCCATATTTGTCTGGTGTTCTAATGGGCTATATTTATATATTATGTTTATTATATGTATATGCTATATATATCAATATATACATTATGTATATGTATTCTTTTTGCTTCCATTTATTATTTTAATTTCTAAATAAATATGCTTATTGTAATAAATACATACATGTATAAAGATGAAGCTTAAAATTTCCCTCACAATAGCTTTAATCTCACTGCTAAAGTAACATGTTAATTATATTAGTGTTTGTCCTTGCTCTTCTTAGTATATTATTTCCATGGTAATACAAATTACACACATACACATTTATTATTTCTACAAATATTGGATAAATATTACCCTGTCACTTTCACACATTTTATTTCATTTTAGCCTCAAAACACCCATGTGAATTAGGTGTAGCCAACTATTTCTACAAATATTGGATAAATATTACCCTGTCACTTTCACACAATTTATTTCGTGTTAGCCTCACAACACCCATGTGAATTAGGTGTAGCCAACTCTTATTTTACAAATGAGGAAGCTGGCAGTGATATTAAAGCAACTTGCCCAGAATCACACAGTAACTTGCAAAGCTAGGTTTTATGACTTCTGGTTCAGATCTCTTTTCTTATGTCACATCACATTCCCATCCTGTCATTTCCCTAGTATCGTGGAACAAGTTCATCTTCTTGATATATATAAGAAAGATACATGACCATTGCACCAGTAGGATTAGATTAGGCTGAATGTGACTGAAATAAGAAGTTAATTAAGATAGAGGTTTATTTCTCTTTCATATAAAAGAAGTCTGGATATAGGATGCCTTGGTGTTCCATGGCTTAAAGAACTTGTTTCTTCTATCTTTCTGCTCCATCAGGCACAGTTTCATTCCAAAGGTGACCTCCTGGTCCAAAATAGCTGCTAGAGCTCCAGATATTTGATCCAAATACCAGCCCACAAGAAAGAGGAGAGTCTCTCCTTTTGCTAGTATTTCCTGGATGATGTACATACCATGTTTGCTTATTTTCCATTGGCCAGAACTTGTCACATGGTCACAGCTTGTTTCAGGTAGTTGGGAATGGGGGTAACTTCTATGCTGGACAGCCATATGCCCAGCTAAAAAAAATAGATTCTATTTTCAAAAAAGAACATAAGGATGGGTATATTGGTGGCTTCCCTGGTGGCGCAGTGGTTGAGAGTCCGCCTGCCGATGCGGGGGACGCGGGTTCGTGCCCCGGTCCGGGAGGATCCCACATGCTGTGAAGCAGCTGGGCCTCTGAGCCATGGCCACTGGGCCTGTGTGTCCGGAGCCTGTGCTCCGCAACAGGAGAGGCCACAGCGGTGAGAAGCCCGCGTACCGCAAAAAAAAAAAAAAAAAAAAAAAAAAAGGGTATATTGGAATCAAGTAGTGATCTCTGCCATGGTCATGAAAGAACTTCGGATTATTTTCATTAAACAGAATATTCAGAATTCAGGAAATTACATGGGCCAAATTCAGTTAACCACCATTTTTTGGTAAATAAAGTTTTATTGAAACACAGCCATGCCTAATTGTTTACATATTGTCTATGGCTGCCTTGGCAGAGCTGTAGTCAGAATAGAACCTGTATGGCCCACAAACCGTACAACATTTACCATTTGACCATTTATAGAAAAAGTCTCCTGATCCCTGCTCTAAATCAGTAGGCTCAAGTTTTTTAAATAGACTCAAAATTTTTTAAATTATCCAACTCTATTAACATAATAAGAGAGCCCCATAATGTAAATTATGTACATGAACAGCAGTAATATAATAGGATATACCTGGGTTTACATCTAGCTCTACACTAGCTAGCTATAAGAACTAGAGCAAATTACTTATGTCTCAATCTCCTCATTTGTAAAATGGGGAGTATAATAGTATATAAACCTTATATTGTTATTGTGTGGATTAAGTTAGCACATTTGAAGTGCTTAGAAAATATAGCACACTGTCTGGTACAGCAGAAGAACCATATTTTTTAACATCTTCGTGGATCTCAACTTTACAAGATGTTTATCAGAGTGTCCCAGGTAAATGGCCAAGTTGGATGTTCCAAATGCTATGAGCTTAAGAACTATGATTATCCTTCTCTCAATGCCCAAATCCTGGCATATTTAGTCACTAAGTGGATGATCTTGGGTAAGATTTTTGAACTCTCTGTTCCTTGGTTTGTCATTTGTAAAATTGGGATGAGAATCCTGATTGCTTAGGAATAAATCAATTAATGCACGTTAATTAACTTAAAACAGTGCTTGGCACATAAAAACATTCAATAATCTTACCTCGTCCCTCCTACTCAAAAATGTTAATAGCTTTAACTTAATCACCATTAGAGAGAGAACTAAGGCCCTCAGAGTCTATATAACTTTCCAACAAGTGAATGGGATACATGAATATTACAACAATGCTCATTGCTGTCTTGCGGTGATTGCCTGTAGCCCTCACTCAGCCACATAGCACCTCAAGCCCATGGTTTCTGTACCTCCATTCTACCATCTAAATAGAATTTCTAAATAGAATGTCTATTCTAAATTCTAAATAGAATTTCTCAGGAAACCTCTAAATAGAATTTCTCAGGAAACCTCTCTTCTCTGGCTTTCATACCATTCTTCATCATCATTATGAAAAATAGTACATCAAGTGCTGCTGACTGGTCAATAAAGATACATGCTGAGAAATGACCACTGGAATTGCTAAGACAGATGTTTCTGATGGACTTGATAAAGGAATTAGAGTGAAATGATAGGGTTAAAAATCTTAGTGGATTACAAGTGAGAATAAGAGGAAAAAAATGGAAACAGTGAGTTTAGACAGCTTTTTCAAGAATTAACTGCATAATAAATACTGTGTCCCACAGTGCCCTGCACATGTGTGCCATTGGTTACTATGTAGCCACTGTTCTTCTTTATATCTGGGATGATGTGTTAAAGCACCACAAACAACGTCTATCATGTGGTGAGCACTCTGCATGGCAGCTTGCAGTTGTTTTTAACTTTAAAGAAAGCTCCAGAAAACAAAAAAAGAAAAAAACAACTTTCTTTTGTCACATCATGTTTCAAAGTCTTGTATATCTAATGTTTAAAAAAAAAGATCGGACTCTGTTGCAGGCTCATCCGAGCCTCAGTGTGTAAGCTACTATTTGAACACAGATGATCAGTTAACTACTTGATGGCGTGAAAGTGCAGTGGCGCAGGGGGATGTTGTTGGAGGGTGATCCTTGTCATTGGTGTCAGGGTCTCACGAGGAAACTTGAGCCCCTGACCTTGCTTACTCTATTAAAGAGTTTTAATTCTTCTCCGAGCTTTTATTTCAAGTACTATTGGCTGCTCCCTTCAAGCCTCTATCCTCAAAATTACTGTCAGATTTTCTCTGGGGGAGGAGGGATAATGTTGACCTTACAGACGTTAGTTCTACATCTTCCATTTAAACCTAGAGAACTGTGGCCCATAACCCATATCGTCCGTGCTGACAATCTATCCATTGTTCCAGGGTTGAATGCAGTTTGATTGGAAATAACCTCAACAGCGAGCTCCAAATATCATGCTATAAAATAAAAGCAGAAAGAAGAAAAATAACCCTCTCACACACTCACATATATATATACAAACACACAAACCATGCTGGATGCCCTAGAATTTATCCTTTCTTATTTTTAATTTCACTCTATTTTTGAAGTAAGCAAGTATCTACCATAAATACTGTGAACTTTATGGAGCATTTTTCTCCCCCGTGGCTCAAGCCACAAGTGCTTCTAAGCAGCCAATCTTCATGCATAAACTGCTCATTCGAAATGGAAGTGGTGCTTTGTGAGATGAGAAGAAGGGATGCATTTTAAACTAATAAATAATCATCATCCATGCTTACTCGGAAAACAGCTTTCTTGTGGAATAATATTTCAATATATAATATCTTGAAACGAGCCTGCCATTACTAATTTAAATGTAGCTTGCCATATAAATCCTGCAAGTATGTACATACATGAGGCCTAAATTATTCTCTGGGACCACCTTTTCTTGCTTAAATTACCTTAAGGAGAAACTCATTTAGGAGATATTAGGGCCAGTTAAGGGGAGGAATAATGACCATGGCAGAGCATGAAGCTTTTCCACGTGGTAACATCTCCCTTATGCCAGGTCAGTGAGCAAAAGCTCCCAGTCATAGTCCACATTCATAGGTCAGTTTTCTGAGGACTGGTGAAGATCTAAAATTAAGATGAAGTCAGGACGTCCCTGGTGGCTGGCACAGTGGTTAAGAATCTGCCTGACAATAGAAGGGACACAGCTTTGATCCCTGGTCTGGGATGATCCCACGTGCCACAGAGCAACTAAGCCCATGTGCCACAACTACTGAGCCTGCATGCTGCAACTCCTGAAGCCCGCATGCCTAGAGGCTGTGCTCCACAACAAGAGAAACCACTGCAATGAGAAGCCCGCACACTGCAACGAAGAGTAGGGCCCGCTCACCGCAACTAGAGAAAGCCCGCACACAGCAATGAAGACCCAACACAGCCAAAAAATAAATAAAATTTAAAAAAAAAAAGATGAGGTCAGATTCATCCTAACTGTGACCCACACCACATTAGAGGCTCCTAGAGTAATCTACTGTGCCACGGTATCTGAATTTCAAGCAGGAAGAACAAATCTCTCAGAATCCTTGGGTATGCCAGTGGTATTATGCTGACCTTTGAATTACAAATAGATACTGAGAAAGAAATCCCAGGAGCAAGCAACATCCATTAAATAACAATTATGAAAATATGTTTGCCTTTTGGAGTGGCTTTTCCCATAATGAGGATATGACCAAGTTGGGAGGCTAAGGAGGCTAAGACCATGTGGGGTTCATGTTGTAGACTTTCTAATTATGAATTATTCATTTCTCAAATGGAGAGAAATCCTCAAAGCTCAACTAGGGAGAGAAAGTCAAGGAGGCCCAGGGGCCTGTGCTAAGGCCAGGGTTATATAGAAAGGGCCATGGAGACTATGCTAAGAATTTAGAAGAATTAGAATAAAAACCTAGCTTCTTTTCTGCAGGAGAGTTTAAGGCATTTTAGTACAATCCAGTGCGGTTTGGGTTGTGTTGGAGTCACCTAAGTAAATCAAGTGTCATAAAAGTTTGGGTCCTAGAAAATTTTGGTTGTTTCTCAACATTTATTATTTACTTTTGAATCTGTTCAGAAAATACTGTGTGTATTGTTTCTCTCTCTCTTTTTTTTTTTTAATGTATCAAGAATTCTTAGGTTGAACCCTATGGAAAGACTGGGATTTGGACAAGTTTTCCTTTTAAAACCAACAATTTTATAGGGTTTTCCCTAATAGTTTCTGTCCCTAGAATACAGCATACCATGTTGCCTATAACTCCAGTCTTTGCAGTTAAACAGCCCTGAGTTGAATCTCACCTTGGTCCCTAGTAAACTACATAGAAAATTATTCAACATTTTTGGACTCTATTCTTTATCTGCTAAACAGGAATAATAATGCCCAGCTCGTAGGAATAGGGAGAGGATAAAATAAAAGAATATGTCTAATGCTTACCCAAGCACTGGGCACATAGCAAGTCCTCTATAAATGGTTCTACGTTTAGTATTCAGCTTTTGCTTCAACAACAAACAACTCTCAAATCCCAGTGAGTTACAAAAACAAATATTTAATTTATTGTTCATATTTCACAATGGCTGCAATCTGCTGTGATTTTTCCAGGTTCTTCTGGGCTTAATTTGGCTGCATATGACTTCTTTGAATGAGCAGCCATTCTCTGGAGTCTGCTGCTGACATAATGGAGGGCAGAAACTCAAGGGAGCAGCAAGAAGCTGAGATGCCACTTAATGTGTCTGTTCAGACCAGTATATCATCACTTTCACCTACTTTTTTGATCCATTTTTGATCAAAAATGACCTATGGACAAACCCAAAATTATCAAGACAGGAAAGTGTGCTCTACCTCTTGGGAGGAGTGAATAGTTGAGAACGATAGCACAGTATGCATACAATAATTTACTACTATTATGTGATAACAGTGGAGTCATAAAATTTCAGTTTCTTTTCAATTTGGGTGGTAATTAAGACTTAAGAGGTATTTCCCTTTAGTACATTTTAATATCTGTTATTCTTATTCTATAAATATTTGCCAGTGATGGTTGGATATTTTTAATTGTGCTCACAGCAGTAAGCATCACAATCATTCAACATTACCTCTGATCAAGAGATAAGGACATTCTTTTTATACATACACAATTCTTATATGTAGTCTTTTCATGATAGTATTTAAGCATTGTTGGAGGAGGTAGTCAACAGAACACGACCCACGGTTGACCCTTGAGTTGGACATGGGCAATCAGAGGCTCCTCCCCTTCTCCCTGTCCTTGGAATGTATGTACTACCCACTCTTCCCACAGTGGGAGCCATTACAAGGACATAGACTTGAGACAGCAATGTGTCGTTGAGACCATCTGGGCAGTATACGTGACTGAATCCAGTTAAATCCTCTATATAAACCTTTAAGATTCTGGTAGGTGGGTGCAGAGATCTACTGGCCTTGTGGCTGCCCAAGACAAGCCACCTGTGTAAGTTCCCTTGTTTATTAAACTTGCTACCTACCAATCCAAAGTGACCTGCCTCTTTCTTCTGCCTCTCTCTGTCCTCCTGGTAGGGGGCCAGTTTCAGATTCTACCCAGGAAGCTCTGGAGGTTGTAAACCAACAAGAATGGAGAAGGGAAAATTTGTGGATTTAATTTCTTTAGTCAGTGGAAACTCTTATTCTGGTACTGCAAGAAGAACCCTAAATTGTATTATACCACAGTGCTATGGCTGGTACAACTATCCCACCCCACTCCTGGTGTCCTGTCACCTCACTGGTCATAGCTTCCTTAAATAATGATGACAGCTTATATCAATTGAGCATTTATAATCCAATGGGCACTGTTACTTTACAGGGGTTTTCCCATTTATTCTAAAAGTACCTTATGAAATATCTACTACAAGCACCTCCATTTTACAGATGAGAAAGTTGAGGCTTAGAGAGGTTAAGTGATTTGCTCAAAGTCACACAGCAAGCAAGGGATTGAACAAGAACTGAAATCCAGGCAGTTGACTCCACAGCCTTCAGGTTACACATATACTATATAGCCATCCCCTATATAGGGTTTGGTTCCAGGATCCAGCATGGACAACAAAATCCCCAGATGCTCAGTCCCATAACTGACCCCCTAATGCACAGATTCCATACTGACAGATTCAACAAACCATGGATCATGTACTAAGTTTGCCATCTGTGGTTGGTTGAATCCGGAAATGCTGAAACCCCAACATTAAGGGGGCTGAATTTATTGAAACAAATCCATGTATAAGTGAACCTGCACAGTTCAGATTGGTGTTGTTCAGCTCCACAACCACCTGTGAAAATTTGGAATAATTATGACATATTGATCATTTACTATGAGTAAGACATTGTTTTCATGCTTAAGTCATTAATCCTCAAAACACACTTATAAAATGGATGTTATCATCATCCCCACTTTACAGATCCAGAGAGTTAAAGTAACTAAGACAAAGATTGCAGAAGTGGTTACGTAGTGAAGACTAGTTTTGAAACAGGCTTTCTAATCTCAGAGTTTACTTTCTTAGGCTCCACGCACCATTGCCTTTAGAAAAAACGATGGAAAGCTTCATTAATCTAAAAATGTCCACACACATTCTACATTCTACAGCCCAACTATACTTCCTACAGGCTATCCAATATTTTAAACCTATCTCAGGGGCAAACATTTTAGAGATGAGTTCCTGGCTAAATTATTTTCTTTCTTTGCGTCCCAATTTATACCCGCTTCCTGTCACCATAACAACCCACAACCTGCAGTATACAATTGGAATTGTTATTGAGAGAGGCAGAAGGGAGAAACTTTTGATATATTTCTTCAAGGGTCCTCTCTGACATCTTTATCTCCTCTTGGTGAACTTTGGGCATCCTGTGATCTATGACACTGCCAAGTAGGTTGTAAATGGTCCATCTGTCTCTGTGCACCCCTGGCTTGTGGGAGCCCAGTAAGACATCTCACATCCATATGTGTGTTCTCCCTCACCCAGAATCCCAAAATCAGAACAGAAGGAGCATCTAAGTTACCTAAAATATTATACAGAGTAAGTAAGGAAAAAACAAAGATGGCATCTGCCTATCCCTCCTTTATCACAAAGGCACCACAAACTACCACAGCAAATGGGAGAAATGACCCTTCTCCTTACTTAAGAAAATGAAGAAACCAGAAATCAGTGCGCTGCCCAGAGTGAAAAACAAAGAAGAGAATAATAACACTTAGCAAAGGCAATCTGGCCCTAGGAAGTTTTGACCCTTAATCAGAGGACCAAAAGTAGCTTTTCCCCCATTTGTATTGAGCACCTTCTTTCATGCTAATTTACGAATTTTCGCCATGACAAAGGGATATGCGTTAACCACTTTTTTTCCTGTGAATAGCTCTGTTTATCAAAAAAGCACATCATAGGCACCAGGTGGAAACACACCAGCATCATTTCCTGAGATGTCACCCATTTATATATCAGATGTTAGGTCTAACCTGTGGCCTCAATGCTCACTATGGGATGGATAGGCAGCTACTTCACTTCTCTGGGTCTCCCTTGATTCATCTGGAATCAGGATTGATCATGAATCTGGTTTGCATTACAGTATCATGTGAGGAGATCAAATCAAATAAGGAAAGCCTATATTAAATCATGAGCCTTGCACTCTGGGAGAGAATTATTGCCTTTCGATATATGGGATATATTAATCTACAGGTTACATTGCTTGTCCCATTCTTTAGACGTAGCTGTTTAAGACACATTCCATATTTGTTTAATGCCACACACCCTTGTTTATCTCAATGTCCATCGTACTTAGCTCTACTGGATTCAGAAGTTTAATTTTGTATATTGATACAAAAAATATGTATGAAACCGGGTTCTTCAACAAAACACACAAGTGTATTGTCACTGTCCATCATAATAACTGGATTTTCTCAGAGATTCTGAACCTCCATAGTCTCTGATGCTCCTCAGCTAAGGGTCCCCACCTATTTAGGCAGTAATTTAACTTACATTCTAACGGTAATAAGATAAGAATGAACCAACACATTGTTTGGATAAAGTGCAAAGTGCCCTCTTATGGCAAGAATTAATTTTGGGGGTCTGTACTTCAAACTGTTTATTAGCACCACAATCCAAATCATTCTTAGGTTAATACTTATCATGCTTCAAGTATGTGGTATCAGCAATTCCACAATGCTTACTGTCACCAAAGCTTGGTAACACATCATTCAATAATGCTAGGTTTTACATGGATGTGACAAGCATGTAAGAAGAGAAATTACTCTCCTATGCTTCTGAAAGAGCTGACTAGAGAAACTGCAGACCAGGCAGCCACAGATGATCAGAGCACTGTATTAACTTTACTGACACAAAGACACAGAAGAGACTAGCCTATCTCCTCCACCCAGAATACCTTCCTTTCCTAGGTATAAATTTTTTCTCTGAGAATTTAAAAACCCTTTCCGTTATGTCCATGTACTTAGTCACTAAGAATGAAATGCTTAAAGGAGATGTCAAATGCATCAACCAAACATACTGCTAATTTCTTGCCTTTGGAAATGTTAGCACACTGATCTGGGCAGAACCTTCAATGAGACATGAGGGAACAGACTGACAGCATCCCTTCCACGTTGACTTAGCCTGGCCAAGCATGTTTCAAAATCAGCATATTCACTCATCTGTGTGCTTCCTAGTGGCTTCACAAATGAGCTGGTGGCGGATGCTAGATGTTGACTATTTTATTTGTGAGAATCCAAAGGTAAAGTGTTCACAGAGGTAGAGAATACAAATTTGTCACTCTGATCTAGTTGCAATTGCATTCATACCATGGGGCTCTTAAGACAGACGTTAGAACATGCTGTTATCACTATTAGAAGAAAATCATTACCAGTGAAACTTAAAAAATAAAGTTTGAAATCAAGGTTGTCTTTAAAAAATTGCAGAGGGTTCAAGGATATTCTTCTATTGCTGTCACTTTAATTCACTTATGTTCTGCTTTGCTTTCTTGAGTGAAAAGATAAAAGACAGAGTTAGAGTTATTTGGTTAGGAATTTGATAAGCACCACTTTAAATTTCCAGCTGCTGTACCATGCCTCTCTTTCCCTTATCCATTCCTTGAGCTGCTGAATAAATGAAGAACTCTACTATGTGTCAGGTGCTATTCCAGAAGCTGGGGTTGTAGCAGTTAATAAGACAGGCAACATCTCATAGAACTCATCTTTTGTTGGGAGAAGTAGAAAATTAAAAAATAATTAAATATTGGGATGCATGTATCTTTTCAAATTCGTTTTTGTCTTTTCCGGATATATGCCCAAGAGTTGGATTGCTGGATCATATGGTAACTCTATTTCTAGTTTGTTTTTTTTTCTCAGTTTCCTCATCTGTAAAATTATGTAAATAAAACGTAGCTACATCATTAAGATGTAAAGATTAAATGAGTTCATTGTTGTTAAGCACATAGAATACTACCTGGCATCTAGTAAGTGCTTGGTAGCTGTTAGTTCCTACCATCTTCATCATCATCATTATCAACATTTTAAAGATGAAAACAACAATGTCCAGGTAGGGAAAGTGATTTTTCCAAATCATACAACTAATATTAAGCACACAGAAGAACTGAGTCTCTTGGCAAGTAGCCTGTGTTCTTACCACGCTGCCATGCTGCCTGTGCTGTTCTATGCTCCACCATTCTATGCTATACTTTCTTCTTCATAAAGTCCTTATCATGAACATAACAAGAAGAAAAGAAGGAGGAAGAGAGGAGGAAGCCTAGAGGTGCCAGCTCTAGAGGTCTCAAGGCAAAACCACATAGGCCAAAGTAGCTGCTGAAACCAGTCAGGTCAGTGTCATTGTTAAAGGTCCCTTCACCCAAGTATCTATCTGCTGCTATCCCTAAAATTGCTTTTTATTTTATCTTATTTTTTATTTTTTTCAGGTACATATATGTTCTTTAATTAATTTATTTTTTAAAATGAAGTATAGTTTTTTTTTAACGTCTTTATTGGAGTATAATTGCTTTACAATGGTGGGTTAGTTTCTGCTTTATAACAAAGTGAATCAGCTATACATATACATATGTTCCCATATCTCTTTCCTCTTGCATCTCCCTCCCACCCTCCCTATCCCACCCCTCTAGGTAGTCACAAAGCACCGAGCTGATCTCCCTGTGCTATGCGGCTGCTTCCTACTAGCTATGTATTTTACGTTTGGTAGTGTATATGTCCATGCCACTCTCTTACTTTGTCCCAGCTTACTCTTCCCTCTCCCCGTGTCCTCAAGTCCATTCTCTACGTCTGCATCTTTATTCCCATCTTGCCTCTAGGTTCTCCATGACTTTTTTTTTTTTTTAGATTCCATATATATGTGTTAGCATACGGTATTTGTTTTTGTTTTTCTGACTTACTTGACTTTGTATGATAGGCTCTGGGTCCATCCACCTCGCTACAAATAATTCAATTTCATTTCTTTTATGGTTGAGTAATATTCCATTGTATATTTTTAGTTTTTTGAGGAACCTCCATAATGTTCTCCATAGTGGCTCCACTAGTTTACATTCCCACCAACAGTGTAGGAGGATTCCCTTTTCTCCACACTCTCTTTAGCATTTATTATTTGTAGACATTTTTTTAATTTTGGCTCATTTTTTTTCTATTTTGGATCTTTTTTTATATATATACAGCAGGTTCTTATTAGTCATTCATTTTATACACATCAGTGTACACACGTCAATCCCATTCTCCCAATTCATCACCACCACAACCACCCCCTGCTGCTTTCCAGGTTGTCCATTTTATTGGCATATAGCTGTTTGTAGTAATCTCTTATAATCCTTTGTATTTCTGAAGTATCAGTTGTGATTTCTCCTTTTTCATTTCTAACTTTATTGATTTGAGTCCTCTCCCTCTTTTTTTGTGATGAGTCTGGCTAATGGTTTATCAATTTTGTTTAACTTCTCAAAGAACCAGCTTTCAGTTTTATTGATCTTTGTTATTGTTTACTTTGTTTCTATTTCATTTATTTCTGCTCTGATCTTTATGATTTATTTCCTTTTGCTAACTTTGGGTTTTGTTTGTTCTTCTTTCTCTAGTTCATTTAGGTGTAACGTTAAATTGTTTATTTGAGATTTTTCTTGTTTCTTGAGGTAGGCTTGTATAGCTATAAACTTCCCTCTTGGAACTGCTTCTGCTTAAGCCCATAGGTTTTGGATCATCATGTTTGCATTGTCATTTGTCTCTAGGTATTTTTTTATTTCCTCTTTGATTTCTTCAGTGACCTCTTGGTTATTCAGTAACATATTGTTTAGTCTCCGTGTGTTTGTAATTTTTACATTTTTTTCCCTGTAATTGATTTCAAATGTCATAGTGTTGTGTTCAGAAAAGATGCTTGATATGATTTCAATTTTCTTAAATTTACTGAGGCTTGATTTGTGACCCAAGATGTGATCTATCCTGGAGAGTGTTCCATACACACTTGAGAAGAAAGTGTGATCTGTGGTTTTTGGATGGAATGTCCTATAAATATCAATTGAATCTATCTGTTCTATTGTGTCACTTAAAACTTGTGTTTCCTTATTAATTTTCTGTTTGGATGATCTGACCATTGGTGAAAGTGAGGTGTTAAAGTCCCCCACTATTATTGTGTTACTGTTGATTTCCTCTTTTAGAGCTGTTAGCAGTTGCTTTATGTATTGAGGTGCTCCTATGTTGGGTACATATATATTTATAATTGTTATATCTTCTTCTTGGATTATCCCTCGATCATTATGTAGTTTCCTTCTTTGTCTCTTGTAACATCTTTATTTTAAAGTCTATTTTATCTGATATGAGTATTGCTACTCCAGCTTTCTTTTGATTTCCATTTTTATGGTATATCTTTTTCCATCCCCTCACTTTCAGTCTGAATGTGTCCCTAGGTCTGAAGTGGGTCTCTTGTAGACAGCATATATATGGATCTTGTTTTTGTATCTATTCAGCAAGCCTGTGTCTTTTGGTTGGAGCATTTAATCCATTCACGTTTAAGGTAATTATCGATATGTGTGTTCCTATGACCATTTTCTTAATTGTTTTGGGTTTGTTTTTGTAGGTCCTCTTCTTCTCTTGTGTTTCCCACTTAGAGAGGTTCCTTTAGCATTTGTTGTAGAGCTGGTTTGGTGGTGCTGAATTCTCTTAGCTTTTGCTTGTCTGTAAAGCTTTTGATTTCTCCATTGAATCTGAATGAGATCCTTGCCGGATAGAGTAATCTTGGTTGTACGTTCTTCCCTTTCATCACTTTAAGTATATCATGTCACTCCCTTCTGGCTTGTAGAGTTTCTGCTGAGAAATGAACTTTTAGCCTTATGGGAGTTCCATTGTGTGTTATTCGTCATTTTTCCCTTGCTGCTTTCAATATTTTTTCTTTGTCTTTAATTTTTGCCAGTTTGATTACTATGTGTCTCGGCATGTTTCTCTTTGGGTTTATCCTGTATGGGACTCTCTGCACTTTCTGAAACTTGGTTGGTATTTCCTTTCCCATGTTAAGGAAGTTTTCGACTATAATCTCTAAAATATTTTCTTGGGTTCTTTCTCTCTCTCTTCTCCTTCTGGGACCCCTCTAATGCAAATATTGTTGCATTTAATGTTGTCCCAGAGGTCTCTTAGGCTGTCTTCATTACTTTTCATTCTTTTTTCTTTAATCTGTTCTGCAGCAGTGAATTCCACCATTCTGTCTTCCAGGTCACTTATCTGTTCTTCTGCTTCAGTTATTCTGCTATTGATTCCTTCTAGTGTATTTCTCATTTCAGTTATTGTGTTGTTCATCTCTGTTGTTTGTTCTTTAATTCTTCTAGATCTTTGTTAAACATTTCTTGCATCTTCTTTGTCTTTGCCTCCATTCTTTTTCTGAGCTCCTGGATCATCTTCACTATCATTATTCTGAATTCTTTTTCTGGAAGGTTGCCTATCTCCATTTCATTTAGTTGTTTTTCTGGGGTTTTGTCTTGCTCCTTCATCTGGCACATAGCCCACTGCTTTTTCATCTTGTCTATCTTTCTGTGAATGTGGTTTTTGTTCCACAGGCTGCAGGATTGTAGTTCTTCTTGCTTCTGCTGTCTGCCCTCTGGTGGATGAGGCTATCTAAGAGGCTTGTGCAAGTTTCCTGATGGGAGGGACTGTTATTTGTAGACTTTTTGATGATGGTCATTCTAACTGGTGAGAGGTGGTACCTCACTGTAGTTTTGATTTGTATTTATCTAATAGTTAGCAATGTTGAAAATCTTTTCATGTGCCTATTGGCCATCTGTATGTCTTCTTTGGAGAAACGTGTATTTAGGTCTTCCACTCATTTTTTGATTGGTTTGTTTGTTTGTTTTAAATGTTGAGCTGTATAAACTGTTTGCATATTTTGGAATAGCCATGATGTGGAAGCAACCTAAATGTCCATCAACAGAAGAATGGATAAAGAAGAAAGATGTGGCAACAGGGATGGGCCTAGAGATTATCATACTAAGTGAAGTAAGTCAGACAGAGAAAGACAAATATCATATGATATCACTTATATGTGGAATCTAAGAAAATGATACAATTGAACTTATTTACAAAACAGAAATAGACTCACACACATAGAAGACAAACATGGTTACCAAAGGGGAAGGAGAGGAGGGATAAACTGGGAATTTGGGATTAACAGATACACACTATTGTATATAAAAGAGATAAACAACAAAGACCTATTATATAGCACAGGGAACTATATTCAATGTCTTGTAATAACCTATAATGGAAAAGAATCTGGAAAATAATAGATAGATAAATAGATATGTGTATAACTGAATAACTTTTCTGTACTCCTGAAACACTGTAAATCAACTATACTTCAAAATAAAAAAAGTAATTGAAATTAAATATATTGTTGTTTCACAAGGAAATAACTGACACATATAAAATGAATTAGGTGAGCATAAAAAAATGACTTGAGTCTGATGAACCATTTTAAATGGGACAGTTTGGGAAGGCATTTCTGCTGAGGTAACATTTCAACCGAGACCTAGTATATGAAGAAAGCAAGCCATCTAGGCTATGGGAAAAGAGTTTTCCTGGTAGGAGGGATGCAAATAGAATGCAAATAGAAAAGTTTATGAAACCTCAATAAAAATAATCAAAATAGAGAGGAGGATCTGGTAAATAGAAAGCAATGTTTTCTTTGGCTCCAGTTAGTATTTGCTAGGCTGTACTTAAATTCTGCTCATATTAATTGGTACAGTCACTAAGAAGAACAGTATAGAGTTTCCTTAAGAAACTAAAAATAGAGCTACCATATGATCCAGCAATCCCACTCCTGGGCATATATCTAGAGAAAACCATAATTTGAAAAGATACATGTACCCCAATGTTCATTGCAGCACTATTTACAATAGCTAGGACATGCAAGCAACCTAAATGTCCATCAGCAGAGGAATGGATAGAAGATGTGGTTCATCAACAGAGGAATGGATAAAGAAGATGTATATTCCAATATACAATGGAATATTACTCAGCTGTAAAAAAGAACATAATAATGCCATTTGTAGCAACATGGATAGGACTAGGGATTGTCATACTGAGTGAAGTAAGTCAGACAGAGAAAGACGAATATATGATATCACTTGTATGTGGAATATAAAAAAAGATTACAAATGAACTTATCTACAAAATAGAAATAGAGTTACAGATGTAGAAAACAAACTTATGGTTACCAGGGGTTAAGGGGGGCAGGGACAAATTGGGAGATTGGAATTGACATAAACACACTACTATATATGAAATAGATACCAAATAAGGACATACTGTATAGCACAGGGAATTCTACCAATACTCTGCAATGGCCTATATGGGAAAATTATCTAAAAAAGAGTGGATATTTGTATATGTATAGCTGATTCACTTTGTTGTACACCTGAAACAAATACAACATTGTAAGTCAACTGTACTCCAATAAAAATTTTAAAAATAAAATAAAATAAAATATATTTCAAGTAAAGAGAATAAAGCAATTCATCAACTAGCACTATATTTGTGTACCCACAATTGCACAATTTAATGAAAATGTGCTTTCTAAAAGTAAACAGACATGGTGTAAGTATCAATATACTCATTAACTAGTTATTATGGACAGAGTGCACACATGAGTGAAAATAGAATATAAACTTTGGTTTTCTAACCTTGTCTAATGCCTTGAAAACTAAGGATAATTCAGCCAATTTCACATTACTCTCCTCTTGTCCAGCTTCCCCTCCTTGAAAGGCTTGATTTAGTTTCCAAAGAATCTAATTTCACCAAGATTGCTCTGGAATGTCTCTAATAACGCCCTTCACTTACACTTACATTCAGTGCCAGCAAGCAGCATGCCCCACCAAATCATTGTGAAGCTGAATGAAATAGAGTCATTCATCAGAACTAAGTAAAAATAAACAGTCGAAATTGCCTGTCAGTCTCAGGGGGGGAATGAAGGGTCAGCTAAAGATATCTTCCCTTTTAATAAGAAATGTTATTACTTTGGGAGCATGTTGTGTTCCCATTCCCAGAATAAGGCAGCTGCCATATCACCTTTGCTATTGTCAAAGCCTGTAACTCTGGCAATGGGAGTATCCTCATGTGCAGGAATGATAACGGATGCTTAATGAAGACTTCAAGTGGGTGGGGCTGAAACCAAGCATCACAGCAGAATTTTGACTCAGCTGTTGCCACTTCTCTACCTTTTTTCACTCGCTCTCTAAGCGTTCCTGCTATGACACCGATACTGTGTTAAATTCCTGAGATTTCTAACTTCATGTGTTTCTCTCTCTTGGATTCAATAACTGGAAGAAGAAAGCATGAATTAAGAAGGAATAGGGTACTTGTGTTCCGAAAGACTGACATGACTAGCAAAACAAGGTCAACTGAATATAAGAAGGAAAATGGGAACTATATTATCTAATTATGTCTGATTACATTGTCTTATCTGTAACAAAATTGTAGCTTTCAAATATTAGATAAAATTACAATGCTTTTCATAGTGTTTCTTTCCACTTTCCATTATGTTGCTGTAAAGTGCATTGAAAGGGAAGTACTTAAGAAAAAAGTGCATTTGATAAATTAGGATAACTAAGAAAAATTGGGGCTGAGGAAAATGATGGTCTGAGAGAGAGGGAAAAAATGGGAACACAATGGAGAGAGCAATCTTTAGCCAATCCTGTGAGATCCAAAGGGTGCATTAGGCTCATTGAACTGGAAGGAGCCTTGACTTTCTCTGTGTGTTTCAAGTATGTACATTGCTTTCCCACATTTTTGTACTAACTCATACAGCACATTGCAGAGGAAGGAGAATGGAGGGTTGAGGAAAATTACGAACTGCACCTTGAATGGCAGAGACCGTTGGAGGTGCTGGCTAACTCTGAAAGCTGAAAATCAGAAAGACACATATTCAAAAGAAACTATGGATAAATACCATGCATTTCAAGCATATAATTCCCTTTAGTGCTTCTGGAAGGAGCCAAGGCATGAATGAGGTACACTGGCATTGAATGTTACTAGAACTTCATAAAGAAATTGGCCTTGCTTATGTGACTCTTATTCATCTGCTACTACAAAAACAACACACCTTCTGTTAACAGGTCCTTTCTTTGCATGTCCTGGTAATTGCTCTTATATATATATATATATATATATATATATATATATATATATATATAGCATATCAGATTGGTGGGAGAATAATCTCCCTCAAAGGCTGGCCCACAGTGACAAGTTCCACTCTCAAGGCTGCCAATCTGTATGTATTCAGAAACTGTATATTATGCATGTGAGCCAGAGGCATGCCCACTCACTTTTCAGCTCTTGCCAGCTTTTGATTCATTTCCAGCCATTCAGTGTGGGAGGAGATCCCTGGAACTCACCAATAGGCTCTGCTCTCACGTCTGAGAGCCAAAACCACAAGGGTTGGGGAGAGAAACCAATCCATCTCTGGCTTCCTCCAGGGCATCACGAATTCTTGTCAGTCTCTTCAGCTCTGACTTGAAAACAAAAATTCCCTCCTTTATTCTTGAAATTTCTGTGACAGTGGGAATCCATGCTCTACTTCTTTCCTTTTTTTTGAAATCTGTCACTCCCAGTAGGGCAGCATCAAATCCAGTGGGGAAAAGGCCAATTCTGAGTGCCCAGTGACCCTTTCTTCTCCTCATCCTAGGACTTTAATACATTCCCTTTGTAAGGTCACCCTGCCCCTTACCAAGCCCCCAGATGAAGAGACCTCAGGTGTACCCAGTGCTTATCACCATGGAAACTGGCTAAGCCTTCTGATGAGGAAACCCACAGCCAAAGACAAAGCCATCAGGAATCCATAACTCAACCTAGACACTCACTGCTGTGCCAATGCTCCAGCCCTGGCTTGAGAAAGTAATAAAAATGACTGTTAGTGCTCTCACCAATTCTAAATGATGAGAGAAAAACAGTGGATGGATCTGGTCCTAGGAAGGATCTGAAGATCTTATGTAATAACAAACTACTTGTTTTGTTGTATATAAATATGTAATGATACATTGGTTCTGGAATTCTCTGCTTCATTGCTATGTTTTGTTGTCATTATAGATTTTTTAAACCTATTTTAAAAAGATAATTTAAAAAGTAAACATCTCCACTTGAAAGTCAATCTATTGCTTCTACTTTTAATCTTTAGATTTTGATCATAATTATAGGTACTAACTCTATTGGTTAAGATTACACTAGCTGTTGTAACAAACAAATTCCAAAATATTTAAAGACCAAATACAGTCTTTTCTTTCCCAGCTCCCAGAGGTTCAAAGCAGATGATACTAACTGACATCTACCTCTCCTTCAAATGTGATTTCCAAATCCTGGTCCCTTCTACTGTGTGTCTCCCACCATTGCCATGCTTCATTAAGCTGGTGGATCATGAGTGGAAAGACTTTAATATGCCAAGGATGGAAGTCGTGTACATCACTTCTGAACACACTACATTCTTCCAGAACTCAACCAAATGGTCACACCTAACTAGAAAGGAAACAGGGAAAGTAAGCATATAGCCTAAATGTCCTGAGATTGTTGACATGAGAAAGGAAATGAGATTGGTGAACAGCTAGCCAGAGTCTGACACAAACTATTAATAATAATTCCACTTTTACATATATTATGCATTTTTCTCAATTCCTTAAACAAAAGTACAATCTCTATCAACCGTTTGAGTACAATAAAGGTCTGTATGAATCTAAATGTCATGGGCAGAAAGGTGAGAATAGCTAATTCATGAATTCAGTTGGAGGGAGGGAGGGAGAGAGAGAGAGAGAAAGAGAGAGAACAAAGGGAAGTAAGGAGGAATTAATTAATTAATTATTGGATAATTTCCTCATAGAATACTCAAAGTTTGAGCTCAATTTATTCAAAAAAAAAAAAACTGAGGTTAAGAAAATGTCACCATAAAATAGGTCCTCTACCTTAGAATAAGAACATCACCAGGATCAACTATGCAGGTCACTTGTCTAGCCAAGTGAAGGAATTATTACTATGCGAGCAAGAAAGAGGTACTAGCAGCTTGACTCAACAGAAACATCTGCAAGGAGAAGAACGTAGCCTCAGACGTCAGGGCTCCTTCTGGGATAACTTCCTCTCTTGCCTCCACAGTTCCATCACAACCAAAGATACCACTGCTTAGAAGGATCTGAGAATCAGCTCATAGTTGTGCTGCCATTGGAAAATTGTACACACAGTTACAAATCTTTCTCCCACCCCACGGCTGCCACTGGGAAGTGACACTCTGCTGGCAGTCTATCAGATTACTTCATACATCACTGGATCTCCATAAATACAGTTAATTGCCAGGTCATGAGCAAGAGCTTTTAAAAGAAGCTTGAATTCATCTCTTAAAGAACTGTTGAGACTGTGGACATGTGTTACTCTGCTGTGTTAAAACCCTGCTGAAATGTCCTCCAGAGCAGGAAGGCTGTGAGGACTGGGCTGTGTATCTTAATCTAATGACATGGAAAAGGAGATGAGGAAGCTGCTCAATGAGAAAAGGCGAGAGCTGCTTAAACTATGGTTTGGGATAGTAAAATACATCTCAGTATATCCTTGGTCATGTCCAACAGTAACAGCAAATATTTTTTTCTGAAATCTTCAGAAACTCCAAATGGAGTATGGATAGATATCAGTTATGAAGCTTTGTTGTTATTAACTTTTGTTCCACTGAACAAATATTAGGATAACTCCCATACTGGAAGGGAGTATGTGTACTTTGTTTATTGTTACATGTCCCCAGTGCCTAAAATAGTAGGTATGCACATATGAATTAATGCTGGACTGCTATACTGACTTAATGAAGGACTATGGTGTGCTTCCCCAGAAAAATTGTTTAAAAGACCTTTAAACAGTGATTTGTCAACATATATGATACTCCTTAGGATTGGTATTTGAATTATGTGGAATAGCTACTTCTATAGTTGATGAGACGAGAGGGTCAAAAGAAATTATGTTTCAAAATTATTTTCAATGGAAAATATGTCATGACCATTAGCATAAACCTACTAATCTAAGTATTGCTGTAATACCAGGGGAATGATTCTGGATTTGTTTACCTTCTATGGGGTCTTTTTATTGAAAGCTCTGAAATTTAATTGGATAATTAGCTTGTTATGGGCTGATTAGTTAGTTGTTGAATGGCCACCCAATCAAACCAAAAAGCCCTATCTAAATGAAAATATCAATGTCAATTAAAAATTCAATTAATATTTATATCATCTTACAGATTCATTTTGTGTAAAACTTATGCAACAGAATTATAATTTTATAATCTGAAAGTATTATTCATAGTATATTGAGATGCCTTATAAGATAAATGTATACAGTAAGTGTAGGCCCTTTTTAAAGGCTTCAGAACACAAGTTTATTATTTATTTTAAATTATTATAAAGGTTTATAGTTGAGTTGTGTTTTCATGTCACATTTCCCATTATTCTGATTTATAGCATGTTTGCTTCCCTAGATGACAATGCAACTCCCAATTATAGTAGTGTTCTTATGGAGTAACGCTGATTTACAGTGAAGTGCTTTCACAAAATTGCCAAGTTTATGTTGTAGTAAAAATCAGTGATTACCTAGATCAGTGACCACGAGTTTCCTTTACAAACTCTGATCTCCTGATTGTGGTTACCTGAAGCACAATGCTGAGAGGAATGCTGGCTTAGTAGAAGCACTATGGTGGCTGGTCAGCAATGTCTGCTATGGGTGTCAGGAGGGGAAGGGCTGGCACCCTATGCATTTGCCATCTCAAACCTACATTAACAAACATTTAAAAAGCAAAAATGTATGTTACTGACCATGCTACTGACCTGAATTAACGTGGCTTTATAAAGTATCTAATTCTTACTCCACTCACTTCAGTGGAGTTATCATCTAGAACACTACTAATTTCTTCTTAATAATCACAAGGAAAAAATCTAATTCACCTGAATTAGACTACATTTGTTCTGCTCAGACTAGCTTTAACTCTTCAAGGTGATTTAATTCCTCACACAAAACTAGAAACTCTTGGGAGGTCAGACTTCACTGTCAGTTTGATCAGTGGCTCAATGATGTCATGAAGGACATGGTGACTTCTGTCACTTTTCTCTGCCTTTCACACCATCAGCTTCATGCTAGACCAGTTTCCTCATGATGGCAAAGTGGCTGCAGCAGTGCCAGGCTTCATAGACATATACCACACCACGGCTTTTGACTGGGAGAGTGAGGGTCTGCTCCAGCATTCTGACAACAAGGCTGGGATTTGCCCCTGTGTCTCTTTTAGGTCCCAAGACCACTCCAGAACTAATGGCTGTGGTTGGGAGGATGGTGTGTGCTAACTGGATTTCACCATCCAGTTTTCACTCCTGTAGCATGAAGTAAGCTGAGCTTCCCATAAAGTTCGTGTACTGCATACCCTCAGAAAATCTAGGAACTTGTGAGAAAAACAAAGGGTTTGGGGGGAAATGGAACTCTGGATAAGTAGCCAAAACTTTCTATTCCATGACCTAAGAGCTGCCTTTGAGAGGTAAAATCAGTTAGAAGCACAGGCTCTATAGACTCCCTGCATCTGAACATTGCCTCTTCCTCTGACTAGAAACATACTCTTGGCCAACTTAAACTCCTTCTACCTCAGTTCCTTAGTTTTTTAATCTGTAAAATGGGGATAATAATAGTTTACAAGACAGTTATGAGAATAAAATGAAATTATAATGTGGAAAACTTAGAATATTACCTGGTATGTAGTAAATACTATAAAATTCTTGGCTATTATTATTTTTGATGGTCTCAATGTATAATTAACTTCCCTCAGATGCCTTTATTTTTACACATACAAAATGGAATTTGCATGCTAGGATGATAACATGGGGAAGTTCCCAAACTAGTAGCGATTCATATTCTTAGAACTTATTAGTAGGAATCAGTAATGTAGAATGTGTCATTTCTTTTGTAGAGAAAGACTAACAATTAAACTAAAAGTAATTTGCCTTACTATCATACAGTACTAAACACATTAACCCCATTATCCTGATATTATCATTTGGTGACTTTGTAATTAGATTCAGATTCTATATTCATTCCATTTAAATAATATTACACTTACTGAAGAAAGCTTTGTGTTCTGTTTTTATTATTGTTTTTAATCAGAGTTGAAAATGGGCCATACTCTCTTGTCTAATTAAAGCTGTCTCCTTGAAGTCCAATTTTTTTTCTCATGAAGCACTTTGGGGCAAGCATTTTTAAGGTAGGTATGGAAACTCAACATGCTGATGGAGAAAGATAAGTAGCAAATCTTTGGAATCTCCTTTTCTCAGGTGGAAATTTAGCTTAAAAAATTTCCCACTGGCTTTTGCTAATGTTTTGGACAATTTCTTTTTTTTATTATGAGTGAGATGTAACTAGGGGGAAACTGGATGTTTGAGGGAGTTATTTTCAAGATAAAGGGGGTAGATCCCACATTCAAAAGAAGAGCTGAGTGGCCAGACTTTGGAAAGACTGAAAGTTTTGAGCATCAGGGGCTCTAATGCTATCATAACCTTCTGTGCATCTCCCAATCCTTTGCCTTCATGTATCAGCTTTGTTCTCCCAGACAAGCTTTAGCCACATGATGCTGGACACATGATAGCAATCAGTTCTTTTCCCTCTCCTCACATTCCATAATGGAAGCAGAAAGTATATCTTTCTTGACAAGAAAAAATTCCATGAGAATTAGTCCCTAGGGCCAGCCCCAATCACGTGCACATCCTTGTGGCTGGGAGTGGGGCCTACTGCTTGGATAAAGGGGTGGGGAAGGATGCTGAGTTTAGGAAAATTATAGCCATCGTAGATGGGAATATAGAAGAGATTTTCCCTTAATTTACCAATTCTCTGAGACAGTGAGCCAATTGTGGATTTGGAAAGAGCTGAACAACATCTTCATAGAGGTAGGAAGGTAGCTAACACAACCTCCACAGCTCTGCAGAGTACTCATATAACCCAGTGCAGCCAGATATGTACTGCCCCAAGGCCTGTCCCAAAGAAGAGCCACCAAGATCCCTCTGGCCAACCTACAACCAGCACTACCTTCAGGGCTCACAGAACAGCCCAGTCTCAGAAATATCTCTCAACTCACCACAGAGCATTGCCCTGCAGTTTGTTGATACTTTCCTGAATTGTGCCCTGAGGACGGGAACCTGGAAATGGAAAGACTGTAGTTGTGAGATGATCATTTGCTTATGAGGTGCACATAATTGCTAATTAGTTTGGTACTTAGATGTACTCCTTAACATTTACCTTGTGAAAGATGAATACGTTAGCCTTTCAGGAACCATAACTATGGCATTTTCTGACTTGTGAAAATATCGTATATGCATTTCATAAAATCATTTTTTAAATCAATCAATAAATAAAGGTGGAGTGGTGGACCAACCTCACCTAGAAGACCATGGAACGGCTGGAGGATGGAGTTGTGGTTACTTTACAAGAGGCCCTAGATTCCTGTGCTAGGCTTATCTTACATCTGACCGCAACACTGTCTATTAAGGGGTGGTTTCCATGCATCTATTGGCCTCTTTCCCAAACATCCACATCTCATCCAGTCTTAGGGTCTGAATAAAACTACAGCATTATGTAATAAAATTGTACTGTTTGCTTGAGGTCTTTGATAATCAATTAATAAGCAACCTTCTTATCTTTAAAACTATGCTAAACACTCTGAATGATTTAGTTCCCCCCTTAAGGAGCATTCAACTTATTAGGTGTCACATAAAAATATTAAAGAAAGATAAGGGACTGAATTCTAAGTTGTAACTGAGAAAATAAGTCAGTATGTACTTTAGGTTGGCTAGATTGGTCAAGATCCATTTCTTGGAAGACCCAGAGCTTGAAATGGATCTCAGATGATGGATAGGCAAACAGGGATGCTTTAGAGTCTCTATTTCTTTTGTTGGTATAGACATGGAGGGTTGAAATTGTATTTCAGACAGTGTGAATAGCTGGAACCAAACCACAAAGATGATCTTAGAAGCCTAGGTGGAGTACAGAGAGGATGACGCACAGTAACTCATGTTGGAGAGTGAGTGGAGGATGATGAAATCCTGAGAAAATGATTTTCACTTGATACAATAGTTTGCTGAGCAGGAAAGTAATGAGAGCAATATTATTTGAAGAATGTCATTCCACTGTGTGTGTGTGTGTGTGTGAGAGAGAGAGAGAGAGAGAGAGAGACATGGGGTAGGGGAATCAAGTCAATGGTCAAGAGACAAAAGGAACCAGCCTGGTGCTTATTGAAGGCATGTAATAATAAAGCCTCAAGTTAAAGTGATGACAGAGACATAGTCAGGAAGGAAGGTCATAAAAATATTTTCTAAAAAGACAATGGCAAGGCTTAATGGCACTGAGAAAAAGAGGGAGAGAGCTCTGACTCCACAGTCTTTGGATTGGGAGACAACTGAAAATTCAGATTTTGCTGTTCATGTTAGGGTACCTCTGGGTTCGTTCTAAGTGTCTAACAGTTGAAAGGAGCTGTTTCTGCTCATTATGAATGTGACTGGAAAAAAAATCTCAGTTTCTGAAACGGCTCCATCCATTGTTCCATCAGAGAGAAACAAATGCCAAGATATATGTGAAGAATCCCTTGCACCTTTGAGTTGCCATGTCCAGTTTCTAACATGGTTTATATTTTCTCACAAAGAATGATGATGTGGAACTTGAGGGAATGCTACTTCTAGGGAAAAAAAGGACGAATGAAAAAATTTTTGGTGAAAAATAATGTCTGATAGAATCCTAGGTTGTAATTATTGCTGGGTTATAATTAGTGGAAAAACAACAATTGTTTTCTTTAACTAATAATTTCTGAGTTCAGATTTTTTTCTGAAAAACAAATGTGCCTCTGTCTATATATGAGTAGTTGTAAATATCTCTATGTATATAAGAAAATCAATTGAAAATAGATCCAAACATTTGAAGAACTTTATATCCCCATATCTTCATGCAGTCTTATAAAAAGTGGTTAATCTTAATTGTATTGAAAATACAGCCAATTAGTATACATCAGTAGTCAAGCAAAATGACAATCAGATCCAGGCACCATTAACCATGAGTTTGTTCCATTTCAGGCTTCAGCAAATTAGTGAAGTCTGAATTCAATTTGGGTACTTGACCAAACCCTTGATCAATAGACTAACTAAAATGTATTGACTGTGACTTTTCCACTCTTTAGACCGGGTCAGCTAAGTTTATAAAAAGATAAGTATCACTTAGAAGAGAGTAAGTAAAAGAACAAGTGTTTGAATTGGAGTGCAGTGTGAAGGAAATGGTACACTTAAAAGCAAGAAAGAGTCACTCTGCATGGGTTTCTAAGTCCATTTCTGTCACTAACCAGCTGTGTGATCTTGAATGGGGCACTTCATGCCAGCCTGCTTCAGTTCCCTAACTTGTTAAAGTGGGAGAATTCAAAGTGATGACCGTCTCAGTTAATCCCCCATAATATTCATTTTTATTGAGATTTTGGGTCTCCTTTTGCAAACCAGCTGTTGGTCTGAGGGTTGTGGTGTGAGGAAACCAAAGCCATCACTGTCCTTTGCCCTGTCACATCAGTAGTTTGACTCTCCAGCATGCTCTCTGAGTATCCCATTGTTCTTCTCTCCCTCTTTCCTGCATGGAATCCACTTTTCCAGAAGCTCCAGCCATTACTCAGAGCTCCTTCTCCAAACTCCACCAGCCTCTCTACTCTCCTTTGTCTGCATATGGCATGTTGTATATTTTTTGTTTACTACTTTTTTGATAGCCTTTTATCTCCCAATGTATTATAAGATCTCCATGGTATAGACCTTGTCTTATATTTGCCATGTTCTCCACACTATCTGATGTAGTGTTAGGCATACAGCAGGTGTTTAGTAAAAGCTGGGTGGGCATATATGTTTGTTTAATTAACAGATACTTTATTTTCACTCAAAGAACTTTTGGTCTGATGGGCTGACAGAAATTCCAACAAGAATCCATCAAATACAATATATAAGCCATTATTGACTGGGAACATGGTCCCTTTTTTAAGTTGCAACACCTGAGTACATAGTTTCAAGACAGCTCATTCTGTCATATGTATGAGAATACAATGACACTGACTTGTAATGTTTACCTGATAAAGGTGACTTCTTTTTAAAATCTTTTAAGCTGGAGTGGGGAAATAACTGGGTGGACAGGTCTGTATGCACACTCACATATTGGAGAGAAGTTGTCTTCCTTTCTATTTGTACAATCCCTCTCTGCTATTCTCAGAGATCAACTCTGACACATAGGAAAGGAAACAACTGCTAGTATTGAATTATTGCTTGTCTAGAGGGAGCAGCAAAAGAGTCAGTGCCTTTGGCTATGTAGGCTTTAAGGAAGCCAGGTCGTGTATTTCACTTTTGTGACCCAGATAACTTATAAGGGATTTGCTTTGACATATCCACATAAAAAGGAATTGTCTAAATTCTCATGCCATGACATTAAGAGAGTGATGCGCTCTTTTAGCTGGTAGGGAGCTATGAGACTGTCTAGTACAACGACCTTATCTGCAGAAGAAGTTCTACAAGCGCTCTTGTGATTAAACTTATCATTTTCCACTTAACGAAACTGTTTCATACTTCAGTGTAGAACAACCAGTGGTTTAACTTTAAAATAACCAGCTTATTATTCCCATAACAGGGATTTCTATTCAAATATAAATATTCAGTATGTTTCCAATAAAAAAGAAGCCCTAAATCTTGAGCTCTGTAATCACATACATCTGGGTTCAAATCCCAAGTCACCTAATGTCTTTAAACACTTGTCCGATTTACCCATTAAATAAAAGACACTCTAGTCTCTACCTTAAATGAAATACTGTACATACAGTATAAAATGTGCCTTACTTGTGGTCAGTGCCCATTTCAGCTTCAATATCTTAAGACAGTTGCAGTGTTTATTTTTTCCCTTTTTTTTAACTGATAATAAAAACAAGACAGAATCTAAAATCTAGTAGTTTGATAGCACATCCCCTGTCCAAAACAGGACAGGGAAAAAATGTAACTATTTCTGTGTAATATAACTGATGTGGGGAAAAGGTTGATAACTTTTATTGTAGATTATGGGGTATACCCTATGGATGGTGTTCTTGGAATACAGCAATGTCTGGCAATGTTCGTAACACTCAAGAATTCTCTGAGTCAGTATTCTCTAGAGATTACCTCCATTTGCTGATTGTCAGAAAGGGACAAATGACATTGACTGATCTTTCTCAACTTCTCTCCAACTCTCATCTCATCTCATCTCCACCAAACACAGGATTGAACTAAACCAGTCAAATAAAGCAAACCAGTCTTATGATGGCCTCAGAATGGATGATGACATTTTTAGCTAATGAATGCTTAAAACAAATGACTACATAGTCTCTAGAACTTGTGAGGAGATCAATATCATTCCAAACGCCAAAAAGACTTTGGAAATGCTAAGTTGTATTAGGGAATTGGAACTGAGAGGAACATGGACTTTAGAAATTGTTTCTGTGGATTGTTTCACTCTAAAATTCTTCCAGAGATTCAAGTAGTGAGTGAAGAATTTCTTTTAATTTATTATAGTTATTGTCCTGCTTTTCCTTCTTTAATTTAATGTATACAACAGTAAGACTGGGTCTCTTGCAGTTTTCATATTTATGTAAATTACAGAACTTTAGGGAAGAAAAAAATCTAAATATCCAAATCATCTTATGGTGCTAATCTATAGAGTTGTAAGAAAAAAAAAACTAGCATAATTAAAATTACACTAAACTACTTAGGTATCACTTACACTGAAGGAATGAAAGATAATCTTGGTATTTTAATAGGGTTAAATATTATCAATGCTATTATTAGCTTTTTCTATGCAGTCATCAGGAAAACCTAAATTGAGAATCTAGTTAAGTCATTTCTTTCTGTTTTTCTTAAATCTTTTAGCAATAGTATCCTTGGATATTCTAAGGGGAAACCTAATAAAGCTTATTATGTTGTTGGATCAATACAAGACAAAGAGCCAAGTATATTATAAAAGACAGTAGATAGAAAGGATATTCAGTAATTGTAGTCAATTTCTTACAGTCTGTGTTCAAGGCTCACCATGGTGTATAGATGCAATCTACCCTCTACAATTTGTTTAAAAAATCATTTGGAAGCTCATGAGTACAGAAGCAAAAGAAAACAATGTTTTAGTCATTGGGACTAAAAAGCAACAAACTTAAAAACAGATTTTGTTTGAATCACACTAAAGAAAGACCTGGATTTCATGAAGATTACAGGAGACTATATCTTCTCAGAGGAGACAATATTTAAGGGATGGGTGAACATTGAAAGATGAAACTTCATCCAATGAGAGAAAACCTTGTACTTTTTTGCTAAAAGAGGTCTAGGCAAGACATTGTTAAAGAAAAAGAGAACAAGTTCAAGCAGAGTGTTGCCTTTCATTTAGCATTGCACAGCTTTTAAATGGAACTGTCTTTCCAAACTGATCAAAAAAATTGGTGATTAATTTAGCCCCCTAGCCTTGAAAATTCAACCATCTACTTTATTAGAGTATTGACAAATGTAACTAATTGCATAGCTGTCATAGGTTAACTAAAAAGAGTTCTGAGACTACATGAAGGAATTACTTTGCCCATGCAGAAATTTATCAATAAGTGAAAAATGAAGGTGTGCATATATAATGCACAGCTTTTTCTGTATAGGGCTTCAATGTCACTCCATCTCTACACTCCAGAAATAGATTTATAATATAATCAATGGAAGGCAGAAGCCAAGTAACACTGCTGGTGGCAGACTGTCAAATCAGAAATTCATTTATAAGTGTGACAAGTCCTCCATCTCAGAACTCCTGGGGGGAAAGGCATGATTGACAGCAATTACTCTATGGCCATCAATGCCTTCTGTGTGGCTCCCTCAAGCCCTCCTCCCTTGGACCAAGACATAAAGTCTACTGGAAACATTTTTCACATAGACTTAAGAAAATGATTTCTGCTTTTCCCACACAACACAAAGGGTCGGTATATTCTGGGCTCTATTCCATATTCCTTCTTCATAGGTAACAACACTCACTGCCTTGCTGGCAGCTTGATGATAGGCTACCTGACTTCCTGATATTAGGAAAATTTCCTCTTCTACTCTGGCTATTTGGCATGTTTACCTTTACACTAGTACATTAAGAACAAACTAAATTCTGTTTTAATACTAGTTCAGATGCAGTTTTGTTAATTATGTAATAAACAAAATCAGATAAACTGAATTGATTACAATAGAAATCAGATCAATTGTTGAGTGCCTAAAGTTATAAAATAACTTACAATATATGATATGTATTAGAACATATATTTACAGTATATAGTATTTAATTCTCTCAAGGATGAAAATTAGTGAGTTAAAGTATAAGAATAAAGCTGATCTGTACCCATTATCACCAAGTTGATTGGGGAGATTGAACCTTCCTCCAAATTTTACTTGGTTCTCCATCAATAAAATAGACATTAATTGGGACCTGCAATCATCTAACCACACTAGATCTTGGAAGTATAGTGAAGAGTAGGAGGTGGTGATTACCTTCAAAGTTAAATTCTTCTAGAGTCTTAAGAATAAATCTGATATTTATTTCCAAATTTCTGAAATTTCTAGATGTGTGGGTATGTGCTTGCATAAAATTCCTTAATAACTAAGACCACAATTACAAAATTCACATATTTATGCCCGAATTTATGTCTGTTGAGCACTTAAAAATGTTCTGGTTGGGATGATAAATTAACTATGTTGTCACCCTTCCAGGAAAGCGAATGCAGAGGAAGTCTTCTTTCAGTAGTTTTCTCTGAGTAGGATACTCGAATGGCATAATTAGCAGTAAACAAGTTAATTAGTTGCATTAGACACAGATTTCTTTTTGTGCAACCTCTTTACTTTCCATGAAAAACATTAAAGAAGAGCCAAAAAGCCCAGTAAATCTACCATATTTCCATGTCTCTGGAAGAATCATGACATTAAAAAAGAAAATGAGTTCCTGATACATAATTATTTTATCCAAATTCCCAGTGGTTCCACTTTCTTTGTTTTTAACATCTTTATTGGAGTATAACTGTTTATAATGGTATGTTTTAGTTTCTGCTGTATAACAAGGTGAATCAGCTATATATATACATATATCCCCACATATCCTCCCTCTTGTGTCTCCCTCCCATCCTCCCTATCCCACCACTCTAGGTGGTCACAAAGCACCAAGCTGATCTCCCTGTGCTATGCAGCTGCTTCCCACTACCTATTTTACATTTGGTAGTGTATATATGTCCATGCTACTCTCTCACTTCATCCCAGCTTACCCTTCCTCCTTCCCATGTCCTTAAGTCCATTCTCTATGTCTGCATCTTTATCCTGTCCTGCCCCTAGACGTTTCAGAACCTCTCGTTTTTTTAGGTTCCATACATATGTGTTAGCATACGGTATTTGTTTTTCTCTTTCTGACTTACTTCACTCTGCATGGCAGACTCTAGGTACATCCATCTCACTACAAATAACTCAATTTCATTCATTTTTATGGCTGAGTAATATGGTATATGCCCAGTGGTGGGATTGCTGGCTCATATGTTAGGTCTATTTTCAGTTTTATAAGGACCCTCCATACTTTTCTCCATAGTGGCTGTATCAATTTACATGCCCACCAACAGTTCAAGAGGGCTCCCTTTTCTCCTCACCCTCTCCAGCATTTATTGTTTGTAGATTTCTTGATGATGACCATTCTGACTGGTGTGAGGTGATACCTCATTGGAGTTTTGATTTGGATTTCTCTAACAATTAGTGATGTTGAGAAGCCTTTCATGTGCTTCTTGGCCATCTGTATATCTTCTTTGAAGAAATGTCTGTTTAGGTCTTCTGCCCATTTTTAGATTGGGTTGTTTGTTTTTTTGATATTGAGCTGCATGAGCTGCTTGTAAATTTTGGAGATTAATCCTTTGTCAGTTGATTCATTTGCAAATATTTTCTCCCATTTAGAGTTGTTGTTTCGTCTTGTTTATGGTATCCTTTGCTGTGCAAAAGTTTTTAAGTTTCATTAGGTCCCATTTGTTTATGTTTGTTTTTATTGCCATTTCTCTAGGAGGTTGGTCAAAAAGAATCTTGCTATGATTTATGTGTTGCTATGGTAGAGTGTTCTGCCTATGTTTTCCTCTAAGAGTTTTACATAGTCTGGCCTTATGTTTAGGTCTTTAATCCATTTTGAGTTTATTTTTGTGTGTGGTGTTAGGGAGTGTTCTAATTTCATTCTTTTACATGTAGCTGTCCAGTTTTCCCAGCACCACTTATTGAAGAGGCTGTCTTTTCTCCATTGTATATGCTTGCCTCCTTTATCAAAAATAAAGTGACCATATGTGCATGTGTTTATCTCTGGGATTTCTATACTGTTCCATTGATCTATATTTCTGTTTTTGTGTCAGTACCATACTTTCTTCATTATTGTAGCTTTGTAGTAGAGTCCAAAGTCCGGGAGCCTGATTCTTCCAGTTCCGTTTTTCTTTCTCAAGATTGCTTTGGCTCTTCAGGGTCTTTTGTGTTTCCATATGAATTGTGAATTTTTTTTGTTCTAGTTCTGTGAAAAATGCCATGGGTAGCTTGATAGGGATTGCATGGAATCTGTAGATTGCTTTGGGTAGTAGAGTCATTTTCACAATGTTGATTCTTCCAATCCAAGAACATGGTATATCTCTCCATCTCTTTTTATAGTCTTTAATTTCTTTCATCAGTGTCTTATAGTTTTCTGTATACAGGTCTTTTGTCTCCTTAGGTAGGTTTATTCCTAGGTATTTTATTCTTTTTGTTGCAATGGTAAATGGGAGTGTTTCCTTAATTTCTCTTTCAGATATTTCATCATTAGTGTATAGGAATGTAAGAGATTTCTGTGCATTAATTTTGTATCCTGCTACTTTACCTAATTCATTGATTAGCTCTAGTAGTTTTCTGGTGACATCTTTAGGATTCTCTCTGTATAGTATCATGTCAGCTGCATACAGTGACAGCTTTACTTCTTCTTTTTTGATTTGGATTCCTTTTATTTCTTTTTCACCTCTGATTGCTGTGGCTAAACTTCCAAAACTATGTTGAATAATAGTGGTGAGAGTGGAGAACCTTGTCTTGCTCCTGATCTTAGTGGAAATGGTTTCAGTTTTTCACCATTGAGAATGATGTTGGCTGTCGATTTTTCCTCTTTGGCCTTTATTATGTTGAGGTAAATTCCCTTTATGCGTACTTTCTGGAGGGTTTTTATCATAAATGGCTGTTGAATTTTGTCGAAAGTGTTTCTGCATGTATTGAGAAGATCATATGGTTTTTCTCCTTCAATTTGTTAATATGGTGTATCACATTGATTGATTTGTGTATGTTGAAGAATTCTTGCATTCCTGGGATAAACCCCACTTGGTCATGTTGTGTAATCCTTTTAATGTGCTGTTGGATTCTGTTTGCTAGTATTTTGTTGAGGATTTTTGCATCTATGTTCAGCAGTGATATTGACTTGTAGTTTTGTTTCTTTGTGATGTCTTTGTCTGGTTTTGGTATCAGGGTGATGGTGGCCTTGTAGAATGAGTTTGGTAGTGTTCCTCCCTCTGCTATATTTTGGAAGAGTTTGAGAAGGATAGGTATTAGCTCTTCTCTAAATGTTTGATAGAATTCACCTGTGAAGCCATCTGGTCCTGGGCTTTTGTTTGTCTAAAGATTTTTAATCACAGTCTCAATTTCAGTGCTTGTGATTGGTCTGTTTATATTTTCTATTTCTTCCTGGTTCAGTCTCGGAAGGTTGTGCTTTTCTAAGAATTTGTCCATTTCTTCCAGGTTGTCCATTTGATTGGCATAGAGTTGCTTATAGTAATCTCTCATGACCCTTTGTATTTCTGCAGTGCCAGTTGTTACTTCTCCTTTTAATTTTCTAGCTCTATTGATTTGAGTCTTCACCCTTTTTTTCTTCGTGAGTCTGGGGAATGATTTATCAATTTTGTTTATCTTCTCAAAGAACCAGCTTTTAGTTTTATTGATCTTTACTATTCTTTTCTTCATTTCTTTTTCATTTATTTCTGATCTGATCTTTATGACTTCTTTCCTTCTGATAATTTTGGGTGTTTTTTGTTCTTCTTTCTTTAATTGCTTTAGGTATAAGGTTAGGTTGTTTATTTGAGACTTTTCTTGTTTCTTGCAGTAGGATAGTATTGCTATAAACTTTCCTCTTAGAACTGCTTTTGCTGAATTCCATAGGTTTTGGGTCATTGTATTTTCACTGTCATTTGTTTCTAGGTATTTTTTGATTTCTTCAGTGATCTCTTGGTTATTAAGTAGTGTATTGTTTAGCCTCCATGTGTTTGTATTTTTTACAGAGTTTTTCCTGTAATTGATATCTAGTCTCATAGCATTGTCATCGGAAAAAATACTTGATGCGATTTCAATTTTCTTGAATTTACCAAGGCTTGACTTGTGTGCCAAGATATGATCTATGCTTGAGAATGTTCCATGAGCACTTGACAACAAAGTGTATTCTGTTGTAAAACTTATTTTTTAATTCAGCTAATTCACTGATGTTAGCTTAACCCTTTCTGGTTAACCTGAATTATTTATCTAACTACCAAGTGACTAAATTATTAGGATATCTCCCTTCCAGTAGAAGGCTTCTTTCCCTTCTCAATTTGTTTTCCTCTACTACCTTCTGTGTCTAATAGAGAGGGGAAATCAAACAAATAAGAAAAAGGAGGAGGAAGAGAACCCGGAGGAAACATTAGAAGAAATAGAAAGGAAAGAGAGAGAAGAGTCATCACCAGTGACAACATACTGTCACTGGTGCATTATCTATATCAGGGCTATCATATACGGCTCCAGGAGATGCACTGTAGAACTCCAGAGGTAACCATTCACATGGATTACACTTTGAGTGGTTGCCCCCTGGGGTTGTCCAAGGCTGTGGCCCTAAGAGTAGTATAATTGTAATTCACATTACACACATGCAAAGATGTGCCTCTCAAGGATATCCATAATCAATAGTCTTGTGCTCATGTCATCTGGCTCAATTTCCTTGATCCCTTATATTGTATTGCATGCTAGGTCCGAGTACAATGATGTGGTATGTATATATATTAAGGATAGCTGCCCTCTAACATGCTTCTGTGTGTTGCTTTTCTGGGCCATTTACATAGACCAGCTTTCATTTACAACCTGAGTATAAGGGGGAGAATTGGATGTGCTAATAAGCAAAGGAGGTGCATTAATTGATGTAGAATAATAAGAAATAGTGACATGAAATAGGTTTGATTACACTAAGTGCTACTGAGACAAAAGTAGAAATTATTCCACCCATATCCTAAAGAAACATTAAAAATTAAAAAGCACGTATTATTTTCTCCACAGTAAAACAATTACTCTTTATGCTATATATTTAAGTTTCATAACTGCTGCTAATGCAGTTGTTTACACCTTTACTGTCGCTTTCATACCAAGACACACCATGAATAGGAATAGATTTGCTTTGCAATATGCGCAAGAACCTTAGCAGTGAGTCTGCACAATGCCTTGGAAGTCTGTGCATTGTATTGCATTGAGCCAAGTGAAGGGAACATTTCAGAGTAGGCTTATTTAATTAACCATAATGGACATTTTGGTTACAGTTAAATCATAATCATCAGCACCAGCTGCTCAAATTGTAGCCATTCAGAATACATTTGTGGAGTTCCTACTGTGTACCTAGGACAAAACTTGCTTTTGGTGATGCTCTAGGATTTCACATGTTGAGAGGGCTGTGCCTTTTAGAAAATTACTTCATAATGTTGTGGAATGACAAACCAGTGCCCTTAAAGAGTAAATGCACCTTCAGAAAGTATTTCTCTCACCTTTCTCCATAAGAAATTTCAAATAATGGTGGTCATGAGCACTTACCTAACACTGACTTCATAATTCCACTATTTTTCATATAATCATTGCAACCACAAGGATCCTTTCATTCTCTTTCAGATGCAACAAAGGGAAAATGCATCTTATTCCAATAAACTCAAAAGTTGTAGCTACCCAAGCCTAAAACTTATACATGTATGTATATATATAAATTTTAGAAATTATAATAAATTTATATTATGTATATATAACTTACATTAAGTTGGTTTCCAATTAACAAATTAATCAAATTCCAGAAAGTATATTAAATTATTTTATTAAAACTTGAAACTTATTTTTCCCTATCAACAATGTTATAAATTAGCAGTTCTAATTTAGGAAGATTATGTTCTTAAATCTGAATATAAAGCAAAAATTGTATATAATCAGTTGAAAAAAATCCCATGAATGACCCAAATATATGGTTTTGCAATATATAATCCAGTCCATTAACATGTGTAAATATTATATTTATAGTATTGTGAGTATGTAGTTCTATGGAGAGAGCTCATAAACGGAAATTAATTTATTTAAGAGTTTTCTGATTAAAACATTTCAACAACACGGGGAGGGGGAGGGGGAAGGGTAAGCTGGGACAAAGTGAGAGAGTGGCATGGACTACCAAATATATATATATTTGGTATATATATACTACCAATATAGTAGTATATACTATATGGTATATATGGTATATATATATACTACCAATATATACACTACCAAATGGAAAATAGATAGCTCGTGGGAAGCAGCCACATAGCACAGGTAGATCAGCTCCCATGATTTGTGTCCACCTAGAGAGGTGGGATAGGGAGTGTGGGAGGGAGATGCAAGAGGGAGGAGATATGGGGATGTATGTATATGTAGCTGATTCACCTTGTTATACAACAGAAGCTAACACAACATTGTAAAGCAATTATACTCCAATAAAGATGTTAAAAAATAATGTTAGAAGACAAACATGAAAGAAATCTGCTATGAAGTAGAAAACAAAAACATTTCAACAAATATATCAAAATTTCAACTTGTCAGTTCTTCCTATTTATGGTTATTTTCATCCTCTCCTGTATAGTGTTTTATCAGGCCTCCAACTCTTCATTACTTAATCTTTCTCCAGGGCTTTCAACTGCTTTTACTAGACTAATACAAAACTATCACTAATCAGTTACCTACTCACCTGAAGAATGAATTTCCCTTCTTCACCAAGGCTGAAAACTCATTAAAATCCTTGATGCTTCCTTTTCAAAGGGTCAACATCATTCATTTATCCTTTCAACCTTACCAATTTACCTGAACCATGCTATTTAAATTGTTCCCTCTCCCTTCTCTAATTTTCTCTCCCCCAACCTTTCCCTTTCCTTCTCCATCTCTCCCCCATATTTGTGTAGAACTGAATCTGATAGGCCTAGGCTGGAATTCAATAGGAGTTATAACACTCACTGAAGTAACTATTCCATTTGTGTAAAGCAGTGTTCTTTTCCCAGTTGCTGGTACCAAGAAATAACCCCCCAACCCTTTTTTTTACTATCTCTGCTCCTGGGAGCAGATATAGGCAGGGAAAATTCTAGTAGGAAGAAGAGTCTCCAGCATCAGTGTCTCACAGATTTTTCTGGCTTTCCATCTCACTTAGAATAAAATTTCACCTCCTTACCATGTCTTACAAGGTCCCACAGGATCTGGACCCAGTTCCTCTGTTTGACCGGAGCTCACATCACACTTTCTTCCAGATCCCCACAATGACCTACATCTTATTCCTGGACTGTATTCAATTGTTGGCCTCTCAAAACTTTCGCACTAACTATTCCAGCTGCTTCTCAGCTCCAGGGTCCCCTACTCCGAAAGGTCTCCTCAGACCAACCAATTTAAATTTGGTCCCCATCCTCCTCAGCTATTATTCTATAACTCTGTTTACTTCCTTCCTACCACGATCTGCACCTCTTTTAAACTGACTAGTTATTTAGAATCCATATCCCTCAACTAGAATACATATCTCCCTAAAGTGTGGGTCTTTTTTGACTGCAGTTTCCTAGAACCTGGGATCTGTAAAAGAGGTATCTACTAAACATTTGTTGAGTAAAAACATATGGTGAATAAGATGACTCTTCTAACTTGGACGTTCATCATGTTGTACATCTTAACTTACATCATTCCCTGGGCCCTCCCACTGAAAACATCAATCTCAAATATGGCAAAAGGAGACTTATGTGAGCATGTCACTCAGCTTGCCTGTTCCACCTAGCAATCTTCATTTATCTATGAGTTCCACAAAAATTTAACTTTTGAGGACTAAACGTAGCCTGTAGGCAGGACAAATTCTTAGCAAACGCTGGAGGTTTTATAATTAACCTCGCAAAATTCCTTGGCGTGCAAATAAATTGTAATCTCCCCACTAGCTCCCTTGTGCCTCTATACATTTCTACATACTTTCCTCTACTCAGCACCCATGTTGAGCCTTTATTCATAAACCTCCACTGTCCATGTCCCTCCTCTGCTCAAAACCTCTATCAAATAAAAAACAAATCTGGACTTAAGAAAAAACAATTTTCAAAAAGACGATTGCACTAAAGGAAGGGGGATACTGCTATAGAGGGAGGGGGCTGCTATTGAAACAGGGAGAAAGCCCAGACCATGAGGTATGCAAAGAAATCAAAGTCAAGCAGAAAACGGCTTTTCTTTTTGAAAAGGAATAAATCAGGCAAGAAAGAGGCAGGCCTGAGAGAGTGGGATGAGCAGATAGTTTGATGGGACAGCTGAGCAGAAGATGTCTTTCCTTGTGAGCAATTTTCAGGAGAGATCATTAAGAAGAGATTGTTCTGAATTCCTATGTTTGTTTTGCCTTAGGGGTGAGTCCATGTGATGAAGAGAGAAACTTTAAAGTTTGGTCAACAGACATTTTGTTCCAATTGGTCAGAGGGGACAAATAGTTCAGCAAATCATTTATGAGACAAGGAATGAGAATGGAGAGGGTCAGTATCTGGCCTTTCCCTAAGTAAACAAAGACATCATCCCTGAGTCTTACCTTAGTCATGAGGAGAAGTAAGCCATTCTTTGCAGTAAGCCTTTTCCCAGGATACAAAAGAAGAGGGATTTCTTGAACCATTGCTGATTTCCACGAACACACGGCTCAGGTTAAGTTTAACATGGTCACTTCCAGTGGCTTTCTAATTCACCCAAAGTAACACCTAGTATATTTCAGTGGTCTACAAGACCCTACGTGATCTGACTTGCACCAACTATCTGAGTTATCTCTATCCCATCCCACTTGTGCTCACTGGCCTCTTCAGGCTCCATGCTAGGCATGTTCCCCCTCCAAGACTTCTGGGCTTGCTCACCCTCTGCCTGGACCGCTCTTCTCCAAGATATCTACACAGCTTTCTCCCTCATTGCTTTCGGATGTCTACTCAAATGTCATCATTTCACAAAGCCTATCTTGACCACCTTTACATAATAAAAGAATTACTCTTCCTCATAACAACTCATCCCTCCAAGCTCCTCATCCTGCTACCTTTCACTCCATGGCACTTATCACAATTATAGGCCTTGGCTTGAGTTGGTTTCTATTCCCTTCACTAAAATGTAAGCTCAAGTAGGCAGGGACATTGTCTCTTTTATTCCCTACTGTACTATTATTACCTTTAATTATTTGTTAGATGACTGAATGACCTAACAAAAGACTGAATGAATGAATGAATAAGACTATACAGTATTATCGCAGACTAGGAAACTTCGCTGAAAAAAAAACAGTAGTGTTTAAGAAGTGGTTTCTCTTAGGAGCCTATGGAAAATTAGAACCAAAGTGAGGAACCCTAAAGCGAAGAGAGTCATCAAGCCCTGCACTCAATTCCTAGCACTAGAAATCACCAAAGAAATCCAATTAAAATTTAAATGAAACTGGTAACAAAATTGATTCAAGTTTCTGATGTTCTACCAGTCTGTGGTATCTCATAGGCAGGACCCATGGAATGGACCTGACCTACTGAAAAGGTATAATGCACATATAGGCTAAAGATGGAAATGTTAAATATATTGAAAACAAAAAGAGGGAATAGTAATTAATTATGTTGTTAGAATAAACACATGGTTTGTGTTCCAAGTCTAAGTAGACTAGATTAATCAAATGTCACACTGACATTTCTAATAATGGTGGCACTGGGCAAATTCCATTAGTGAACTATACCTGTCAAGAGAAAAGTAACAGAAGATCAATTAAATACACAGGAAATTATCTTCCCCCCAGATAGTCCATGGATCTTCTCATTTGTGGTGGTGCTTGGATCCTTTGAAAATTAGCTAGGTGTTTGCATAAGATTAATAACTACTGTTCTTCCTTGCACCCCTAAATAACTTTATGTTGCTTAACACCCTAGAGTTATCTAATATCTTTGAGAAAGAGAGGCTTTCAATGGTAAGAGCAAATTAAAAATGGCTTAATATGTCAGAAAGGATCATGGCATTCTAACACAAAGTCCTCCGTATTAATAAACGCACTTGCAATGTTCCCAAGATTAATGAGAAATATCTTGGCAGAATTCACTTGAGCAATGGATTTGCATGGTTATACTTATAGATCATCTTAAAATCGCCTGCTTGAATGCAGACAATGATATCATAAATATGTATTTGAAACAAAATTTAAATTTTAAGGAATCAATATCCATCCATTAAAGAGGAGGAAACAAATGCATTACAATGAATCTCAGGTAAATGAAAAGGGCTGAATCTAGAGCTATGAGTCTCTTTATATTTGTGACTTTGAGGATATTATTATTCAAAGCAAGGCTATACCTCAATTGATTCCTTCGGAGGCACTCTTATATGACAGTTTAGTGGGAGTGAGTTCAATTCTTATATACCAATTCTCCTAGAACTGAGAAATCTCAGGTTAAAATCCCTAGAGCAAATGTAGGATTTTGCTCTAAGATGTGCTAGATAGGAAGGCTGGACTGGCAAGTGCTCTGTAGAAGTTGCCAGATTTTATCATCCACGGACAAACGGAGTCATCACTGCTCTGTTCAGGTCCTTCTGGTCTCACAGGGAACCAGATTAATTGTAGAGATGTTCCAGAAGTGTATTCTGTGAAGATTTCTTTTCTAAAAAGAAAACAGTGAAAGAAGCCAGACACAGAGATGGGTATAAGTATTATTCCATTTTTATAAAGTTCTAGAACATCAAAATAAGAGTGCAGTTGGGTTGAAGGTGCCCTCCCCCCAAAATATGTTCACATTCTAAGCCCCAGAATCTTTAAATGTGACTTTTTAATTTTTTTGGAAAAAGGGTCTTTATAGATATAATTAAAGGTCTTGAAATGAGATTTATCTTGGATTTTCCAAACAGGCTCTAAATCCAATGACAAATGTCCATATAAGAGGCACACAGGGGAGAGGCAGAAAGAATAGGCCATGTGACGATGGAGGCAGAGATGGGAGTGATACAGCCATAAGCCAAGGGAAGCCTGGAGCCACCAGAGACAAGAGGAGGCCAGGGAGGATCCTCCCCTAGTGCCTTCAGAGGGAGTACAGTACTGACAATGCCTTAATTTTGGACTTCAGTCTTTGCAGGAGTATGATATGTCTGGAAACCAAAGTAAAATAATACAAAATGATGTAATTTTCTAAAAGTGAAAATAAATCCTCAAAGTGAATTCTAATCTATTGAGCAGGCTGAGTATATTCTGATAGAAGGATTTAGGCCAAGTCTCTCTTTAGAAAATGGTATGCTACCAATGTTTTGTTAAGTAGAATTTTTAAAAATATAATTACACATCTTAAAATGGACTAGAAAAATTTCATGTCAGAGGGAATCATTTCTGAACTGGTTGTGACTTGACCATACATTCCACGTTTTTCTTGTTGCAATTCGATGATAATTACTAAAACCATATGTTTTAGTAATTATTGCCAAATTATTATTTGTCCTGAGTAGGATTTATTTGAAGACTTGTTTGTTTACTTTTTTCTTACATGACACTTCTCATATTCTGCTCATGAGATAAAAGTACCTTTTGAGATAAAAATCAGACAACTTGGGAAGATCTTTGATTTATAACCTTTTTTCTTCATTTTCTCTTTGGCATTACACTCTAATTTACTAAAACATATCTAAATTTTAGAGTTGAAACTCACAAAATTTCAAACATTTAAGGCATTGTCAAAAATAATGTATTAGATGTGTGTGAAATAGATGTGTATTAGATAGTATTAATTAAGCAATGGACAGTCCATATTTAATCTTTATATCTGTAAATCATACTAGAAGTAGACAAGATAAACAACTACAGATACTAAAATGAGTGCATACTTAAATTAAAATGAAAATTCAAAAGATTTCCTATGTCTGAAATGTTTCATTAAATAGAAATGTCTCATAGCCCATAAATCTCTGAATTTTCAAAAAAAATCTGCTATTTAATTATGTAATGGTATTTAAAAGTAACCTAGGTAAAAATACAATGCTACCAAATAACAGACACAGCACATGTATGAGAAGATGGAGGTAGACATTTTTATCCATTATTGATAGAATAAACAACTACAAAACAAAACTACTACTAAACAATTACTACAAAATATAGCAACTACTACATAAGTTAGGGCAACCTCTATGGAGGGCCACTTGTCAATGTCTGCTAGAAATACAAATGCATTTGTACTGACGTAGTAGGATTTATTGTTAAGCTTTAGAAAAGGTAAGATGCATAACAATCCCTATAATATACTATTTTTTCAAAAAGAATGGTCAGGGCCCCAGTTGTTTGCTTATAAGACTTGATTGGTAAGGTAATGGGTAACAGGATAGGAAAAACATTTTCCTGTATACCCTTTGGTGTCTTCTGAATTTTGAACCATATGACTGTGTTATGTATTCAAAGTAAAGAAAATCAAAATTATAAGAAAGATAGCCTAAGTAACAGATTAGTGGAAGTTATTATAGAATTATTAAATAGATCCAGTATGCATAGGAATTTAGTATAATATAACTGTGACCTTATATATAAAAGACAGACTAGTCAATAAAAGTGGTTGGAAAAATGTAAACCAAGACCCTATTTCACTAATTTCACCAAGTTCATTCTTCATGAATTGGAAAACTTAATGTTAAAAAATAAAACCACAAAAGTACTAGAATAAAATAGGCCTCAAATATGCTTATACTTTTGGGAATAAACAAGACTAAAATTACATGACAATGAAATATCATAGGGAAAAAGACAGATTATGTCAAAATATATGTAGTTAGAGATAAGGATATGTAGCAAAAATCAACAAAATAAAATTTAAAAGCAAACAATAAAAACTGCAAAAATATATGACAAACATTAATGTTTATTCAATAAATTGTTTATCAAGCAGCTACTAAGTACTAAAAAATGAGAAACTGAGGTCAGTGATATTCGCTCAGCCTTTGCCCACATGGAGATCTTTCAAATAATAATAATACAAGTACCGACATGTACACACTGCTATATTTAAAATAGATAACCAAAAAGGACCTACTGTAAAAAAATAAAATATATAAAAAAATTTACACCATGTGGCCTATAGTTGAAGTCAGATTGCCTCAAATATATAATGCCATCTAAATTTGGTGAAGATCTATCTAGCTGTTTTTGTGTGATAGAATAATGGAAACTGAATTTTACTATATAAATTTAGATTGTTGCAGTTGATACATTTCTGTTTTTTAATGGTAGTTTAGCCTTAGTTCTGTACCTAAGTGGATTCAGTGGGAACTAAGAATTTCTCTCCTTAGATACCCTATTATTGAGTTCTTTATTTTGAATCTTGTCTTACTTGGTTGGATTTTGTCAAGTCACATTTTTGCCTAAATTTTTAAGTGAGATTATGACATATGTACAGAACAGTGCACAAATAAGTGTGGAATCTGAACTTTACAAACTGAACATATGCATTTAAGTGTCACCCAAATCAAGATGTGGATCATTGTAAGAACCCCAGAAAACTCTCTCATGCTCCCATCCCAGCCATCACCCTTTCATTAGGAGTAACCAATATTATGACTTCAAACCCCATAGATGAGTTTGTTATTAAAAAAAATAATAATAATCGTAGAACCATACGTTTTGTACACTTTTGTGTCTGCCTTTCATTCATTTGTATTTCTTTTCTTTTCTTTTTCTACTTTTTATTTTATTTTGGAGTATAGTTGATTAACAATGTTGTGATATTTTCAGGTGTACAGCAAAGTTACTCAGTTATACATATACATGTATCTATTCTTTTTCTGTTTTTTTAATTTTTATTTTAGTTAAGTAGAGTTAAATATTATATTAGTTTCAGGTGTACAGCATAGTGATTTGATATTTTTATAAATTATACTCCACATAAAGTGATTATACAATACTGACTATTTTCTCTGTGCTGTACATTACATCCTTATATCTTGTTTTTTTGTTTTGTTTTTATTCTTATTTTTCAACATCTTTACTGGAGTATAATTGCTTTACAATGGTGTGTTAGTTTCTGCTTTGTAACAAGGGGAATCAGCTATGCATATACATATATCCCCATATAGCCTCCCTCTTGTGTCTGCCTCCCACCATCCCTATCACACCCTTCTACATGGTCACAAACCACTGAGCTGATCTCCTTGAGTTATGTGGCAGCTTCCCACTAGCTATCTATTTTACATTTGGTAGTGTATATATGTCAATGCCATTCTCTCACTTCGTCCCAGCTTATCCTTCCTCCTCCCCATGTCCTCAAGTCCATTCTCTATGTCTGTGTCTTTATTCCTGTCCTGCCTCTAGGTTCTTCAGAAACATTTTCTTTTTCTTAGATTACATTTATATGTGTTAGCATATGGTATTTGTTTTTTTCTTTCTAACTCACTTCACTCTGTATGACAGACTCTATGTCCATTCACCTCACTACAAATAACTCAATTTTGTCCCTTTTTATGTCTAAGTAATATTCCATTGTGTATATGAGCCACATCTTCTTTATCCATTCATCTGTCAATGGACTCTTCGGTTGCTTCCATGTCCTGGCTATTGTAAATAGACCTACAATAAACATTGTGGTACATTACTGTTTTTGAATTATGGTTTTCTCAGCGAATAAGCCCAGTAGTGGGATTGCTAGGTCGTATGGTAGTTCTATTTTTAGTTTTTTAAGGAACCTCCATAATGTTCTCCATAGCGGTTGTATCAATTTAAATATCCACCAACAGGACAAGAGGGTACTTTTTTCTCCATACCCTCTCCAGCATTTATTGTTTGTAGACTTTCTGATGCTGGACATTCTGACTGGTGTGAGGTGATACCTCATTGCAGTTTTGATTTTCATTTCTCTAATGATTAGTGATGCTGAGCATCCTTTCATGTGTTTGTTGGCAATCTGTGTATCTTCTTTGGAGAAATGTCTATTTAGCTCTTCTGCCCATTTTTGGATTGGGGTGTTTGTTTATTTGATATTGAGCTGCATGAGCTGCTTGTAAATTTTGGAGACTAATCCACTGTCAGTTGCTTCATTTGCAAATACTTTCTCCCATTCTGAGAGTTGTTGTTTCGTCTTGTTTATGGTTTCCTTTGTTGTGCAAAAGCTTTTAAGTTTCATTAGGTCCCATTTGTTTATTTTTGTTTTTGTTGCCATTTCTCTAGGAGGTAGGTCAAAAAGGATCTTGCTGTAATTTATGTCATAGAGTGTTCTGACTAAGTTTCCCTGTAAGAGTTTTATAGTGTCTCGCCTTCCATTTAGGTTTTAATCTATTTTGAGTTTATTATTGTGTATGATGTTAGCGAGTGTCCTAATTTCATTCTTTTACATGTAGCTGTCCAGTTTTCCCAGCACCACTTATTGAAGAAGCTTTCTTTTCTTCATTTTATATTCTTGCCTCCTTTGTCAAAGATAAGGTGACCATATGTGCATGTGTTTATCTCTGGGCTTTCTATACTTTTCCATTGATCTATATTTCTGTTTTTGTGTCAGTACCATACTCTCTTCATTACTGTAGCTTTGTAGTAGAGTCCGAAGTCTGGGAGCCTGATTCTTCTAGTTCCGTTTTTCTTTCTCAAGATTGATTTGCCTATTCGGGATCTTTTGTGTTTCCATACAAATTGAGAAATTTTTTGCTCTAGCTCTGTGAAAAATGCCACGGGTGATTTGATAGGGATTGCATGGAATCTGTAGTTTGCTTTGGGTAGTAGAGTCATTTTCACAATGTTGATTCTTCCAATCCAAGAACATGGTATATCTCTCCATCTGTTTGTATCATATTTAATTTCTTTCATCAGTGTCTTATAGTTTTCTGCATACAGGTCTTTTTTCTCCTCAGGTAGACTTATTTCTAGGTATTTTATTCTTCTTGTTGCAGTGGTAAATGGGAATGTTTCCTTAATTGCTCTTTCAGATTTTTCATTATTAGTGTATAGGAATGCAAGAGATTTCTGTGCATTAACTTTGTATCCTGCTACTTTACCAAATTCATTGATTAGCTCTAGCAGTTTTCTGGTAGCATCTTTAGGATTCTCTATGTATAGTAACATGTCATCTGCAAAGAGTGACAGTTTTACTGCTTCTTTTACAATTTGGATTCCTTTTGTTTCTTTTCCTTCTCTGATTGCTGTGGTTAAGACTTCCAAAACTATGTTGAATAATAGTGGTGAGAGTGGGCAACATTGTCTCACTTCTGATCTTAGTGGAAATGCTTTCAGTTTTCACAATTGAGAATTAAGCTGTCTGTGGGTTTGTCATATATGGCCTTTATTATGTTGAGGTAATGTCCTCTGTGCCTACTTTTTGGGGAGTTTTTATCATAAATTGGTATTGAATTTCGTCAGTACATTTTCCTGCATCAATTAAGAGGATCATATGGTTTTTCTCCTTCAATTTGTGAATATTGTGTACCGCATTGAATGATTTTCATATATTGAAGGATCCTTGCATTCCTGAGATAAACTCCACTTGATCATGGTGTATGATATTTTTAATGTGCTGTTGGATTCTGTTTGCTAGTATTTTGTTGAGGATTTTTGCATGTATGTTCATCTGTGATATTGGCCTGTAGTTTTCTTTTTTTGTGACATCTTTGTCTGGTTTTGATATCAGGGTGATGGTAGCCTTGTAGAATGAGTTTGGAAGTGTTCCTCCCTCTGATATATTTTGGAAGAGTTTGAGAAGGGTAGGTGTTAGCTCTTCTCTAAATGTTTGATAGAATTTGCCTGTGAAGCCATCTGGTCCTGGGCTTTTGTTTGTTGGAATATTTTTTTTTTTTTTTTTTTTTTTTTTTTTGCGGTACGTGGCCCTCTCACTGTTGTGGCCTCTCCCGTTGTGGAGCACAGGCTCCGGACGCGCAGGCTCAGCGGCCATGGCTCATGGGCCCAGCCGCTCCGCGGCATGTGGGATCTTCCCGGACTGGGGCACGAACCCGTGTCCCCTGCATCATCAGGCAGACTCTCAACCACTGCGCCACCAGGGAAGCCCTGTTGGAAGATTTTTAATCACAGTTTCAATTTCAGTGCTTGTGATTTGCCTGTTTATATTTTCTATTTCTTCCTGATTCAGTCTCAGAAGGTTGTACATTTCTAAGAATTTGTCCATTTCTTCCAGGTGGTCCATTTTATTGACATAGAGTTGCTTGTAGTCATCTCTCATGATCCTTTGTATTTCTGCAGTGTCAGTTGTTACTTCTCCTTTTTCATTTCTAATTCTATTGATTTGAGTCTTCTCCCTTTTTTTCTTGCTGAATCTGGCTAATCATTTATCAATTTTGTTTATCTTGTCAAAGAACCAGCTTTTAGTTTTATTGATCTTTGCTATGGTTGCCTTCATTTCTTTTTCATTTATTTCTGATCTGATATTTATGATTTCTTTCCTTCTACTAACTTTGGGTGTTTTCTGTTCTTCTTTCTTTAATTGCTTTAGGTGTAAGGTTAGGTTATTTATTTGAGGTGTTTCTTGTTTCTTGAGGTAGAATTGTATTGCTATAAACTTCCCTCTTAGAACTGCTTTTGCTGCGTCCCATTGGTTTTGATTTGTGTTTTCTCTGTCATTTGTTTCTAGGTGTTTTTTGATTTCCTCTTTGATTTCTTCAGTGATCTCTTGATCATATAGTAGTGTAATGTTGAACCTTCATGTGTTTATATTTTTTACAGTGTTTTTCCTCTAATTGATACTAGTCTAATAGCATTGTGGTCAGAAAAGATACTTGATAACATTTCAATTTTCCTAAATATACCAAGGCTTGATTTATAAACAAAGATATGATCTATCCTGGAGAATGTTCCACGAGCACTTGAGAAGAAAGTGTATTCTGTTGTTTTTGGATGGAATGTCCTAGAAATATCAATTAAGTCCATCTTCTTTAATGTGTTATTTAAAGCTTGGGTTTCTTATTTATTTTCATTTTGGATGATCTGTCCATTGGTGAAAGTGGCGTGTTAAAGTCCCCTTCTATTATTGTGTTACTGCCGATTTCCCCTTTTACAGCTGTTAGCATTTGCCTTTTGTGGATGCTTCTATTTTGAGTGCATAAATATTTACAATTGTTATATCTTCTTCTTGGATTGATCCTTGGATCATTATGGAGTGTCCTTCCTTGTCTTTTATAATAGTCTTTATTTTAAAGTCTATTTTGTCTGATATGAGAATTGCTACTCCAGCTTCTTTTGATTTCCATTTACTTGGAATATCTTTTTCCATACCCTCGCTTTCAGTCTGTATGTGTCCCTAGGTCTGAAGTGTGTCTCCTGTAGACAGCATATATATGGGTCTTATTTTTTTCTCCATTCCTCCAGTCTATGTCTTTTGTTTGAGCATTTAATCCATTTATATTTAAGGTAATTATCACTATGTACTTTCCTATTTTCCTTTTCTTAACTGTTTTGGGTTTGATATTGTAGGTCTTTTCCTTCTCCTATGTTTCCTGCCTAGAGAAGTTCTTTAGCATTTGTTGTAAAGGTGGTTTGGTGGTGCTGAATTCTGTTAGCTTTTGCTTGTCTGTAAAGTTTTTAATTTCTCCGTTGAATCTGAATGAAATCCTTCCTGGGTAGAGTAATCTTGGTTGTAGGATTTTCTCCTTCATCACTTTAAATATGTCCTGCCACTCCCTTCTGGCTTGCAGAGTTTCTCTTGAAAGATCAGCTGTTAACCTTTTGGGAATTCCCTTCTATGTTATTTATTACTTTACCCTTGTTGATATTAATATTTTTTCTCTGTATAATTTTTTTTGTAGTTTGATTAATATGTCTTGATGTGTTTCTCCTTGGATTTATGCAGTATGGGACTCTCTGCACTTCCTGGACCTGATTGACTATTTCCTTTCCCATATTAAGGAAGTTTTCAACTATAATCTCTTCAAATATTTTCTCAGTCCCTTTCTCTTTCTCTTCTTCTTCTGGGACCCCTATAATTCGAATGTTGGTGCATTTAATGTTGTCCCAATCATCTCTGATACTGTCCTCAATTCTTTTCATTCTTTTTTCTTTATTCTGCTCTGTGGTAGTTATTTCCACTATCTTATCTTCCAGGTCACTTATCTGTTTTTCTGCCTCAGTTATTCTGCTATTGATTCCTTCTAGAGAATTTTTAATTTCATGTATCATGTTGTTCTTCATTGTTTTTTGCTCTTTAGTTCTTCTAGGTCCTTGTTAAAGGTGTCTTGTATTTTTTCCATTCTATTTCAAAGATTTTGGATCATCTTTACTATCATTACTCTGAATCCTTTTTCAGGTAGACTGCCTATTTCCTCTTCATTTGTTTGGTCTGTTGCGTTTTTAAGTTGCTCCTTCATCTGCTGTGTATTTATCTGTCTTCTCATTTTGCTTAACTTACTGTGTTTGGGGTCTCCTTTTCACAGGCTGCAGGTTCATAGTTCCTGTTGTTTTTCATGTCTACCCCCAGTGCTTAAGGTTGGTTCAGTGGGTTGTGTAGGCTTCCTGATGGAGGGGACTGGTGCCTGTGTTCTGGTGGATAAGGCTGGATCATGTCTTTCTGGTGGGCAGGGTCACATCCGGTGTTGTGTTCTGGCATGTCTGTGACCTTATTATGACTTTAGGCAGCCTCTCTGCTAACAGGTGAGGTGGTGTTCCTGTCTTGCTAGTTGTTTGGCATGGGATGTCCAGCACTGGAGCTTGCTGGTCATTGAGTGGTATTGGGTTTTAGCGTTGAGATAGATAAGTCTGGGAGAGTGCTCACCAATTGATATTGCATGGTGTCAGGAGGTCTCTGGTGGAGCAATGTTTTGAACTCTGCTCTCCCACCTCAGAGGTTCAGGCCTGACACCCGGCCAGAGCTCCAAGACCTTGTCAGCCACTCAGCTATGTACATGGGGAGTTTCTTGCCTTTTGGGAAGTCTGAGGTCTTCTTCCAGTGTTCAGTAGGTGTTCTGTAGCTGTTCCAAATGTATATGTATTTTTGATCTATTTGTTGGGAGGCAGGTCATCTCCACGTCTTTCTCCTATGACTTCTTGAAGGTCCTCTATTCTTTTTCAAATTCTTTTCCCATTTAGGTTGTTACATAATATTAAGCAGAGTTCTCTGTGCTATATAGTAGGTCCTTGTTGGTTATACATTTTAAATATAGCAGTGTGCACTTGTCAATCCCAAACTCCCTAACCATTTGTATTCTGAATTTCCATGCTGTCCCAAGTAACAAATTTTTCTGTTTTTTTCCTATATAGTACTCTATTATATGACTATACCATGGTTCATTTATCCCTTCTGCTGTTGGTGGATATTTGCATTATTTCCAGTTTTTGGTAATTGCAATAATGCTGTTAAAAACACTCTTATAAATTATTTTAGGAAATGTATACAACTATTTCAAGTTGGGTGTATACATAGTAGAATTACTGGGGTTTAAGGTTTATGTATGCTGAGCTTTAGTAGATACTGTCAAGCACTGTGCCTGGTCTACTCTCCCACCAGCAGCTTATGAGAATTCCACTTGCTTACTGACACTAGCTATTGTGTTATGGTTCATTTTATTTATTTTGTTAGATGTTTACTGGTATTTCTTTGTGGTTTTCATTTTATGTCCTTGAGAATATTGATTTTTTTAAATTGGGGTATATTTGCTTTACAATGTTGTGCTAGTTTCTGCTATACAGTGAAGTGAATCAGCTATACATATACATATATCCCCTCTTTTTTGGATATCCTTCCCATTTAGGTCACCACAGAGCATTGAGTAGAGTTCCCTGTGCTATACAGCAGGTTCTCATTAGTTTATCTATTTTATACATCACATTGTATATATGTTGATCCCAGTCTCCCAATTCCTCCCGCCACCTGCCCCTGTCCCCAATCGGTGTCCACACATCTGTTCTTTACTTTTGTGTCTCTATTTCTGCTTTGAAAATAGGTTCATCTGTTTGGTGGGAATGTAAATTGATACATCCACTATGGAGAATATTTATTTTGAATAGATTTTCATATGCCTATCAGCCTTGATTATACTCTTTTAGTGAGGTGCATCCAAGTCTTTTGTCCATTAAAAAAAAATTGTGTTGTCTGCTTTCCTTTGATTTGCACAGTTAAGTACTTTGTATGTATACAATATATGTATTGCACATAAAAAATAAAATAATACAAATGGTCTAATAAAAACTATTTGCAAAAGACAAAAATTTATACAAATGTCAGTAAATATATTTATAATATTCATCTTCACTAAAAGAATAACTGTAAAAACTAATATCAGATTACCAAGGATAGATAAATCCAGCATTGTCAAGAATGGAGGAAACTGATATTTCCATACATTGTGTGTGAGGCTGTAGAAAAATGTACAGCATTTTTATAGAGAAATTTGATAATGAAAATCAAAAAGTAAAATGTGTATGACTTTTACTGGAGCAATTTCACATCTAGTATCTTTCACTAAGGAGGAAAAAGATCAAGTGCATAAGAATTTATATGGGTGAGGATATTCACTGCAGCTTTGTTTATAAGAGTACAAAACTAAAACTAATCTTCACTGTGTATCACTAAAGAGTTGAGAAAATGAAGCAAAGTAAATGCAAAGTAATTCTCTGGAGCCATCAAAAAAGGAGACAATTTAGTTATATTCATTAACCGAAAAGATATCCATTCATTTTTGAAGAAAAAATAGTTTCAAATCTATGACCTTACCCGTGGGGAAGTCTTTGCCCATTTTGTGAGAAATAACTCATTCAAGTCTTCAAATGTGTTGAATGGATGACCCAGGTTCTGTCTTCTAGCCTAGAACAGGTATACACTGAACCAGTTAGAGTAACTTGACCACAGTCCCAAGGGGATCACAGAGGGTTGGTGCTCATCTCAGGTGGCTGACCACATCTTGTCCTTCTGAGAACTCTGGATTCTGTGTAGCAAGGCCAGAGTCTCCATCAACATTAGAATCCCTAGTGTTGACTAAGTGAAACTTGGCACATTTAGTCAGATTAAGCATAAACAACCTCTCCATGACTCAGCAGTTCTGTTCCTTATATACACTCCAAAGAAATTTTCTCACAAACCCATAAGGGAGCATCTAAGAAAACATTTGAAATTGGTGTAGGCACTATGAAGAACAGTATGGAGGTTCCTCAAAAAACTAAAAATAGAGTTATCATATGATCCAGCAATCCTGCTTCTGGGCACATGTCAGGACAAAACTATAATTTGAAAACATACATCCACCCCTATGTTCATAGCAGCACTACTTACAATAGCCAAGGCATGGAAGTAACCTAAATGTCCATCGACAGGTGAATGGATAAAGAAGATGTGGTATATATATACAATGGAATATTACTCAGCCATAAAAAAATGAAATAATACCATTTGCAGCAACATGGATAAACCTAGGGATTATCATACTAAGCGAAGTAAGTCAGAAGGAGAAAGACAAATACCATACGATATCACTTATATGTGGAAACTAATATATGACACAAACTTCTACAAAACAGAAACAGGCTCACAGGCACAGAGAACAGACTTGTGGTTGCCAAAAGGAAGGGGAGATGGGGGAGGGATGGACTGGGAGTTTGGGTCTAGCAGATGCAAACTATTATATATAGAATGGATAAACAATGAGGTCCTATTGTATAGAATAGGGAACTATATTCAATATCCTGTAATAAACCATAATGGAAAAGAAAAAAAATAAGAAAACTTTTATTGCAGCATTGTGCAAGGGGTAGTGAGTTGGCAATAACCAAATGCCCATCATGGAGGAATGAATAGAGGATGCAATCCATGGCCCAACAGGCAGCTGTTAGAAACAATGGATTAGGCACACAGATAATAGCAAGGATAGTTCTGAGCAAAAAAAGAAACAAGAATATCTGAAAAACAAAGCAAGAACATTCATGTAAGTGAAAAATGCATGCAAACATACAACTATACACAACTTTCAGATAGGAACAAAAAGATGTGCATTAAACCTGTAGAACATCAGCTTTGGATGAGGAAGACAGTAACGAGAGTGGGAAGTAGGAATAACAATGACATAATCAAATATACATACAACTTATGAAGAGGGATATAGCATGGACTATAATGATAATTATTAATGATTATAATATGCCATGGATGTATGTATATAATTAACTCAACTTTCTGTTCCTGAACAGAGAAATAAAAGATAGAAAGAGAGGGAAGGTAGGATGGAAGAGAGGACAGAATTTACAGAGGGTGAGAGGAAGGAAGGAAGGAAAGGAGGAAGGAAGGAAAAAAGAAAGGAGCATGTTGCAAAGAAGCATATATAATATGATCCCATTTATACATAAATTTGCATATACATCAGTGTCCATGTATGTGCATATAGATGCATGTGTGCATATGTGTACAAAGAGATGTCTGAAACAATGGTCAATAGAAATGTTCATTAGTGTCATGCCCGGGAGTGAGATTGTAGTTTTATTTTTCTTTAATACTTCTTTTGTGTTGCTTGAATATTCCAGATGATGATGTGTTATATCTGTAATTTGAGGTGAGGAAGTGGCATAATTTCAAGTGTGGGAAGAAATAATGCATCCAGGCATAGCAGATCCCCTGACATTACTTTCATATAAACATTGTCTCTAATCATTTCTCCCTCACCCTCCAGTGTGTCAAATATAAGACAGATGTGACAGAAGCAATAGTGATTTAGTTATAAAATATTGAAATGCACTATTAAGATGGACAGGAAATCCATAAGATGCTTCTTCTGTAATTAAAAACAATATCAGAAACAAGTTTCCTGGCTTGAAACCAAGCAACAGAATGATGCTAAGTCCACAAGGGATGCTTGCCCAAATGCTTGCCCTGAAGCTACTTGTTCTCCTGCCTGCTTCAATTGAGCAGCTTCTCTTCGTACTCTCTTTTTTAAATTTTTAATTTTTTAAAATTTTATATTGGAGCATAGTTGATTAACAATGTTGTATTAGTTTCAGGTGTACAGCAAAATGATTCAGTTATACATATACTCTTGCAGGCCGGGCATCCTAGCAAAGGCTCCACTCTTTCAGGCAAGTGTACCCCTAGCAAAGTGAAATGAAGGCTTAGGCAACCTCTGGGACATCTGATCACTGAACAATTGAAGTGAAAGCACCTACTTTCTTTTCTTGAAATGTCTAATGCCCTGAAATTGTCTATGTCACCATGTTTGTAAATATTCCAATAATGTTATTAGAAAATAATGGATAAGCATGCGCAAGATGGGTACATTTAGCTTAAATCCAAAATATATCAATCTTGGAGATTAGAATCTCATGGACATGGTTGAAAAGAGTGGTGTTGCTAAAAAATGGTATTCCCCACAGCTAAGTTTCAGGAAATTCCAAGTAACATTTAGTAATTTCAAAGATACTAGCTAGCCCCTAATAAACGTTTTGCATATTCTATCTCATTGCTTCTTCCTAATTAAAGGTAATATCTACTTATGATATAGGTATAATTAGCCCAGTTTTACCAGAGTAAATGAGGTCATAGAAGTTAGATAACAAAGACTACAAAACTAATGAGTTCCAAAGCTGAACTTCAAATTCAATTATTTCTCAGCATTGAGCTCTCTAAGAAGCAAATCCAGGCATGGGGTTTGTTTCTCTTTGCACTTGCCTTATGCAGGTCACAACCATAGAAGTAATAAATCTTTACCAATTGTAGTACCTTTACTTTGTCAGCTGGATATCTGCAGCAAAATTTATTCCTACACAGATGTAGCTTTTTATGAAGTTACATCCTTAAAAAGATATCCAATGAATGGCAAATTAGTGGAACCTCTTCTAAACTTCAGGTTCATCTATTTTTATCAACAGGAAGTCAAAAGGTTTAAAATAGCCTCCTCTTTGTCACTATTTATAAAACATCATCCACTTGTTCCACACTAAGAAATATTATGGTTCCTATCGTTCCAGTTTTTTCTCTTGTTTTAATTGGGGTGATACATAGCTGTATAGTTTTAAATTTCGACCCCTTAATCAAATTTTGAGAAATATTCCCTCTCTTGGACATGTTTCCCTAGTAATTTCTTCATTGCATATTTTTTTGTTTTGTTTTTTTTTGTGGTACGCGGGCCTCTCACTGTTGTGGCCTCTCCCATTGCGGAGCACAGGCTCCGGATGTGCAGGCCCAACGGCCATGGCTCACAGGTCTAGCCGCTCTGCGGCATGTGGGATCTTCCCGGACCGGGGCACGAACACATGTCCCCTGCAGGCAGGCGGACTCTCACCCACTGTGCCACCAGGGAAGCCCTTCATTGCATATCTTAACTTTATAGTAAGTCAAATTATATGCCAAGTACAAGTACATAAGCAGTGTTTTGATATAAACTATGTTAATACTCATCTTACACAACCCAAATATTTGATCACTCTGTGTTGAGATTTGAGGTAAAATTTCTTATTAAGTTATGTGATGGGGTAAAGAAAAAAAGTTAAATCATGTACAAATTAATTGTAAAACTATTAAAAAGAAGCTTAGTTTCTTTAAATCTAAAAAGCAAGTCTGTTCATCCAGTGAAAGAAGTGAAGCTGGGTTGCCAAGAAGAGCAGTCTTCAAGGAAAAGTTATAAAATGCAAATTTCCTGTTGAAGAAAGGGAAGGTAAAAAATGACTTTGTAGAGAGCAACTCATCACCATGGTAACAGGAGTAAACATGGGACCTATCTGGGAGTAAAATACCACACAGCTGGACAGGGCTCACTGCAGAGCAGAGAGGCAGGAGACCTGGTCTTCTCTCTTCTCCTTTTATATGTATATTTTTTTTTGCCTCCATTCTGGTTTGAAAGAAGGAAAGTTCAAAAGATGAGGCGTGGCAGAGAAATATCACCAAAAGGTGAGAGTCTCCTTGGGCCTTGCCAGGAGCAACAGAAGGCAGCCCCCATAAGCAGACTGGCTGCTGTTATTAACACCTCAGCTGATAGACTGAACTAGTTGATGGCTGGAAAGAAGAGGCAGGAAGAGGTGCCTCTCAGTGAGGTTGCAAGTCCTCCAAAGTGTAGCACCAGGATTCCAAATTTCTCAGTTCCTCCATAGCTTAAGGCTGTCCTTTGTCAGTGAAATTACAGGTTTCAATGGACTGTTTAGCAGCAAAGGCAAAGAAGATACTAACACCAGAACAATATATCAGGGGCAGGACTTGCTATGTAATTCACAGGCCCAGTGCCAAGTGAAAATGTGGGCACATTGTCCAGAAATGATTAAGTTATTCAAGATAGCAACAGTAGAGCTGAACCCAAGTGCGGGGTCCTTCTAAGCATGGGACCCTGTGTGACTACACAATCTAACACCCATGAAAGCAGCCCTGATCAAGGGTTCCAGCTTTGAAAAACAAGGAGATCAAAAACAGCACGTTGTTCTATATGTTGACATTCAATAGATGTCTGGTTTCCTTGACTTCTGCTTCAATTGTGATATCTTATTAGAACAAATGTGTATCTAAAATTTATAATGTTCTATTTTGCTAACAGAGTTTGAGTTGCTTAAGATGTTTGATAATATCTTAAAGTTGTACTCATACATTTCAGAAAAGAGAAGCAGGCTGCCTGTTCAGTAACCCAAGAGGACAAAAATGCTTTCTGTTGATAAACCAAGAACCAACTGGGTATAAGAATACTATAATTCACTGCAGAAGACAGAGAGTTGGAGGGGAAAGCAGGGGGAAAAAATGAATGTCCTGCTGGTAGAGTTTATATTTAGAAATATGTAAATCCTCTAAGTAGAAGAAAATGTGACATTCTTGTTTTTGCATGCCTCATCTAGCACAGAGGCATAGAGTCTGGCTATATATAGCTTACCATGTTAGACTGAATAAATGAATGATTTTTCAGATGGAAAAAAAGGATGCACAAGGCTTGAGAAGGTATGTTGCTCTGCTATTATTTCAAGCTGAAGGAAATCAATCCAAAGTGCCTTAGTTTATGACAGAATTCCCCACCAGGTGCGTGCATGCCCCCAGAATATGTTACAAATGTGCTGGGATACTGAACCCATTCTGTCCTTCTTTTTCTGTCTTGGTGCATGCTATACACATTTGTATCATTTTCTAGATGAGCTGTAGTGTGTAAGACGTTGGAGCACTGGCTATGACTTGTAGAGATATATAGGAACCCAAGTGGGATTATCTAGTTTGATGAAGTAGTGCGTGCTCTTTGTAGGGTGTGATGAAGAGGTGGAAGGAAACATTTCATGACTCTACCTTGGCAAAAGACAGATGGACATATATTGAAAAGAATAGCTTGCACAGCTTCAGCAGACAAGGAAGACAACTTGGGAATACTAAAGGTGATGATAATTACCTAACACACGTGAAGAAAGACCAGCCCTGTCACATGAAATTTTGCCAGGGCTCATTTTGAAATATTTCCAGGATACACTGCCCCAAGCCAAAATGAGTTGAAACCTAGAAGAATCAGGACTTTCTGTGCCCTGTGCAATTTATCTGTTGCCAGTTCTTTTGCACGCAGAATGTTCAAAAGCAGAACTTACGCAGAGCAAGCAAGAGTCCCATGCTTTACTGCTTTGTCTTAATATAACTAACGCAAAAAGATATTTTTGTAACTGATTACAAAGCATTGGCTTCCCAGGCTTCTTAATGAGGAGTTTAACTAAATGCTCCATCTATATTTTATAAGTACTACACTTTATCTATCTTTATCAGCCTCTCTCCTAAATGAAGAAATATAGGTTTAAACAAAAGAGCAAGGAATACAATCACTAGGAAATTTAAATATAGGACATAAATTTTGACCCAGAAGAATATATGAAATATATAGTGGCAAGACTCATATAAACTAAAAAAAAATCTCGAATATAATATTTATGATACATGTAATTAACAGTGCCAACATAACTCTACACTGGTGAAGCAAGTGGACCCACCTACTGTGCAAGCTTCTTCTGCTTAATTTGTTTGTGTCTCTTTGCACATTTTCAGTACTTGAACCATTTAAGGATCTCTTCCTTGGGTTTCAAATATGAGAATTTACAACCTGGTTTTAACCAGTGCCCTTTTTTAATAAGGAAAATTTTTATGCCTGAAATTAGTTTTCACTCAAAAAGAAAAGGAAAAAAAAGGAAGGAGAATGACATGTAGTTAATTGTGTTCCTCTCCAAAAAGATAGGAAAGATAAAACTTTGTCCTTGGTTACATGGAAGACCATGTCCTTGTAGCCTGAAAATTTCACCATTGATTTTTTTACTCTGTTGAAATAAAATGTAAAAAGTTATATACACCAGCTTATTGAAAAATTATAAATAAGCTCCAAGATAACGGCAAGAGAGATTCATTCCTAAGAGTGATAATGCTGTTACGGACTAAGCATATACTTTCAAAAACTAGTTTTAATCAAAATATATTTTTTTCATAATTTAAGTATGAAAGGGCAGCAAGCACTTTTGAACTATGACTTAAGGTCTTTTTCGGTAATGAACAAAATTGTATTTGATTGATTTCCTTACCTTATGGACCAAGACATACATTTTGATTAAAAAAAAATCCAGGGTGTTTAAACATTCCCATTTAGAAAGATTCAATGGAGTAAAAGAAATATTCCTGTGAAAAGAAACAGGTCTTCCAAAAAGATTATTTTTTAGACCACAAGACGCCCTCGCCCTTTGAGAATAGGTAAGTCTCAACTAACAAACTAGCAAGATGATATTATGACTCCAGGAGTAATATTCAAAATATTTGACAACTTGGAGGCTTGGCATCAACTAATAAGCATGCGTCTGTTTGTCCCAGAGCTGAAGCAGGAGGCTATCTGTTCAAGTGTTTAGAACTCAAGGAATGTAAGTGACCTCACAGGAGGGATTTGGGGGGCTGGATTAGTGCTGGAGGATGAAGAGAGGGAGCTCCCAGGGGCTTAAATCAGCAGCTAGTACAGAAGTATTTTGATATATTAACTATCGGTAGAGTATCACCCTGCTGATCTTGCAGCAAAAGTCAACCACCATCAAATGAAAATAGGGGTAAATATAATTAGTCTCTTAATAGACTCAGTTTTCCCTCTAAATCTTGTATTTCATATTTTACACTCTGCTAGACACTGAGGTCCTTATATTTATGAATAATAAGAAGGAGTCCCTATTCTACAAAATATTTGTATGCAATTCTCTGGGAGAAAAATGAATAAGTCACTCTTTGAAGGGAATAACACAGTATGAACTTTGGGTTTTGTGCATACTTTACAGAAGCTATACTAATTCAAATAAAAGAAAATGTTGGCATTTTTTTAATTTAAATACTTTGCTAGAGTAAACCTCAAGTGATTAAAAAATGTTGGCATGATTGTGTGTATATTTTGATGGTTGCATGTGGAAATATGTTAATAAAATATCAGAACAAATTATATTATGAAAACATATTTAATTAAATTCTTCTAGTACATCCATATTCATTAAATCATCTTTAATGATTTGGTGTCAGTAATTCCCTCCTGACCCATCCTACTTCCTAATTTAGAAGGCTTATTAAAAAGAAAATAACTATATTTTCTGTTTCATGCTGGAATAAAGTGGTAGTAATTGTTCAATTTTGCATCAACCTCTACCTAGGACTTAGGCATGTAAGTATTTTGCCTTCATGAATTTCTCATGAAAGCATTTTGAGATGATTGTTCCAAAGATGATGTTTACTCAAACCATGAACAAATACTGAAATAAAATACTTCTATTAGTTGTTCTTAATGAGACAAGTTGGAGGAAAGGTGGTAATGAAGATGCTCATCTTACTGTTTGCACAACAGTAAAGAACTAGATATATTTGAATCACATGTTTTAAAAAAGCCTGTTGTTAAGTTATGGGAGTGTGTGTGTATGTCTAAGAAATGAGCAGGTTTCTCTGCTGGCCAGCTGTGCCTGCGGTCAGCTCTCTTTCCAGACTCAGTGATGGCTACATGCACATGTTCTATATAAGTATATATAAATATTAGTAGTCATTTGTCCCAATAACACAAGTGCTGATGAGGGTTATTGTTAGAGCCATCGGCACTCCTGGAACCCTATCATTCATCACACTGCTGTTGGAAATGTTACACAGGGAAGAGAGCAGAGTCTCATACCCAGACATGGACACTAGTTGAGAAGCAGATTTGGGCGTTTATTAACATTCAGGGCGTTTAGTAAGTACCCTAGATGAAGCTGTGGATGACCAGCATATTTCCAATTCAGGACAAAGACTTGCCTATATACTTGGAGCATACATTTTAAAAGATGAGTTATCTAGCCATTCAAGAAAAGTCACAAAACAGTGTTTGTATCAAGCAAAATAAGAAGGACTATATATTTGCTGATAAAAGAGTTTTCTCTTAATCTAAATGGTCAGGGAAGGACTATGGAACTCGTGGGAATTTATCTGGATTGTAAAATATATGTATCAATAGGATGAACCACTACAGAAATGAAATTTACTCAGGTCTTAGCCATTCACCTATCCATTCAAGTTAATTCAAATACTCGTTGAGTGCTGTATCAGTTTCCTAGGGCTGCTGTAACAAAGTACCACAACTGGGAGGTTAGAATAATAGAAATGCATTATCTCACAATCCTGGAGGCTAGAAGCCTAAATCAAGATGTAGGTAGGATTGGTTCTTTCTAAAAATTTTGAGAGGGGATCTGCTCCATGTCTCTCTCCTAGCTTCTCAGTTGTTCCTCGCCTTGATAATGGTACCCTCCCTGTGTCTTCATGTCATCTTTCCTCTATATGTGTCTTTATCTGTGTCCAAAGTTCCTCCTTCTATGAGAACACCAGTTATATCAGATTAGGGCCCACCATAATGATCTTATTTTAACTTGATTACCTCTGTAAAGACCCTGATTTCCCAATAAGGTCACATTTTCAAGTACTGGGGGTTAGGACTTCAACATGTCTTTTTGTTGGAGACACAATTCAACTTATAACAAACACCTACTGGCTACCAGGTACTATGTGAGACATTTACAAATGGTTAAGACACATTTGTTGCCCTTATTGTGTTTAATAATCTAGCAGACATAATAATCACTGAGATAAAAATTTTAATAGAACAATAATTGATTTGTGGCTACCTCTATGCCTGAGACTATTCTAAATGCTTTAAAGTATTTTCTCATGATCCTGCAACAACACAATGAGGTAAGCATGGTTTTCTCCTTCATTTAGGAACAGCTCCAAAGAGAGATTATATTTGACTTGAGCTTGAATAATTGATTAGGAATTCTTCAGTCAAAGGAGAAGGCACGTTAGGAAAACCGCATGAGTGAAGTCACAGGGGTGAGGGCAGAAAGGGTGTGTATAGGGAATAAAGAATAAACTAATACGGTTTTAGGAGAGAGAGATGGTCAACCAGATAATTCTTCAGTGTGCCATACACCTCTCACTTCCTGCCTGGGTTTCCCTGATCTGCAGCATGGGATTCAGGAGGCATCTGCCCTATACTCATGCCCATATATCCCAGGAGTAGAAGGATGTCAATACCCACTGATATTTTAAACTGATGGTGATAGAACCTATTAAATTATGCTTCCCCCTTTCATCCCCTGGGTGGACAGTTCTGAAACACCATTCACAGGGCTCTTAGAAGGTCCCAAAGAAGTCAAGCACCAGTTAACCATAGTGGTGGCCAACTCAATAATACCTCCTATTGTCTTTCCCTTCTTCCTTACTTTACCCTCTCGTCCTATCCTACTGCTTCCCAAAAATCACAATCCCAAGTAAACTATCTGTGTGCAAGCCTTGACCTCAGGCCCTACTTTCAAGGGAATCCAGTCTAAGATATTTGATATCAGATTTTATTTTCCCAGTTCCAGAGATGGAAACAACTGATTTATAAATCACTTTTCCAAAGTCATGCACTTTTAGGCAAACCCAGAATTAGCATATAAGTCTCTTGACTTCCTGAAGATCTTCCCTATAAAAGAGGTCATCCAATTTAAAAATTCTCATTTACCACTTTTCAGGTATAAGTACCTTAAAGTACTTTGCATGCAGGAAAGCAGTTCTGATCCTTTCTATACCCTCACCTCTGGCACAGAGGAGGGGTAGCTGAACCCAGCTGCCAGCACCACAGAACAGTTTTCTCTAAGAGGAACATAAGAATAATTTTATCTGAAGGGAAACTATAAAAGCAAGTTATGGAAGAAAATGCAAACGTTCTGTCTCTTAGGGTCTTCCCATTATATAAAAAACAAGAATTTCAACTGAGGAGAAATTAACTAGAACCAAAAAGAAGGGGAAGAAGAGTAGAGACATCTGACTCAAAGGCAGGCCTTCTTGATTGCCTCTGCCACCACCCAATTAAAAGTTGAAGCACAGGAGCCTTTTGAGATCTCAACAATTGTTCTGTGATTATTGCTGAAGATGTTTCTACTGTAGAAAAATAAGTATATTAATGAGGTGCTTCCTCCCACAAAGTCCAGAGCCCTGTATTTTATATGATTATAATTTATAGAAGATTTTTGTCTTGAAATTCTGCTTTTGCACTTTTCTGCTGAACAAATTCCTTTTCTGTGAAGGTCACCCTAAGGTCCATAATGCAGGGAGGCTGCATTCTCTTAATGGTACTAAAAGCTATACATATGAGTGAATTGCCATCTAGATTAATTATAGAAGACGTTCAGAAGAATTCCATTATCATTGTGTATTCCATTAGGATACTGTAATGTATAGATAATAATCCTGTTTTACCACAGTTGACATCCATAGACATCTTGGAAATATCTAGAATAAAACCTAAAATTACAGAATGTTAAAAAAAAGTATCCTATCCTTTTATATGACTATTTCTCTTGATTCATTAATACTCAACAGTTTTGTGACTCTCATACACTTTATAATTCTCTTATGTTCTTCCTCTCTTTCCCATGGGCTAAATTCTATCTCTCTTATGGATAAAGTGTATAAGAATCACTCAGCCCCATGGAGAAAGGTGCTGTCCAGCTACCTTGGAGATTTCTGTAATTCCACAGAAATTGCCATGGAAAGTGCTATGAGAAGGCTGACCCTGCAAAATGTACTCCTAATGTGATGTTAAGCCAATTAAGACTTGAGAATCCTTAGTCATTGGGGAACAATGCAGTAATACAGCCTTTCACACATTTGGGGAGCTTGTTTCATAAAGAGAGACAGATGGAAGTAACTTCGAAGAAAGTACTCTGTGCTGTAGCCTCAAGAAGATTTAGAAGGGGGGGAAAAGCTATTTTCAAAGAGCCTATTTTCAAAGCACATGCTTCCCTTGGGATAAAGTAAATTTCATTTTATTCTTTTCTCTTATACAGACAAGTTTTCAGAGGAGTCCCTATGATGAGGCATATCCTACCATGCTAATGGACAGCTGCCTTGGTGTATGAGAAAGAGTATTTAGAAGCAGGTAGCTCTTTACTGTACCAATGCTAGTGTCTGTTCTCAAGTCCTTGATGAACTGCTACTTTTGTTTTGCCAGTAAAATAAAATCTAAAACATGATGTTTTCAAAAGATTTGCATGTCTCTCAACAAGGTCTGATCTAATTTCTGGTTTCAAGAGATGAGAGTCAGACCTGTACGCTATGGTTTTTCAACCTCAGCACTATTGACATTTAGGGTAAGATTATCTCTTGAGGTAGCGAGAACTGTCCTTTGCATTGCAGAGTGTTGAGAAGCATCCCTATTCCCTACGTACTAGATGCCAGTAGCACCCACCCATTTGTGACAATCAAAAACATTTCCAGACTCTGCCAAATATCTCCTGGGGGTAAAATCACCCCTGATTAAGAACCCCTGCTTTATGTTAACAACATCCTTCTTGGAAGGATTTTGTTTTAAGGCCTGTTTCTGGACGTAAGATATGCCATGAGAATACTGAGTTCTGTAAAGAATAATTTACCTAGAAGAAATTTAGAGCTAACCAGACCAGTAATAAAGGAATATTGATGGAAAATGGAGACGCATTCTCCTGGCTCACACATATACGCAAATCTAATATTTTTTATTCGTGACACTTCTGACATCAAATGTGTGGGTGTTTTTTCTTTTTCCCCCACATCAACCTAGTCCCTAAGTCTCTGGATACCACCTGAGTGTCCTACAATTCTATTCTGACACAAACTACCTGGAATGAATGCAGATCCCACACATTAAGGGCTCAGTCCCATTTTATTTTATTTTTTACTTTTGGCTGTGACACTTGCAGGATCTTAGTTCCTCAACCAGGGATCAAACCCGCACACTTGACAATGAAAGCACAGTTCCTAACCACTGGACCACCAGGGAATTCCCATTTTAGATGCTCAGTCCCATTTTGGATGCCCATCACAACTCTGGGCCTCCCATACTCCTAACCTAGTGGCTATAAATTGGGAGTCACCTCAACCCCCTCTCAGGTTCAGTAATTTGGGCATCAAATTTTGGATCATTTCTCTGGAAGTTAATTAGCTCTTTTAGGTGGTGTTCCCTTTGAATGACATTCAAGGGAAATAGGAAAGCCTGAGCTGACACAAAATTTTAGATGACTTGCAATAAAGAAATTACTTTTTTATGGATATGGAGATGCTGTTAACTAATATTAATTAACTCTGCCTAGAGAGAGTCCCAGCAGCTGTATGAAGTTAGCACAGTGTTATCCTACAAAGCCCCTGCTCTCTTGCCACAATGGTCAGGGAAAGAGGTAGTAAACGTTTCTGAACTTCAATCAAAAAACAGTGCCTTCTCTGGGCTATTAAACTAGAAAGCGGTACTTGATCCTAGACCATGTTTTCACCATCCACGTATCTTTCTTTATTCTGCCAACCCATAAAAAGATAGGAAGCCCTGGTGCCTTGTTGTCTCAGTTCCCAGACACCCAACATGGTCCTCTCAACCAATTCCCTGCATCGTCTTCAGATCCTAGTTGAGCCCCCAGCCATTCCATATTTCCCTCCATCCTTTCTCCCTCCCAGTTACGCTCCTGAAACTATACACATCTCTTTAAGAGAGCAGAAGAACCTAAAAGTAATTGGTTTAAAAATAATAATAAAAAAAGAAAAATAATTGGTGTCTTTCTTGGAAAATTAACCCATTTATTCATTTAACCAACATTTTATTTGGCATCTACCTCATGTTCAGGAAATACATAAATTCTTGAACATCTCATTTCACATTGACAGCTTCCACAATGAGGGATCATTCCAACTGGAAATCTTTCAATAGCCAGAAATTAAATTTAAATCAACTTGTGCATACCTTAGCCATACAACTATAAATTCTATTTACTCAATTGTATTAGCAACAGTCATTCAAAGGTAATGATTTAATGTTATGGGAGGCTCAGGCCCAGTCCAGCTCAGCCTTGCTCTGGTCTCCTTATCATACCTTGTTTTACGGGCTTGGAATTCCAATCATGTAAAGGTCACACTTTACTGAAGCTGCAGTATATATTTGGTTCTTATTCCATCATCAGACTCAATTTACCCTCCTGGCTCTGACACTTCTAGGACAGGAGAAAAGGTAGGAAAAGAGTACAAAGACAGGGCTTTAATACTAACCCCAAGCCCACCTTGCACCCACCATAAATAATTTGACCATCACTGAACAGAGAGCCCCAATACTTTGAAGGCTTTATGTTGAAGGCTAGTCAAACCCCTTAGTATATAGGAACCTGACATCAAGTTAGAGGAGGAAAGTCGGTTTACCTTCAGAAGTGAAAGTTCAAGCTAGGAGTCTGGGGGAAATGGGAGAAGAATCTGGTCTTATATTTTCCTTTTAAATCAGAATCTTCGAACTTCAGAAGATAATCTCAGCTATCTCTGTGACACATCACAAACTTACACACCAAGCACTACACCGAACATATTGACGGGGATTGATTCATCTTGAAATGAAATCAAATGACACAGAAAGAAAATTGGGACTGGTTGGTTCTGTGAGAAAAACATTACTGGGCAGTCTAAAGGTGAGTTTGTAGAGACTCCCAAACTGAATGCAGGATGGCCCTGTCCTCCTGGTGCCACTGCAATCAAATTCTCACTGCACAGACAGACTCACGTGTCATCTTCCTGACTCTTAGATAATCAAAGAAGTACAAATACGTTCCCCTGAAAAGTTATTCATCTCTTTTCCAATCATAGTTGTAGTTCTAGTGGAATGATAGTAGCAATTATTACTTAAATAGCTGCAGTAATTGAAGAGTAGAATGGACAACTTGGAAGTGACCTGCTTACATTCAAAAGTAATTCCCAGCAATTTGCCGAATGAGACAGTGGACCCATTGTTTCTTTTATGATAAATTAATAATTGAAAAATGAAAGAAAGGCTGTAATTTTAAAAATTAACTCTAGTACATGTCTGATTTTTCTTTTAAATTAGCCTTTCAGGAGATCTCAGGATATTATGCATAGTGGCACCTTGTAATGATGATGGTCTCTCGGAAAGTTGTGAAGATTGGCATTTAGATTAATAATTTCCAAAGACAAACTATCTGTTAACTGGAGAAATCATATACCCTTAACGAGGATAGAGCATTACATGGAGGAAGCTGTGAACAGATGAAAAAAGAAAAAAGTCTTCACATTTCAAAAATCTCCTTGTGGAAAAATGTTGAACTGCAGTTTTACTTTATTTCATGTAATAGAAACTTTTCTAAAAGTCTAACTGTACTTATAAAGGCATAAGTGCAATCCACCTTAAAAGACTTACTTGAAGTGGTCATGCAGTGAATCCTCTTGAAAAATAAGAAATTTGGGGAAATGAATATATATATATATATATATATATATATATATATATATATATATATATGTCTTATTTTGTTTTCTTTTTCATTTCAGGGTTGGTTTTCTTGTTTAAAGTTATACAATAATATTTGATACGTTTTCTCAACACATATATTAAATCTTTAATAAGACTAAACGGCAGACCTGGTTTTAGTGCCCCAAAGAAATAAATGGTATTTCACTGTATTCACCTTCTCTTTCTGGAACTCTGAACACTGGGACTATGTTCTTTCTAGCAAGCCGGTTGCAGTGGCAAAGAATGCTGAAGATTCTTACACATCTAAGAATGTGGGTTCTGGTTTCGAGGTCCACATCAGAGCATGAGTTAAATGTGAATGGAATGGGTAAGAAGCTAGTGGAAAAGGCCAAATGGGTGATGGAATGAGGGGTATGCCTCCAAGGGGTACACACCAGCCTGACAAAGTGCTTATGGGGAAATGGGGAGTTTCTGACAACTTAGACAAATCCTAGGGCTCACTGTGGAACTGATCATTGCCTAGCCCATAGTACAGTGGATTCCCCAAGGCATGACATTGCTTTGTACTCACGAAGCATCATACAAGAGCTATATAGGAAGGCTGTGTGTTGCTAAACTAAATCAGTCCATGAAATTGTGGAGTCTCCTCCATTGCAATTTCCAAACACAATCACTTCGAAACTGGAATGTTTCTCCATCTGAATTATTAGAATCCCTTTCAAGAGAAATTTGAATCTTAAGGTTGTATGAAGTGTGAGTCACTGACAGATGTAGCTTTCTGTCTGTGTTTATATCCACAACTTTGAATGCAGAGAATGTTTCAATGTATAGCCACTAGGTTTTGAGAAGCCTCCATAAGATTGTACATAAACAAGACCTACTGGAATTACTCCCGATGACTTTCAAATTCAGTAACTGTTTTATTGTTGAAAGCTGTTAGAGAGAATTAAAATCTATGAAGCACCTCAGTACATCATGGTGCCACCCCAATAGTCTTAAAGACTAATTGGATTATGTGCCACCATTAATGGTGAAATGGGAAAGTTTCTAAACACTGTCAGACTCAAAATAACTTCCCTCCCTATCGTTAAACTCACTTGTATTTAAGTTATAGAAAACACCCAGTGTCTCTTATTTAATGGCCTGGCACTCTCTTGGCTTATACTTTAGGGGGCATGCCTGAGTCACAGTTAAGCCACCCAGGGAATTGCCTCCTTTACTCACCGGCCACCTTGTCTCCATCAGTGAGAGTTATCCAGGGCATGTCATCTGACAACCAGGCCACAAATGTGAGCGTGTTGGAGGTGAAAAGAAGATGCGCTGGAACAACATCAGGCCTTAACAACACTGCATGTACCGTGTACCTGAGACAGGCAGGAACCATGTTAAAGAGAACAAGACAGTCTTTTTATATATATATATATATAAATTTATTTATTTTTGGTTGCGTTGGGTCTTTGTTGCTGCATGCGGGCTTTCTCTAGTTGGGGGAGCAGGGGCCAATCTTCGTTGCCATGCGCCGGTTTCTCATTACGGTGGCTTCTCCTGTGGTGGAGCCTGGGCTCTAGGTGCATGGCCTTAAGTAGTTACAGCGTGTGGTCTCTAGGACGCACGGGCTTCAGTAGTTGTGGTTCACGGACTTAGTTGCTCCACAGCATGTGGGATCTTCCCAGACCAGGGCTCGAACCTGTGTCCCCTGCATTGGCAGGTGGATCCTTAGCAACTGCACCACCAGGGAAGTCTTTAAGTCAGAAAATCTAGAATCAAAGATGAATCACTTAATGTCTAGGTTTCCTATTCCACACCCAAAAACAGGAAGGTAATAAATCCCTCTCATGCAGGGAGCTGTAAGAACTGGAATAGATACATAATAAAAATTATTATAGATACATAATGATTATTATAGACACCCCATATATAGGTAGTACCTCTATTACAATTTGAAAAAGTTTGCTTTTTCAAAACTGCTGAAAGTTTTGGTTTGGAGCTACACAGCATTTAAAAATTCTATAGAAAAAAATGTGTTTATTAAAATTGTCCAGGACAAAACAGTCTTAGCATCTGTCCCTGACTGTCTTCCAAGGTGGAATATGAGTAAATGAAAGAGGAAATGGGAGCTGACCTCACATAGTGATCACATAGTGAGCAAACCAGGTAAAGCTAATGACCTCTTTCTTTCTCAGGATTTAAGAATGCATCCTACTTACGATTAAGCCTGATATTCCATCTCTGCTAAACTCTCTACTAAAATTGAGTTGACTTCTCCATGTGCATTTCTATGCTCTCTTCCTTTGTTCTGGTTTCTGACTTCTAGCCTCTCTCTGTTTCTTCTTCTCTCTATTCTCCTTCTGATTATTCCTGCATGTCTGTCTGTCAGCCTGTAGGTAATATATCATCTATGGTTGCTGAAAAGCAAGAAGTAAATTTAAAAAATGAGTACTGGTGTGCCAGGCACTATATTCACTGGGTGTTTTATATACATTAATTCAACTTAGCTTAACAACAATCTTGAAAGCATAGCATTTTCCATTTTACAAATCAGAAAACTGGAGCTCTTTTTAAGTTAAGAAGATTCTTGAAGGTCTCATAGAGAGTTGTTTCTGAAGGCAGAATCTGAAACAGGTTCATCTATCACCTTCCCAGTGCTAGTGTGGAGAAGCCATCCTAGCAGACACCCCTAATTTAGAGCCACATGTTTACTATTTTGTTCTGTTTCCTGGTTGTCTGAGCTTCATGTGAATTCAGAGAAAGCAGATCAGAGGCACCACTTTTGATGTAACCCTCTTAGATCTGAGATGGCTTGAAAGACCCAAAGAGAATGTTGGATTAGAAAAGACTCTGGTACCCCACTAAATGCCCACTAATGACCTGAGCAGAGGCCCTGGCTTTGAGGTCATCCATTCATATTTTTACTCGGTGGTTGAGAGCCATATAAGCAAATACTGGTTTCCTTGATTGGAAGTAAACCTTTCTGATGATGTTTTGTGAGAATCCCTTCCAAAGCCGTCACATTAATGTCTATCTTATTTAAATCTGTCGGCCTCATTTTATTATAATCTGTATGACAGAAACTTCCTATTACTCACTAACCTTTTCCCTTGTCTGCCTTGGCATGCAACTGTTTCCCAGGCTTTGTTGCATTTAGGTGGGTCCACGTGATTAAATTCTGGCCAGTGACCCCAGCAACTGCAAGGTGGAAGGCTTTCTAACAAGGAACATGTTCCCCCTTCCCAGCATAATGACCCTCACTGCACTCTAATTTGAGCAAAAAATAATAATTTTGTTGTTGTCTCAAGCCACTAAGATCTGGGAAGTGTTTGTCACAGATAGCCTGCACTCCATTTCATGTCAAATACCATCTATTTCATGGATTTAAAGCAGTGTTTCTCACTTGGGGGTGATTTTGCCCCCTTGGAATTATATGGCACTGTCTGAAGATATTTTTGGTGGTCACAGCGGGGGGAGGGGTGATATTGATGTTAATGGGTAGAGGTCAGGAATGCTGCTAAGCATGCAAAATCCCAGGACCACCCTCACAACAAAGAATTATCCAGCCCCAAACTGTCACCAGAGACAAGGTGGTAAAACCAGGGTTAAAGTTAAGTCCTCTGAAAGAATGATTATCTGGTAGATATTCAATATGTTTTCATTGATTGACTGACTCTTTAAGCAAGAACTTAAGAAAAAATAAGGATGTTATCCTCATACCAACAATCTTTTAAAGAAGCATCTACTAGGGAAAAAAATCAGGGTCGTAGAGTTAGTCACTGTTTCAAATTTTCTATATTTAACAAATTGTGCTAGTTAATCAATTGGCAAATTTAAAAAAAAATCTTTTATTCACAGAAATAGGGCAATCTGGTTAATTTAAGTCTTAGTATACACTTAAATACTAAGTTTAGCCATCATAATATTAGCCTTGTGTAAATAGATACCAATATAGACAGGTAGATAGACAGATAGATGACAGATAGATGATAGATAGATAGATAGATAGAAAGAAAATAGGTAGATGATAATAGATTTAGTATGGAAACTCTCAGGCAGGAACTGTCACTGCAGTCCATAAGCAGAATTTCTCCTTTCTCAGGAAAACCTCTTTTTCTTTTAAATTTTCTCTACTAGTTGGATCCGACACACACAGATTACAGAAAATAATCCCCTTTACTTAAAACCAACTGATTGTGATGCTAATGATGTCTACTGTCAAGAAGGAAGAAGTTTTCCTCTACCCTTCTAGGTTCTTCTGGCTGGTCTAAGAATTAAATTGACATGAGACAGACTAATGAGAAAATCAAACTAAGATTTAATAACATGGGAGAAACCCAGGAAAACTGAGTAACTAAAAAAAAAAAAGGCTGAAGCCCTCACCTTAAATACCATCCTCAGTTAAAGACAAAAGAGGAAGTTGAGCGTCAGTTATGGAAGGTTACCAGGAAAAGCACAGTAAGCAAGGGTAAGGTTGTTTATGCAGATTTAAGTTTGCCTTCTCCATCGATAAGAGTTCCTAGAGATTTGGTCATCCTCCTCTTCCTGGTACAGTCAGGGAGATACCCTTACAAATGGAGATGTTCCATATAAATGTAAATGTGTCTTACGAAATGGTAATTCCTAGCTGATTTTCAGAGTGTTTCCCGTGTTTCTTTGAAAAAATAACCAGCTTAAAATAATTAATATGTCAAAGAGACATATTTTGGGTTGGCAAATTCCGCTCCCCTACTTTATAAAACACCTTCGCAGCAACATGGGTTAGTGCTTGATGGAATAACTGAGTACTATAACCTAGCCAAGTCAACATACAAAACTGACCATCACACTACCATGGGTTGGACAAGTGCTTTTGTGTTTATTCCTCGTAGAAATCTCACAGGGTAAGGATTTTCCCCATTTCACAGGTGAGAAAACTACATTCTGTAATCTGAGATACTGTGTAACTGAACTTAGTGGGAAGAACTAGGATTTGAACACTTGCCTGTTTGGCCCTGAAACCTACTTTACATATAATTTCTGTAGGACGTTCAGCTTTTCCTTCCACATTCTTGATCTACCTGCACCTTGGGCTCTTTCAGCAGGTATGATGCATATGTATGATCATCTCTTTCTAGGTACATTCCAAAGCCACACATCAGTTATTTTGGACTTCTCCATTGTTTTGTACTGTCCACATCTCTGTTTAAATTCATTAGAGTGGAGTAATCCATGTGAACAATGTCCATTCATTCAAACTTAAATCTGTCTGAGTTTCCAGTTGATATCTTACTATGCAGGAAAGATGATTAATTGAGACTATTATACTAGGCAGACAAATTTATACATTGGAGATGTCACCATATCGGAGTCCAGTTCTCAGCACCTAAGACTTATCTGCATAGGACAGTTGCGGTAATGAGTCAGTTTACCCAGCAAAGTAAACTTGATTTTGAAGGATTTTTCTCCTTGGGAAAAAAAAAAAAAAAAGGATCCTAACATCTACTTCTGGTTCATCTAGATTTTTGTATATCCAGATCCAAGTGGATTTTATTCGGTGTACATATGATACTATATGCACCTAGGCATAAGTGCACAGATTATCCTATTACCCAATCATGCACACCATTACCCCTTCTGAGATACATGGAATATTCCCCCAGACCCTCATACTGTTCACCTGAAAAATTCCATACACCTGTACACAAAATCAAAAATTCTGTTTAGTAAAGCAAAGGAGTTATTTTTAAAGGTACTTGTTTAAAAAAAGCCTGACAACTTGCCTTTATACTCTAGAACAGTGTGAGTTATTTGTTTTTTATATCTTATTCCCACTTATTTTTTTGCCCTGAACCTATATGAGGCTTGGTGAAATACTCTGGTTTTCTCTGGTAGGGACAATTTATGGTTATTGACAGTAATAAGAAGTCCATCTACATCAGAGGACTTCACTAAGCTGGCCCACTGTCTGTGGAGGGTCCAATGTTGATGTCTGTGTGGTCTTCATGTCATGCACATACCGTTTGCCTCTAAGACATTTCAGCGCATGGAGAGTTAAGATGTTTTCTTGACAGGAAGCCGAGGAAACCAAGTATACAACTGATTTTTCTTGAAGGGATAAATGATCTTCCCCTTAATTACCTTTTACCTTTTTGTGTAAGGCAGATGAAGGATTTGAGTTATTTTAGTTCTTTTTTTCAAAGTATATTTTATTATTAATGAAGAAAAGGGTATCTATTTCTCACACTGAACTAGATAATTTATATCATGAAATTGTTATTAGCTCATATACTGAGCCAATATTTTTTTCCACTAAGAATGGATGAAAGAAGATAGTATGCAAATTCATAAACACACACAAACATACATGCACATACATGCACTCACCAGAGAAAGAGGTCTTGCCTCTGGCATGCTGTCCTCTGACAAGAACATAGCGTGCTATGTTCTTTATTTCCAAGTTCAAAGAGGAACTAGAGAAGCCTGTCATCTCAAATATGAACTTCTCCGGCCATCCCGTGCAGAGTCCTCTGCTCCAATCATTTAAGTGACCATCTTCCCTATTATTACTCAGCAACAGATGCATTATACACATGCACTTTTTCTTTGATTTTGCTTTGTAGAATATTTTTAAGTCCCCCTTCTTTTCTGGGTATTTGATCTCCTCCAAGAAAGGATAAGCTTCTCAAAGACAAGGAACAGATTTTCTCTTTTACAAATGGTCACATGTCCTTTGTGCTCACAGCCTACAGCCAAAGATTAAGTACAATTTCCTGATTATCCACCTCAATACAGTAAAGTTCTTTGTTCTTCTAAAGAGTTAAATTAGGGGAAAATTACTAAATGGGGAAAGCTATTGGAAAGGATAAGATTCCAAGGTTAAATGTTTAGACACATGCTAATGAAAGCAAAATAACAGTCCACTGTAGCCCTGACCTCATCTCAGGGAAGTCACTAGATAACTATTTACTGAAAAGTTAAAAGTCCAAGGAGATCCCAAGGATAATAAAGCCAAATTTCCCTGAAAGAAAGTTCTAGTACAATGAGGCTATCCAATTTATTAGGAGAGAACTGAGCACGTGGGGGCCAGGATCCTTGGTAATTGAAATCCAATTGCAACATAAATCCATAGGAAGAAAAGTTTAAAAATTCTTTCTAGAAATAAAGCCAGAAAAGTGGTTTAAAAAGCAACAAGAATCCATGTTTGAATACAAGGAAACATCATACTAATAGAAATTAATTTGGGTTGGGGTAAATGAGAGCCACAGAGCAAGATGCTGTGATGGAGAAAAATTGAAATATTCTTGAACTCTAAAGATACCTTGGAGTAATTATGGGTTCAGAAGAGCTCTAGCTGTGGTGGCTATCATCTATTGCCAGTACTATAAAAGCTTACCATTTTAATTCAGATTTTCTACAACTGAGACAACCTATGCCAGTCAGTTTGGAAGCAAATAAAATGATGACACCCATTACCATGTGCACGTGAGCTCACTAACTTTGTGAACATGATACCCATAGGTAGGGAGGGCAGTGAAAAACTGGATTTTCCTCCAGTGAAAACCCCCTTAGGTGGCATTGAAATGTGAAGTAATAAGAATAGTCATATGACAAATGTTCATTAGAAGGTCATTAAATAAACTGGCTCAATTGCGTGTGACCTATGTAAAAATCAGGATGTAGCAGTACCCACCAAGTTACGTGCAAAGATCCCTTCCCACTGCAGTAAAAACCCTCTCGCACCTAACATTGACTGGGTGTATTAAGTTGGCAGGAATTAGCAGAGCTGCTGTGTGCCTAGAAGGAACAAAGAAGGGCTTCTGGAGTGCACAGTTGAGTTTCTCTGGACCCTGGACCATCACATATGCTCATTCCCTGCTCCAGGGGACAAAGATGAAGTCATGATGAACCTTTAGCCTCAAGGGGAAAGGTGGCACCAAGAGGCAGCTTAAGGGAGAAGAGCTGGAGGAAAGGCCCAACCCCTGGATGAGAGGGAGGTGGCATAAGTATTGGTGATGTGCAAAAGGCTGAGGTTAGGGTCAGGTGGTGGGAGGAAGCTTTCTTGCCAACTGGTCTTATTTGAAATCAGAGTCACCAGACCAGTGGAAAAGGTTTTCCTTTTCCACTTTCCACCATCTCCAATTTGTGCTTCTCTCCTTCTACTCTCTCCCTGTTCTCTCACTACTGACTCTGGTCAGAATAGGAAGAGTTTGGACCATACCGGCTGGGGTCCTACGTTTAGAAAAAAATTGGTCTCCGTAAGCAGTTGCTCAGAACAGGCTTGGCGCCATATGTTGTCTATACACCCCTGCTAGGTCCCCAAATGTCAGCTCTGGTTCTGAGCCTCAAGTCTTCAAAATTCCAGATAAAATAGCTGCTTCCTTCATCCTTACCAGATGCTTCCTGCAGTCACTCTTGACACAGAGTTCTGGTCCAGGGCAGTGTTTTTACCCTGCAGTCATTTTACCTTTCCCTTAGAGTGCATCAGGGGTTGGAGTTGGTCAATGCAGAGTGGGTGTGTGAGAAAGGAAGGGAGGAAGGAAGGAAGGAAGGAAGGAAGGAAGGAAGGAAGGAAGGAAGGGAGAAGGAGGGAAGAAACAAAAAAAATGCTCCAGGTATCTAGTTTATAAATTATACTAGAAACCGATATACATATTTTAAATATATCAGAAAAGCCCTATCTTCCCCCCAGTTAATTCTTTTAACCTGGTTCCTCATTGTGTATGACATGTCATCATTAAAAAATAATTTGGAACTGAATCACTTTGCTGTACAGCAGAAACTGACACACACTGTAAATCAACTACACTTTACAAAATTTTTTTAAAAAAATAAAATATAATTTTGTAGCTCTTATCACTACAACCATTCCTACTAATACTCCTCTATTACTACTACTACCAAAATTCATGAAATCTGTAAATAAATAGTAAAAAATAATAAAATTACAATTTGGATTATGTACTTTATGTAATAAATGTAAATTTACACTTTACATAAATGCTTCACCTTTTTAACGTTATTGCAATGTTATGGACTAGGTTTTATTATATAGATAAAGAATTGAGACTCAGAAAACTTAAATGATTTAATTTAATTCACACAAATAATAAACTGCACAGTTGAAATACACAAGCGGGTTTTCTGACTTTAAAATGTTCTTCCCTCTCCACATATATCAGGTTTCTTTTTCTTTTTCTTTCTTTCTTTCTTTCTTTCTTTCTTTCTTTCTTTCTTTCTTTCTTTCTTTCTTTCTTTCTCTTCCTTCCTTCCTTCCTTCCTTCCTTCCTTCCTTCCTTTCTTTCTTTCTTTCTTTCTTTCTTTCTCTCTTTCTTTCTTTCTTTCTTTCTTTCTCTCTCTCTTTCTTTCCTTCCCTCTTTTTCTTTCTATTGCTGCCTTTTTAACAAATACAAATCTTTCTTGTCCGGGTGCTACATACTAATTCACATTGAGATATCTTCTCCTTTCCTGCTGACAGAGACACCAAACATAGGAGAAAGGGCACAAAAAGAGAAGAAAAGAAAACCAAGGAGAAAGCTCAGTACTCGGCAATCTTGCCAAGGTCAATGATGGCTATAAATTTGAGTGTAAGGAATCAATCAAATAGGAGCCTCATTAACAAGGACACTTCAAAGGCGCTGCAGAGAACACGGAGCTCCAGCTTCTAACTCCATTTTACAGATGGGGATACTGAGGCCAAGGCTGTTTGACATGTCCACTAGTCAATGACAAAGCTGAGTGCCCTGACTTGCAGTTTAGAGAGCCTTCCATCACTGAATTCTATCTGTCTCTACATGGTCAGCTGCATAAATTCTGAGTAGAACAGCTGAACATATTGTCAATATCCTCCATGACATGCAACTTACTAATTGGAGAGTTAAAGCTAACTTTTTCCCAGGTGTACAACAGGAAGGGCAGAAACAAATCATTTTTTAGTAATGATGAAATTCTCTCAGAAGTACCACTCACCTTAAAATTGTGCTTAGAAATTATTGATACACTCTCAGCATTCTGATTTTCCTGTCTTTCTGAAAATAAGATGTTGCAGGAGTGCCTTCACAGCTTTGATCATGAGCAGTCAAAGGGGACTTTGTGTAGCTTCCAGGGAAATGCTGTTGCCAGAAAAGTCACAGCTGTCTGTCATGCAGAAGAAACCATTACAGAACTTTCCGGCATTCCTAACTCCAGATCAAATTAGGATCAGAAGGCTGTTGTCATTGGCCCCCAGGAGCCTGTGATTTTCTTATTTTCTTATCTGCATTTTTCTTCCCTGCCTATTCCAGGTAGCTGTCACGACAAATATAAAAAGGGTATTAATTTGTTGATGATTCTTTGCTCCTTCTCGCTTTCACATTCACAGCAAGGAAAAGAACAATTGCCTCCACAGTTTGCTTCAGCATTTTGCACTCGTATGCATGCAAGTATCTTGATAGGCTCCAAACATGCAGTCTTACCCAATTTTTGAAATTTGGATTTTATATAAGGTGGATTCTTTTTGTATTGATTACAAGTGCTTATACCACTCTGCCTAGCAGAGTATGGGTCATAAAAGTCACTAAATGTGAAACATTGTACACAGTTGCACAAGTTGTCGTGTATCTGGACAAATTTATGAAAGTGAAAGGAGTCATCCATTTGGGTTATTTCTTACATTTTGGAAACTTCGCATCTTATGTTTTCTTAAGCTTCTTGGGAAAGTTTCAAACTTGAAAATCTAAAAGGATTTGTGCAGACTGACAAAGTTGGCCTAGAAAGGAGACTTCCCTGATAACAAGAGGTGGCAGAACCCTGTGGTGCTGACCCCACCTGGTGATTCTCCCTTCTCTGAGGTTTCACTAATGACTACATTAGTGAAACCTCCTTAATGTGATGTGAAACCTCCTCCTTAATGAACTCTTTGGGAGCTGGTCCTCCTTAAACAGACTTGGACAAGCTTGGACAAAACACTTCTCTTGAATCTGTGTAACACAACTGAAATACCATCAGGAAATTCAAATAACACTTTTCTCAGTGCTATAGAGAAAAAATAAGTAAATAAATCCAAGTTAAGTGAATAGAGTTAATAAACATATAACTTGCTTTCACAGTATTATCTGGGACTGGGGGTGGGGTGTTGTATAATGAACGTTTTATGTTTATTTTATTGTTTAAAATGAGAGAGGATTAAATATGTTTAAGCTTTGACGGTGAAAAGAGTGATCCAAAGTGCAGAGTTAGAAACACTGGCAATAAGTCAAAAAATATTTCTTTGAGAGCTACTGAAATTGTTGTCTACAACCAATGTTCACACTTTTACATCTTTACCCAATTAACTGACAATGCAACTCTTCCTTCCCCTCTTCTCAGGGTCTGCTTCACTAACATTGACCCACATAGGAAGTCAGACAGAAATTGGAAATTTCCTTACTGAACTTGAAAAGAGAACACAGTAAGAAGTTGGGTGGTTAATCCAATGCATAAGAGCTGAATATATCCAATTGAAAAGGATGGCCTTGTTCACTAGCTAGGATAACGCTTATATAGCATGGCCCATATCGCTTCTGGGACTCTGTTCCTTTATTTTCCCATGGTTGCACAACCACCTGTTGAGCATATGTTCTTCTTTAGTGCATTAATACATTCAGGCAGCTCACAATCAAGTCTTGCAGCACTGGGAACTCTTGACTAAGGTAACTGCGATTCTCTACTTTTATTCATCATTTGTTTGATTCATAGTTTAACTCTCAGGGGGCAATTTTATTTCCATTGTTTCTAAGATCTTGAGAGATACCTTATGGTATCCCACATAGGCTGACAAGAAGGAACACTGTAAAATGGTTTATTGAGATGCAGGATGCAAATTCACTATAAGTAAACCTATGAGAAATTAATTTTTGACCTGAATGGGAAGTAGAAGATGGCTAAATGCAAATGATAATTTTTCCTTTTGATTGTTTTGTATGGCAGCATCTTGACATAGGAAAATAAAAAGAGAGATTTGTGAGTGTGTAAAAACCATTAGAAGTTACTTTGAACTTCAAGAGAACAACACACTTTAAATTGTTTCTCCAGTTGTTCTCCCTGGTTGGCAATTCCCTGGTTTTTATTGGTGTGTCACCTCCTCTGATGTCAAGTCTCTAAACTGTGTTGCTCAGTGATTCACTAAAATCAATAATGCCCTACTTCAGATCAGCCAAGTAGTTTCACTTGAACTTTTTCTCATAATCACTTTATAATTAAAATCATTGAGTAAAATTCTAACTCTCCTGAATGACTATTTATGGTTTTCTGAATCAGCATGTATGTGTATGTGTATATGTATGTGTGTGTAGACAGAGAGAGAGAAATAGACAGAAACACCAATGGATGGTCACCCTACTAAATTATTGGTTTGTCCTTTATTCCCGCAGTTCTTTGTTCAAACCTCAAATAAGTCACTTATCATGTCACACAATAGTGCCACTATTTGCATTTGGTCTTGCCCTTTACATTGCTCTATCCAATTTTGTATTCTGAGAGCTTGGCACAGAGACAGAAATTCAGAAGGTATTTAAAAAATATTTGATAAAGGAATTAACAACAAATTAAGACCCATGTGTGCTCCCTGATCCATATTCTATAGTAGAAAGATGTTAAAACTGAGTTAAAACTGAGTTTGTTACGGTGAGCATGCAGAGTGCATAAACAAATTCCAAACCAGCATATTATGTTATGTGTACCTCTTCTCCTTACCCAGTTTTAAGAAACACAAAGTTGAAAAAAATTTGCTTTGACTGGCTGGTTCATCATACAAGATTTTGTTTTCTATAGACCCACTTTTCATTCCATAATTATTTTATTTTTTTTTAACATCTTTATTGGGGTATAATTGCTTTACAATGGTGTGTTAGTTTCTGCTTTATAACAAAGTGAATCAGTCATACATAAACATATGTTCCCATATGTCTTCCCTGTTGCGTCTCCCTCCCTCCCACCCTCCCCATCCCACCCCTCCAGGCTGTCACAAAGCACCGAGCCAATATCCCTGTGCCATGCGGCTGCTTCCCACTAGCTATCTACCTTACTGCGTTTGTTAGTGTGTATATGCCCATGACTCTCTCTCGCCCTGTCACAGCTCACCCTTCCCCCTCCCCATAACCTCAAGTCCATTCTCTAAGAGGTCTGCATCTTTATTCCTGCTTTACCCCTAGGTTCTTCATGACATTTTTTTCTTAAATTCCATATATATGTGTTAGCATACGGTATTTGTCTTTTTCTTTCTGACTTACTTCACTCTGTATGACAGACTCTAGGTCTATCCACCTCATTACAAATAGCTCAATTTCATTTCTTTTTATGGCTGAGTAATATTTCATTGTATATATGTGCCACATCTTTTTTATCCATTCATCCGATGATGGGCACTTAGGTTGTTTCCCATAATTATTGAAGACACACAAAATACAAGGCTAAATGCTAGGAATGAAAATCGGAATATGTTTAAATGAAGAAGCAGCTGGGAAATAACAAAACAGCATGACAAAGATTCATTAGAGAGTTAGAATTGCCAGATTTTAACCCTGTACTCTATATTTCTACCTGTGAGACTTAAATCAAGGGTATTAGTTATCTATTGATAGCAATCTATAGTTATCTATCTTTACCCCAAAACTTAGCAGCTTAATAGAACACAAATTTATTACCTCATAGTTTCTGTGAGTCAGGAATCCCTCTGTGTCAGAGTCTTTCACACCCATGACTGTGGTCTCATCTGCAGTTTCAACTGTGGAGGGGGCAGCAGTTGTTGACAGGATTCAATTCCTTGGGGATTGTTGGACTGAGAACCTCAACTGCAGTTAGCTGGAGGCCACCCTCAACTCCTTGCCATGTGGGCCTTTTCAACAAGCTATCTCACTTCATCAAAGTGTGCAAGCCAAGAAGGCAATAAAGAGAATCTATTATCAAGGTTAGACATCACAATCATTTATAATCAAGTCACAAGTGACATCCCATCACTTTTTCTATACTCTGATTTTTAGAAACAACTTACTATGTCCAGCCCATATTCAAAGGGAGGGGATTACACAAGACTATGAATACCAGGAGGTGGGGATTATTGAGGGTGATCTTAAAGGCTGTCTGTTACAGCAAATAACTAAATTTCTCTAAGCCTACTTCCTTTTTCTCTAAAATAGAAAACAAAATGTCTCCTACCTCATGGGGTTGATGTGAAAATCAAATAGTACATTTAAGCCCTGAGCATACAGTGAGAACTCAGTAAATGTTAGTTCTCATTAGGTAATCACAACACACCATGACATGTCCTGTGGTCAGGTTATTCAAAGAACTATGGGACCACATGAGAGGAACACTTAACACCATCTTGAAATTTATAGACAAACTTTTCAGAACGGTTGAAGTCTACACTGAGGCTTGGATATAGGACAGAAGTAGCCAGCTAAGGGATAAGAAGAAAGAGAATGGGATTCCAGGGAGAGAGAAAGCCCTAGAAACCAGAAAGAATTACATTGCCAGCTAGACTGAGAACTGTGCAGGACGGATTACCCCTCTCCTCTTTGACATTCCTGCCTGAAAGGTGGGACACAGAGAGAAGGTAAAATTAGAGTCAGAAGCATGCAAATGTACGTGCACATACACCATCAAGCTCCAACACAATGATACTTCGTGCACATGACCTTTAATTAATGCAGAAATGTCTAGAGAGAGAAGGAGGAGAATAGGAAGAGAAGTTAGAATTGTCATCTCTAGGTCAAAAGGACCTGAGTTTCTGGCAATGCCTCTTCTGTAAGTGAGATGCCATCCTGCTCCTGGTCCTTACAAAGCAGTGGTCTCCTGGACCTGGGTGAGCCAGACCACTAGGACAAGCTTCCTTGGCTGGCCCATTCTCAGGGACTTTGATACTGTTTAAATTTCCCAATGCTAAACACTCATAAAGTTTGAAATCCATTTCACAGCTCCCATATTTATAGGGCATTGTTTTAAATTAGACTTTATTGATGTTTTACTTTGAATTGCTAATATATTTATATTGTTCAAGATAAAACAAAATATTATCTCAAAATACCCACTGAGGATTCTTGTTCCCATTCCCATGTCTTTCTACCCTCCCCTCAAAGGTTAATGGGAAATAATTGATTTTCCCCAAAGTTGTTTCTTTGATTTTGTCTCAACATTTTATTTTGAAAGTTTCCAGACCACAAGGAAAGTTACAATAATCCTATTAAAAACACCCAAATGCCCTTCATCAATATTCACCAGGTGATAACATTTTGCTGCATTAGCTTTATCTCTTTCTCTCTGTATGTGTACATATACATATATTCATTTCAGAGTTGGTTACAGAAATTAAAATACTTTACCCCTAAGTCTTTCTAAATAAACATGCAGAAACAGCTAGAAACACCTTGGCAAGGGAGAGCAGGGAGGAGATTGGGAAAAGTATAGCTTTACCCAGGATTAAACCATACAATAAACCCTCTATAAGTAATGCAGTATAGTACTAGAACATGACTGGGCAGACATACCAATGATACAGAATAGAATACCTAGAAATAAACTCAAGTACAAATGAAAATTTAGAAGCAAGAAGGGTGACATCTCAAAACAGTAAGGAAAAGATGTACTACTTTTTAATAGTGTGGGGCAAACTAAATAGCTATTTGGAAAATGTAAACTTGGGTTCACTCCATACATAAAAAGACGCTCCAAATGCATCAGATCTCAGTATGCAAACACTGAAAAAGTATAATACTTAAAAATAATAATAATAAGTGAATTTCTCTATAACCTAAGTGTAAAAAAGTAATCCAGGCACAATTTCAAAAACTGACTAATGTGCCTGCAACAAAAATATTAAAACATCACATGGGGGTTTCCCTGGTGGCGCAGTGGTTGAGAGTCCGCCTGCCGAAGCAGGGGACACAGGTTCGTGACCCGGTCCGGGAAGATCCCACATGCTGCGGAGTGGCTGGGCCCCTGAGCCATGGCCACTGAGCCTGCACGTCCGGAGCCTGTGCTCCACAACAGGAGAGGCCGCAACAGTGAGAGGCCCGCACACCGCAAAAAAAAAAAAAAAAAATCACATGGCAAAAACTGAAATTTGTTTAAGAAATTCATCCATACACCCACTTGTGTTCCACACTTTTATTGAACCAAACAGTGAGGTTTATTATTCAGTGGTGACTAAATTTCCATGTGCTCAGGCAGAGGTAAGCTCTTTCCTCTGAGATTTCCATTATACATCTGTTGGGTGACCCATTGACATGTAACATTGTCCTGGTCCCAGGGAACCGATGTTGTACTTGGAAAATTTGCGCATTGCATCTCCAATCCAAGTGTTTGACATCCTTCTAAGTATGTCTGTCAAGTTCTTGCTCTTCCTCTGTCTTCATACTTAATTTTTCATTTAATGCATTTCTAATAAAAACACAAGACTCTGTACTGAAGATATTTGGCATGAATTTGGAAATATGAGAAGATAGAAACCTCTTTTATTTCTAATTTATTTTTTGTTTTGTTTTTGTTTTTGTGGTATGTGGGCCTCTCACTGTTGTGGCCTCTCCCGTTGCGGAGCACAGGCTCCAGACGCACAGGCTCAGCGGCCATGGCTCACGGGCCTAGCCGTTCCGCGGCATGTGGGATCTTCCCGGACCGGGGCACGAACCCGTGTCCCCTGCATCAGCAGGTGGACCCTCAACCACTGCGCCACCAGGGAAGCCCTCGAATTTCTTTTTTAATAACAGAAATAAATTAAACTCAATCACGTTTGCATGAATGATTCTATTTTCATTTAAGGGACTCTTAAATGAAAATCCAAAGATTTTGCAGAATTAGGTAAACTCTGTCAGAGTTTTCCTAACTCATTTATTTTTATTTGAGGGCATATGGTAAGATTCTTTCCTTGACAGAATACCATGAGATTAATTTTGACATATCGCCGTAAATGATGCCATTGTACCACCTCCATGATTAAATATTCGCAAAGATCGCCCAGAGCTTTCAAAAGGACTCTGTTTCCTTCCCATAGCAAAGGCCTGGAAAGGCCATTTCCTGGTGATGGGCAAAAGCAAGAAAATATATGAAGATTCAAGAATTTGTCAAATGATACAACAGCAATAAATTTTCTACCAGTCTACCTGTAGAAACATGTAAAATCCCTAATGAGATTTTGCACTAAAAAAGTTAACTGTTGGATAAGTTAAAATATGACAGTTTAATAAAAATGATCATGTTCTAACAGATCATTCAACCAAGCAAGCTTTGAAAACTTCTGGTGTAAAATTAATATATCAAAATGGCTTCTGTATCCTTCAAGAAATGTGTCTTTTAGGAGAACCATAGCCTGCCAAAATTTTATTTTTTTTCATCAACATGACTTTAAAATGATTCCAAGGATAGAAATAGGAAAGGCTTTTTCCCCTCTAGCAATTTTTTTAAAATTTCTCTCTTGGGTGAAATGATACTTAGCAGCAGCTGCAGCCACAATCTTTCAGTTCTGCCCCCCACCATCACTCACTTTTACTCAGTCTGCACCATTTTAAAATGTTACTTCGCTGTTTAACAGGAACAAAAAATGGATCAATACTCCAATAAAACATAAATTAACCTGTCAAGGACTGAACGTCGTTAAGAGATCTGATCAACATAATAAAAATCTGGTCTCTAGTCTCAAATCATGGCCAGAGACAGCCACTGAATACCACAGGGACTCATTTTCCTAAATTGTGAAAAGCACATTTTGAAAAGGACAAGAAGTTTCTTATGGACAAGAAAGGCAACAAGAAGAATAGTTTAGAGAAGCATTGAGCATCCCTTCAAGAGGGCCTTGCCAAAGTGGCAAGGGGAGGGAACAGGACTGACTAGGAGAAGCTGGCTTCTAGAGCTCCAGCTTCCATAATAACGTTTCCTAAAACCGATCTGCCTGCGAATGCAGCACAGTCAAGGTGTCCCCTTGGTGAACTGAACTTCTCTGCCTTAAGAAAAGAAAGGTCAACCTCCGGCCTACCCACTGTCTAGTCTTTCTGTAGTGCTTGAGGCTGTAATAACTGCCGTCACTGGTAACTGTGGTCCTGCGAGTTGGCAACAAATCCCTTCCCAGGTGGGTGCTTTCAAATATTTTGCTACTAAAAAATTAGAGGACCTACTTGAATTAACTAATAGATAGCACTCTTTAATAATGGCTCACCATTTAATCTTGGCATGTAATATTGAAGGTGTTCAAAGGATTGAATAATGTTGCTGTTAATGAAAGTCCCTCCATTTCCACTCCCTGTTTACCTGAATAAGATGTCTGAGCTACCTTACAGGGTGGTTGTGAAGATCAAATTAATTAAGATAAAATGTGAAGGGCACCAGGAACAGTGGCAGGTACATAACAAGTACTGCATGAGGGACTGCTGTTATTACTATTGTATTAACTAAATATATTACTTATGTATAATTATAAATGTTCTAAATAAATTATGATTATATACATTATAAAATATATTAGTTATAATGAACTATATTTACTAAAATTAATACTTTATAAATGTTATACTATATACATGTGTGTATATGTGTACATGTTCATTGCAGAAAATACGGAAAGATTATGCATAAAACATTTCCAAATCATAAATATAAGTTATTTTAGAGTAAAATTCTGTGGAACAAGTTGAGGAGAAAGTTAAAGATGCTAATGTAAAACTGTTAAGACTAACTTATTATGATTTTACATGAACGATGGTGGGAAGCAAATCACCTCCAAGTTTATATTCTATTGGATACTTTAAATGGAGTGAAATAATTATTTTTAAATGCCAATATTTTGAGTAGGCTAACAATTATACTTTTACAAGTATTTAAATGCATTATAAACATATTTTTTAAATCACCTACCTCTATCTTGTCCCTCCCCCTTCCTGCTCCCCACTGGTAACCACTAGTTTATTCTCTATATATGTGTCTGCTTCTTTTTTGTTTTATTCACTAGTTTGTTGTATTTTTTAGATTCCACATATGTGACAGCATGCAATATTTGGCTTTCTCTGTTTGACTTATTTCTGTCTGACTTAGCATAATGCCCTCCAAGTCCATCCATGTTGTTGTGAAAGGAAAATTTCATTCTTTTTTAAAGCTGAGTAGTATTCCATTGTATATGTATATTATATATATATATATATATATATATATATATATATATATATATATATACACACACCACATCTTCTTTATCCATTCATCTGTGGATGGACACTTAGGTTGCGTCCATATCTTGGCAACTATAAATTATGCTGCTATAAAGATTGGGGTGCTTTTATCTTTTCTAATTAGTGTTGTTGTTTTTTTCTGATATATACCCAGGAGTTGAATTGCTGGGTCATGTGGTAGTTCTATTTTTGTTTTTTTGAGAAACCTCCATACTGTTTTCGACAGTGGCTGCACCAGTTTACATTTCCACCAACAGTGTAGGAGGGTTCCCTTTACTTCACATCTTCACCAAAATTTGTTATTTGTGTTCTTTTTGATGATGGCCATTCTGACAGGTGTGAGGTCATGCCTCACTGTGGTTTTGATTTGCATTTCCCTGATGATTAGCAATATTGAGCTACAGTAATCAAAACAGTATGGTACTGGCACAAAAACAGATATACAGATCAATGGAACAGAATAGAGACCCCAGAAATAAACCCACACACTTTGGTTAATTAATCTATGACAAAGGAAGCAAGAATATACAATGGAGAAAACACAGTCTCTTCAATAAGTGGTGCTAGGAAAACTGGACAGCTACATGTAAAAGAATGAAATTAGAACATTTTCTACCATCATATAAAAAAATAAACTCAAAACTGATTAAAGACCTAAGTGTAAGGCCATAAAACTCCCAGAGGAAAACAGGAAGAATACTCTTTGACATAAATCACAAATATTTTTGGATATGTCTCCTAAGCAAAGGAAACAAAAGCAAAAATAAACCAATAGGACCTAATTAAACTTAAAAGTTTTTGCACATCAAAATAAACCATCAACAAAACAAAAAGACAGCCTACTGAATGAGAGAAGATATTTGCAAATGATATGATTGATAAGGGGTTAATATCCAACATATATAAACAGTTCATACAACTCAACGTCAACAAAACAAACAACCCAGTTAAAAAATGGGCAGAAGAACTGAATAGACATTTTTCCAAAGAGGAAATGCAGATGGCCAACAGACATGTTATGAACATTTAAAAATATTTTTCAAAATTACTTTTTTGGGGAGGGAGGTTGTATTAGTCAGGATTCTCCAGAGAAATAAAACTAATAGAATATATAAAGAGAGGAAAAGATTTGTTATAAGGAATTGACTCACATAATTACAGAGGCTGAGAAGTCCCACAGTCTGTCATTTACAAGCTGGAGACCCAGGAAAGCCTGTGGTGTAACTCAGTCCAAGTGCAAAGGCCTAAGAATCACATGAGCCCATGGTATATGTTCCAATTCAGGCCTGAAGAGCCTGAGAACCAGGAGCATCCAGGACAGGAGAAGACCTATGTCTGAGCTTAAGAAATCAGGCAAGAATTTTGAAAGGTGAATTTCTCCATCCTACCCCTCTTGTTCTATTCAGGGCCTCAATGGATTGGATGATGTGCACCCACATTAAGGACAGTGATCTACTTTTCTGAATCCACAGATTCAAATGTTAATCTCATCTGGAAACACCCTCACATACTTGATCAGAAACAATGGTTAATCTGGGCACACCATGGCCCAGTCTTATTGACTCACAAAGTTAACCCTCCTGGAGTGAACAGATATATTCAAAGGCCTCTGGTTTATATTGTATAGAATGAGTACATCATCTTCCTCCACGCTTCCCAGTCTCCATACCACTGCCAGAATAACTGGTGAAAACTCAGCTCTGACTTCTTCTTGTCTCTTCTAAAACTTCTTCAGTTCCCTTCTACCTCAAGAAAAATCCAAATCTTTCAGCCCAGTCTACAGTCTCTTCAACTACAGCCCCCATCCCTTTCCTGCCTCCTCTTCTGCAATTTCTCGACGTTCCATCCACACAGAGCACTGGCCAAAGGAATTATTCTCAGCATACCCTTTTCTTTTACAGTGGTACCTTTGGCATCAGGATTCCTCTTCCTAGGATGCCATCCTTCTCATTCTCTTCCCATCAGAGGCCCCGTTTAAAATGGGATGTTTCCAGAGGGGTCTACCTGGACCATCCTATCTAAAAGAGCACCCTTGTCTCTGTCACCCTTGATCCCTCATCTTGCTTTATGTGTAAGCACAGCACTTTACATTGCCTGTCATTATATTATATATTTTTAATGCCTTTTTTTCTCCTACTAGGCTATAGTTTCCATGAAAGCAGAAAGTTGGTCTTACTTATTTTAACACATGTGTATCATTACCTCCAAACAGTGCTGGCACACTCTAGATATCCAATAAAAGCTGTAAATGGATGCATACATGAACCAGAAAGTGTCATATTCAATTCTGTATCCCTGGCACAGCTTAGTTTTGCAATGCATATGTATTGACTTGAATATAGTACAAAAGTCTGTGTTATTGTTTACAAAAACAATGTCTAGTCTCCTTATCTGAAGATATTTTAGCAATATCTAAATAGCTTTGTTTCTAAAAGAACTAAAGTTACAAGCATGAATTTTACTAGATGACCAAGTTCCCTTTAAATCCTGGGACTTTATAATAATTTAAGACAGAGACATACATTAAAAATAATCACCTTGTACAATCTATATATTCCTATTCTCTCAAATATAACTTTTCTGCAGACACCACTTGGAGACATAAAATCCAAAAGTAAAAGAAAAAGCCATTGTGTTTTTTTTTTCAAATTTAGCATTAATTGTTTCCAATTTTAGAAATTTCTTCAGCACAAAGTATCATTTTTTGCTTTTTAGCAATTCCAGTTTCATTTCTGTGGGTCCTTTAGTAATGCAAGAGACTTGAAAAAGAAATTAACTGTCTCCAAGTGGTTGTAGGAAGATTTGACTGCTGTCCTCTTAGGTATGATGGAGTATCCATGTTTATTTATTCTGAATGTAAATTTGCAATCTCCTCAAAGGTGGAAAAGTGGTACCTGTTTTAATTAATAAAGATGATTTTATAAAACAAACGTGCCTACACACACACACAACGGGGTGAGGGATTAGGAAACAAGACATCACTGGCAAAATTACCAATGCAAGAACCTCTCAGAAATCAATCCATCCAGGCCTCTGTTTCTGCCCAACACAGCCAACATCTGCTTAGCTCTGTCCTCTTTTCTGATTTGCCCTATGCAACTGGCTTCCTGGGCTGTCTCTGTGACTGCTCTCAGCCATTTCTAAATAAGCCACGCAAGCAGTTTGGGTGGGATTGGCTTCCAATGATCAAATGAACAGTGTTTTTTCAAGAAGCAGAAGAGTTTACAGCAAAATCAATGTAGTATGAATAAAGTTATCCTAGTAGGAGATAAACAAGTAGATATGCTCACCTTCAGAGTCATGTTATGGAACTTAAAATACTTCTCAGAACTGTGTTTCAGAGGATTACTTCTGACAGAAATATTTTTTCAGAACACCTATGTCATTCATTGCATGAAAGCTGAAGTCGTTTTATTTCCAGTGTTGGGGGTAGAAAACTTTCCTGTGATCTCCATCTGTGGCGCCTGCCATTAAATCGTAAACACCAATTTGTATTAAAAGCTTGGATTGCCCAGAAGGGCTCCTGAAGTTTTCTTTAATGTAATAGCCTAAGATTTTAAGTTAGAATATGAGAGGAAAAGCTAAAAAAATGACTAAAGAATTTGTTATTTCCAAGATTCGGGTATGGCTCTGGGACAAGGAGAAGCTAGCCAGTGAGCTAAAAACAGTTTTCTCTTTCACTTCTCCTTCTGGAATGTGCCCCTTTTATTTTGTCATTCTTGGCTTGGCTCACCACTTCCCAAGCCTCCTCTGTCGTTTCATTCTGCCGGAGGATTTCCTTTCCAATATTTTGGCTGAATGTTCAGCTTTGTTAGCAGAAATGCAAAGTGAGCGCTTTGAAGCATTACCCACTAAAATCCAATTTTAAACAGTTAGAGCTACAACTTCCCCCATCCTCTGGGAAACGAGCCTTCAGTTTCTTTGTGCTTCAAGGCAGAACAGTCGGAGCTGGATTTATCACCCAGGCCATAGTCTTGCTGAGACCATCAGATAAGCCACCAGAGTGAGGTTTGGCAGGCCACACTTAAAAGGGAACTTCTTGGAAAGATGAACTGCTTTTTTTTAAAAAAAACTTATTTCATATTGGAGTATAGTGGGTTAACAATGTTGTGTTAGTTTCAGGTGTAGAGCAAAGTGATTCATTTATACATATGCATGCATCTATTCTTTTTCAAGTTCTTTTCCCATTTAGGTTATTACAAAATATTGAGCAGAGTTCTCTGTGCTATACAGTAGGTCCTTGTTGGTTATCCATTTTAAATATAGCAGTGTGTATATGTAAATCCCAAACTCCCAAGATGAACTGCTTTTTGAAAGTGGTAAATATTGATGACTTTTATACAGTTTTGGATAAAACATAAAGAGTACATCTGAAGGTATGAACACCATATCCTTTGAAATAACTCACATTTCTTTAAGTGAAAGAGAATAAATATTTTGTGAGCAATGCAAGCATCATTAAAATTTTAAGAAAATATACCCTTTCATAAAAATGCCCATTTAATAAACTCTGAAAGTAATTTATGATACATATCCTTAAGCCTAATAATAACAGTTTTCATGTATTATCTGATTTTTATAACTTTTTTCTCAAGAAATAAATTTACTATGCCCACTTCACAGGTAAAGAAACCAAGATCTTGAAGGAAATATCCACAGTCAGCAATTTAAACTTTGGATAAAACTATCCCATGATATTGTAGCGATGTTGCTATTATGAAACTCTTATGAAATGAATCAGAATGGGGTAACTTTTCTCTTGCTCTCTTTTTATCCTTCTATGTGATTTTCTGGCCATAGATAAAGTAAGACCATGTTAAAAAAAAATTGAGACAACAGTAAAATTCTGAATAGGCTGTTTACATATATTCTATGAGTGCAATCATCACAATGAGTTTTGATTGCTTCCTAGGAACTTAGACTTAATTTCATTTCTGGGCCATAGTAAGAATAAATATTTGTCTTGATTCCTTGCATATTTAACTTAACCTTCCTAAAATATCGTAAACAGTTATGACCTTTCTTTAACTCTTTTCCCTTGTCATCTTTTCTTAGGAACTAGCATTGTAGCAATCTCTTCACAGATGTTTCCAATTTTTAATTATCCACAGACAATGAAAGTGTCTTTCAATAAAAGTGTGATATTCTGGTTGCTTTGTCATATTCATATATCCTCTTTTCTCCCAGAGAGGTGGTTAGCAAATGCAAGTTGTCCTAAGTCATTAGAAGATTTGGGGTACAGTGAGGAAAGAAAACATTTTAGTTATGAAATAATTTTTTTAATGTACTGAAGATACATTATGACACCATATGACACCTTTGTGAGAACTAGAAACAGACTCCTCTCTGAGGGTACATAGCCTTACATAACTTGTGGAACTTGGCCCCTTTCTGCCCCCTCGACCCACTGAACAGCTTATCCTGAGAGAAATGGTAGTGGATTTCACCCAAAATAAACAAATTTCCATGTAAACAACAATGAGGATTCACATATGCTTTCAAAAAATACTTATCAGTGTTTATCATGTGAAAGTTTTCTAGGCTCCAGGATGCAACAGTGAATAAAACAAGTCCCTTCTTTTATGAAAAACATGTTTTCTTGGGGAGATGGAAAATAAATGAATGAATATGTAATATAGTAGGTTCTAATATATGCTGTGAAAAACAATGAGACATAGGTAACAGAGGAGAAAACAGACATTCTAGGGACTGGGGAAATGCTTGCTACTGTCAGTTGATTGTAACATTGGGTTAGAGACAAGGCAATTTAGGAAGTGTGCAGGGCGGAGGTCTCTACATGTCAAGCTAAGGAAGCAAGGTGTGAGGGTACTAAACTAGGAGCTCTGTGTATGTGGGAGCAACTGCAAGGAAGCTGGTGAGGTGGCAGCCAATGGCAGAGTCACTAGAAAACATGACAAAAAGGTCCTCAATGAGGCTAAGTCAAAGAGGTAGTAGTGGCTAGAATGTTGGGTTAAATTCTGAGTGAGAGGAGAAGCTATTGGAGAACTTTGAAAAGAGGAACTCTATATTTCCCACAACCATTGAAAGGATCACGCTGGTTGCAGTGTGAGAAGTGGACTGGTAGGCAGGAGGGCAGAGGAAAAGGCAAAGTGAAAGCACGCAGTACTTCTGGGAGGAACATCAGCAGCTTGGAGGGAGTGGCTGTGGTGGCAGAGCTTAGAGGTGGAGTATGTTGCTTTCTTTCATCAATGAAGCCTCTTCAGATTAGGCCAATGATATACTGAAGCTGGTTTGTACTGGCTCACAAGAGCCAATTGTTCAATATTTGGGAATGTTACAAACCTATTATTAAACACAACTACTAAGAAAAAATTAAATTATATAAATTTATAGTTAAATGTATTTAAAACAAAGGTAATAAATATTAAAATACACCACATCCTAATTATTTTATTGCTTTACTATTACCTAGTCTTTAGGGCTTTTAAAATATCTATAGTATTCATACGGTAAAAATACTGTAAAATGGTGCACATCTCTTCCCAACAGTTTGTTGAGTGGCATCATATCGGTAGATTAAAATTAGCCATGGTCATAAAAAAATGTGGTATTTACCCACAATGGAATATCATTACCTTGAAAAAGAAGGAAGTCCTGCCATTTGTGACAACATGAGTGAACTTAAAAGTGAAAAAAGTAAAATAAACCAGTCACAGAAGGACAAATACTATCTGATATCATTTATAGGAGGAATCTGAAATAGTCAAACTCATAGAAGCAGGGCTGGGGGCAGAAAGAAATGGGGAGGTATTAGTCAAAGTGTACAGAATTTCAGTTATACAAGATGAATAAATCGTAGAAACCTGCACAACATAGAGCTATATAGTTAGCAATACTGTATTGTATACTTAAACATTTACAATGAGGGTAGATCTTATGTTACGTGTTGTTATTAAAAAATTGTTACAAAATTACAAAATAATAATAATAAATAAAGAGTATGGAAAATAACTTTTGAAGGTGATGGATGGTTTATTGCATAGATTGTGGTAATGAGTTCATGTGTGTACACTTATATCCAAACTCATCAGTTTGTGTATATTAAATATGTACAGCTTTTTGAATGTCAATCATACCTTAATAAAATGCTTCTAAAAATTGGTCATGGAATTCCCTGGAGGTCCAGTGGCTAGGACTCCATGCTTCCACTGCAAGGGGCCTGGGTTCGATCTCTGATCAGGGAACTAAGATCCCGCAAGTCATGGTGCAGCCAAAAATTTTTTTAAAATGGCCATGATGGAAGAAGTATTTACCCCATGTAAATCTGTATCTATAAACACTAATATCATAGGTTGATGTATTGTGTTTTTGATTGTCTAAACTTAAAAAAAAAGTGATGGAGAAATGTTAATAATGTAGACTTAAAATGTGCCAGGTCAAAGTCTGAAGCTGCAAGAAACTTCCATTTAATGAATTTAATTTGTGCAAGTGTGAGAAATAGTTTAACAGTAAATCACATATTTAATTACAGTATTTTGGGAGGAGGAAACAGTGAACAGGGATGCAACACTTTCGTAAAATCATGGTTAAATTTCAATTCTTGGTTGGCTACAAATATGAGTTTAGCAAAATCAGCAAAAAATGTACAAAAATCCATTGGCCATATGGCATTTACAATAAATATTATTGTGTATTTCATTATTAATTGTAAACTTTTGTGAAAGTTTATGTAAGTAAGATTTATAAGAAACTTGTGTACATATATACACATATATTTTTTTGAGAACTGGTTGTACCAACAGACCAGCAGACCTCTGGATAAGGCTCCTTTGTATTGGCATTTAGAGTTTGAAAATCAGGCACATAGATTATACATAATAAATCAAAATTCAGAAAAACCTCAGAATATGGGGCAAATGTTTACTTAGTAATAAACAGCAAGCACCCAAGGAGCAACACTGAGGAATGGTCCTCCTCAGCCAAATGTAACCTGCTGTAGGAGTAGAATATGAGCTTCACTCATCTCTTCCACATAAATTAAGTTCAACACCACATGCTTCTTAAATGGAAACACTTCTCAACCTAAACCATGGAACATATTCATAGAGTGCCAACTCCCATGACCATTTTTTATGCATGCCTTGTTTACTAAGAAAATCAGCCACCGATACTGCCTATCAAATTATTATTATTTTGAGCTTCTGTGACCTGCAGTCACACAGAACTAGAATGTGTTTAAAGGAATATATTAACCCCATGGGAAAAGAGACCACATTTTGTTTTGATCCAATACTGAGTGAGGCAAATATACTAGCTCATCTTTCCACTTGCCCTATTCTGTACTTGCATATCCTCAAAGAATTTTCTTTTTTTAAAAAAAATTTTATTTATTTATTTATTTATTTGCGGTACGCGGGCCTCACTGCTATGGCCTCTCCTGTTGCAGAGCACAGGCTCCGGACGTGCAGGCTCAGCGGCCATGGCTCACGGGCCCAGGCGCTCCACGGCATGTGAGATCTTCCCAGACCGGGGCATGAACCTGTATCCCCTGCATTGGCAGGAGGACTCTCAACCACTGCGCCACCAGGGAAGCCCAAAAATTATTTATTTATTTATGGCTGTGTTAGGTCTAAATTGCTGTGTGAGGGCTTTCTCTAGTTGCTAGGGGGCTACTCTTCATTGTGGTGCATAGGTTTCTCATTGCAGTGGCTTCTCTTGTTGTGAAGCATGGGCTCTAGGTGTGTGGGCTTCAGTAGTTGTGGCACGCGGGCTCAGTAGTTGTGGCACACAGGCTCTAGAACACAGGCTCAGTAGTTGTGGCACATGGACTTAGTTGTTCCACGGCATGTGGGATCTTTCTGGACCAGGGCTCGAACCTGTGTCCCGTGCACTGGCAGGCAGATTCTTAACCACTGAGCCACCAGGAAAGTCCCAAAGAATTTTCCAATGGATAGAGGTAATTATCTCCCAATTCTCTGAGAACTCTTTCTTATTTAAATATATTCTTGGTATTCATGGGATAACATCACTTATATATCCCTCTAATTATGATGTTTTACATATTTGACCTTTATCAAATTAAAGCTTCTGTTTCTTAATACAAAACACAATAGTTATTCCACTGGCAAAGTCAAATATGGATTATTAATACTCTTAATTGAAATCCACTTAAATTGCCCTCTTAAGACATATCACTTGAAGAGAAGCAACAATTAATGATCCATTACTGTGAACTGCAAATCATGGTGGCCAACTTCAGTGGTCAGAGAAAAAGTAGTGACAGTAATGGAAGGTAGATAATCTGTGCTGTATCCATGTGACACTGAAAAAAGTGTTGCTTTCAGCCCCTAATTTTGGGAGTGCTATACGGGTTTTGTACCTTTCTCCCAGTCTTCTCCAACTCCCACAACCTGACTCTTCACATCTTGAGGAGGAACTTTCCTAGGATGCCAGATTATTAGTGTTTGAACTAGAAGAGTCCCTGGTAAACTGGTATGGTTTGTTACCTTACTCTTGGTAGAGATCCAAAATGAAGTTAAAGTACAGATCACATAGGAGAAAGGGGGAGGTTAGGATATAGTTAATGGCTGTAAACTCATGAAGGTAAAGGAGATCATCCAAGATTTGTGAACAGGAAAAAGAGAATGGTAAAAACAAACAAACAAACATGACACACACCACACAAGACAACCAACGTTACAGAGCAGGCTGAGAAGGAGAAGCTAATAAAATAAACTAAAAGTTAGAGAGATAAAAAGAGAGCCAGGGAACAGGTATGTAAAATTATAGCTAAGTTCTCTTACAAATGGCAACTCAAAGTTTTATCCATGAGCAGATGAAATTCCTCTTTGGTGTAATCAGCTATTTGAAATCTTAGATACAGTTTATAAGAAATGTTTACTTTGAAGAGCTCATTTACATTGAAAAATATTCATAAGAATTTTATTAATACAAATACTTTTCTTCAAAAAAATTATATATCCTTCCTGAGATATTTTTGGATGGTGCTGAGATTTATGTTCCCTCTGCTTACCCTGTTCTACATGTTATCTTAAAACACCTACTTCTCTGTAAGAAACTCTGCATTACACGATAAAAGTTTCTTCAGAACGGTGGTGGAAAAATACAATAATTATCATAAGTGGTTCATTTGGGCTGTAGAAAGTAGAAAAATAAATTTAAACACCTATTATGTTATTTGTAAAATTGAACATCTCCTTCATATATAGACTGGCTAACTAGGGTTTGGGGCAATGTTTGCAAATTACTGGGTGTACTACCTTACTCTTATAAATTCTACTTTCTTGGAAAAGAAGACCATACTTCAAGTAATGCAATAAAGCCATCAAGGAAACATAATGATTACCATACATGCTTGGTATAATAACTTCAAAGCCATGAATCATAGTATTTACCATTTTCTCTCATTTCAAGGGGTGAGTAAAGACTTAAGATGGGTTGTTAAAACATTTTAATTTTTCTTTCTATAGACATCCACAAGCATTTAAAAGCAGCCAAAACTACTCCCCAGAATTCTTAGACACTCAAAGTCATTTTTAAGCTTGTAGTGAAAACTCAATCTTAAATTTACAGAATCACCCTTTATACATAGGTAACACTTCCAGAAACCTCGTCTCTCTTGACTGCAGTTATAGACATGAAAAATACCTCCAAGTGGTGAAAACTGAAGAAGCCCAGGTACTTCACTTCATAGATGAGATTCTCAGGCCTTTGCTCTCTTACTATTACTTAACCCACTGGTCTCACATAGCCTACATATCTTACGTATTTATTGCATTGATTTTCTATTGTCGTATTTACAATTTCTCTTCTATTGCCCTATTAATCTATTGCCTTAAAATGTAAGCTCAATCTTGTGTGTTGTTCATTGATTATCCCAAGATGTACCTGTAGGTGTTCCATGATTATTGTTGCATAAATTATGCTGGATATAACAAATAAACAAATAGTACAGCATGACTGGTGGTCTGGCTTGTGTCCCTCCTACATGAAAGTGGTTTTTTTTGGCCATGTGGGGCAGCTTGTGGGATCTTCATTCCCCAACCAGGGATTGAACCCAGGCCCTTGGCAGTGATAGTGCAGAGTCTTAACTACTGGATCCCCAGGGAATTCCCTACATGAAAGTCTTGAGTGGTGGGCTTTGGGAGGGTAGGCAAGGGTGGGCATCCCACACTCCGAACACCAGGCTTCAAAAGGGAGCCACTGCTGCCAAGGTCCTCTCGGGTGGCCTCCCTGTGTCCAGAAGCTCTTTGCAAGATGTCCTTAGGAAGTTGTTTTCAGAGTCTATGAGCTTCCCTCTAGCTTTGATTCACACCCATGCAGTAACTCAACCAGGGCTCCAAGCACAGGAGTCCCCTTCCACCTTCCCTCTTCTCACTTCTCTGTTTCCTCCAAATGTAATGAAATGAGAAATTCCTAGCCTTCTTCATTCACCGGACTCCCTTCTTTCCTCAGCACTCAAGAAACCATCTAGACTTGGGGGGCAGAGAATCTTGAAAGGGCTTAAAGCTCAGGGCTACAAAGGATGGTATTTCCAACACATGATGAGTCAAAGAAAGTTTGGGGAAAAGGGAGGGGTCAGGATCGCCTGGGTCCCCAGTTACAATCACCTCAATTCTTTGGAAAAAAGAACTCTGAGTTTCAACTAATTAAAATGCTGAGGACAATTTGGAAAGTGACATATTCAACCCATTTATAAGTTGTGTTCCACTTATATGGCCTTGTCTCTTCTTTCACATTCTTCTAATTACTTCTTCCCTGTCCATGCTACTTAAAATTGCAAACTGCCTCTTATCTCAATAATCCCTATTCTCCTCTCCTGCTTCCCTAACAGCATCTGAGATATTTTATGTCACATGCATAATTTATGCATTTATTCTGTTTATTATTTCCCCTATTACATTAGAATATCAGCTCCATGAAGCTAAGGATTTTGTTTTGTTACCCCAGGACCTAGAATTGTGCCTGACACATGGTGAATGTTCAGTAATTACTCGTTGACTGAAGGAGTGAATAATCTAATTGACACACTGCACTCTCCATTTATGAGCTATTATAATACACCTCTTCATCCACAGTGTGATGTAATGATTTACAGCATTGAAATACGATTGACAGGGCTAACTCTCACAGCACTTGCTCATGGATCTTGTCTAGCAGTCCACATCTTTTGGGGCTTCCCTTATCTCCAAGCTTATAAGTCATTATACTCTTACTTTCTTCCTTATTCAACCTAGACCCCACTCTCCTTTGTGTCAAATTTCTACTCCCCAGTTCACTAAACCCTATTAATTTGGGCCTTCTATCACACTTGTCCTGCAGTTTCACTTACATCCTTGAATCTATCTTATATCCTTGAGCAGCCAATCACCATGGGAGAAAATATGACTGTGTGGATACTCTTACAATGTTACAGCTTTGAACTTCAGCTGGGACCTCAATGCTGCTCGGCTGGGTTTGTCACTGATATGTTCTCTGTCCTGTCCTCTATTCCTCTACATGGGCAATTACAGACATTTACATTTCAAGCATCCCAACTATCCCTGACCCCCTTCACTTTTCATTAAGGAAAGACCTCATTTCATATTTTGAAGAGAAAGTAGAAACTATCAGGTGTGAATTTCCTTAACTTTCACCTACCTTCACTTACCAACTTATCTCTCCCCACATCCCCTGCTCATAGGCCTTCTTTGCATTCCCACATTGGGTGGTCTGATCCTCAGATATTGACCAAATGACCCATATTGGGCCTAGAGCAAAGATAGTAGTGTCTACTCCAGACGGCATAGATTAGAGAGGATTCTAAATTCACTGTCAACATGTAGTACCATTACATCATGTTTTACAATTAAAGAAAATTATAATATTTTCTATGACTGAAACTTCATTTTCAAAAAAACAATGTGATAAACAATAACCTCAAAAATTGTCATTATAATTTAGTAAATTATACTAAGACCTAAAAATACGCTCTTATCTTTTGCTGCACTTCTAAAAAGTGATTTCAAAATAATAATTAGAGCAGTAGATAGATTCAGGTAATATGTACACATATATAAATAATGTCAGAAAACTGTAAATAAGCTAAATACTCGTCCATAAGGATTAGATATACTATAATAAATTTATATTGTAAAGTTTTTACACAACCATTAAATGGTATATTAGATTTCTAATTCAATGATCACAATGTAATGCTTTTTGAAAAATAAATTATATAAAACTATATATAGAATTTAACAATATTTTGAAAATATATATCCAAAAGATATACTCCAAATTATTAAAGTTTATCTCTCGGTGATGAAATTATAGGGGATTTTAATTTTATTCTTTATGTGTAATATTATTTCAAAAAAATAATAAATGGTATAGTTTAAAAGCACATTTTGAAGCATACATATTTTGACTTTTAATTTTAGAAAAAATATACATATGCATATATATATATGTGATTATATATAAAGAGTATTTTGGCTTGTTAATGTCATGTGAATTGTATTATCATCTATATAGCTAAGAAAAATCAGAGTGCTTTAAAGAAATCCTAAAAATGGATCAAGAAAGCTGACAAAAAGTTAGATATTATGACATTGAGACCTTGCTTATTTTCATAAAATACAATTCTTAAATGTTCACTTTCTTCTGTTCACATAAAGACTAATAAATCTCATTCAGCCCCACTGCATTGGTTTCATGATCCAAACAGACATTTCCCCTTCCTCATGACAGGAGGGAGCTTTTTAAACCGACCAAGCATATAAGATTTTTCCTCCTAATTTCCCCATCTTGACATGAGTGAATAATAACCATCCTTCAACCTGGAACTAGGTCTCATTCTAAAGGGTATTAAAACCTCTTTTGAAAATGTATTATGCTCCAGTTTGAAGATATCTTAGGGAAAGTGTTATAGTATAAAGTCTGAAAAATCAGAAATCCACCCTTGTTTTGCATGTGGAAATCAGACGAGACAATCATTTACTGTGGAGAGAAAAGGTATGCTCTATTGGGCTGTTACAAAAGCTGTAATTTTATTTTGAAGTTCTCAAGTTTTGTTCTCCTGGTTTACGGTTTTTATGCTAAACTTATGGCTTTGTAATGGGTTGTGAGGCATACTTTATGCACTATCATAATTATAAGCTATTACAGTTCATTCTTTGTATCAGGATGGTTTTATGGACATTTAAATGAAGTTTCTGACAATGAAACTAAAGCTCTAATAGTACTACATTATGGCTACACCTGGTGGTATGCATTCTCTCCGTTTTTCGATTATAAACCATTGGTGGGGGAGGAAGGTGGGGCTTAAAACCCCAGCTGCTTGCCTCACAATGTGCTCCAGCAGGACATGTAGATTTATCAATCCATTTGTATTTAAATAACTTATACGCTTTTTGCTTCACTGAGCCACAAAATCACCAAAGAGAAAATATCACCCTGGTGATTTCAAGTTCTTTTTGCCAAGGAAGACAACTTGAAAGTTTGAAAACATAAACCACAGTGAATCATTCATCCTTTTCCCTTGACGTGGAAAAGCAGCTTTGACCTGTTATTGCTTACTCTCCACTGTTTACTTATTAGAAATGATCTGTTAGCATGTGCTAACATGGAAAAAGGGCCCTTTTTCACAGTATTTATGATATTTACTATGCTTTTGGTTTCTTATTTCTGTGTTGAACGCTGTTGAAAATTGTCAGCTTATTCTCAATCTTCTGCAGCTGAAGCATTTGATGAGAACACATTTTCCAGCTAGGGTGTTGACTGAGTAGACTCTTAAATAAGGTGTAATTAATATTTTTTTTCTATTGAAATATAGCTGATTTACAATGTTGTTAGTTTCAGGTGTACAGCAAAGAGATTCAGTAATACATATATATATATATATATATATTCTTTTTTCAGATCCTTTTCCATTATAGCTTATTAAAATATATTGTGCCACACTGTAGGTCCTTGTTGTTTATCTATTTTATATAGAATAGTGAGTATATGTTAAACATCCTATGTGGCAGTAGAGTTTTATCATAAGTGACAAAGTGGCCAAGGTTTCAGTAGCTGTGTAAAGGAATTCCACTGAAGTCAATGAAGAATTATGTAATGATATGAAAACAGAATTAAATACTGAATGCCATATTTCCAATTTAAATGATCTTCAAGAAAACAAGAAAGAAAATCCAATTGAGAAAAAAAAAATGCACGGTGAAGACATTATGTGCTCCCACAAAGCAAGAATGTGAGAAGAAGCACTTACTTAGGACTCCTGTAGCCCCTTAATTCAGGCCTTATTATGCATAGGAATTAGAGCCCATACGGTCTTCTATCAAATTGTTCCACATCACTGGGAAAGTATTAATTTCATCAATGTGAGTGAAGTATTTTTAAATCATTCCTGAGACAATGCAGCCTTCTAAAAAAAATACAACGTGTTCTTTGAAAAGAAGTCTACGGCATAAAAATATCTCATCCATATTTGGTTGCAGAATCCATTTGGCTTCCATCTAAAGTACTCTCAGTTCTTGCATATTTTAACACTTCCATAAAAGCTGTAAATGGGGGGGTGCAGTCTGTTTTTACTCGATGCTATAGAATTCACTAATGAAGACAAGAATGAGGAATTCCAAATATATAAACAGTGCCCAGTGGATGAAGAAATGAATCCTGCCATATTGATAATTGCCCAGCAAGACTCAAATCTCAGACACCTGACCTAACTCTTTCCTACAACACAGGAAGTACCAGTAGGCTTTTTTTTTATAGGGTATTATTGCATTATAATTATACACATCATAAAAATGATTCAGTTGCAAAATTTTGGACATTTAAGCAACCACTTTGAATGATTTTGTGTTAGAGGAATTATCTGGTTAATTGCTTAGCCATAAGTATTGATTTGGTAGTTGAAGTTATATTCACATTAAAGCTATCTTCTGCTGTATATATAGCTCAAGTGAATCTTAAGAACGTTATCTACGTATATCTCTGAAAAAGGGCACAGCCCTTCAAACCAATTAGGCATAATATTTCTGGGCAGTTATTCTTGTTGATTACATTGGTTTGTGTGTGGAAAGTGAAGGATAAGACCTGTGGATCAAACCGTTATTGTAAAGTCTAATTTACACACTAGTGAAACTACATGGCTAAAGCTAAGAAAGAAAGGGCAGTTTCTTTGCTTACGTAAGCTTAGAAAGTAGATGGTGTAAAACCAATATTGTAGTTAGAACAAAAGAAAAGAGTAAAAATATCAGGAATACAATTATCTAGCCCCAGAAATATTTATAAAGGCTGGTCCATTATTCCATATGCATTCATTGTGAATATGCTTACAGAATTATCTAATGTTAGGAAACTTGCACTCTAAAATAAAGTTTCCCAACTTATTTGATAAGAATCAACTGGGGAGCTTATTAAAACAAATAAACAAAAAAAAGCACATTTCTGGGTGGCTCACTCAGAGATTCTTGGAATGTATGTTTTGTGTTTTAATAAGCTCTTTTTTCCCCAGGCCTCATGATTCTTTTGATCTGAGGAATTTGAGAAAAATTATTCCAAAACTACTGATAAGCAAAATGAAGCCCAATATTTTACCAGATCTGTAAAAAAAAATGAAAAATCAAATGACAATATTTTTCTTAAAAAATAAATAGTTGTAATAAATTTAAGGGTTAAGACTCTATACAGGACACCTGTATAATGAGGATAAATTTTCATTAGCTAATGTTTCAACTTATTTGTTGAAGATTACTTTAGCATTCTCAGATTTCAAAATTAGTTGAATGAATGAATAAGATATATTTTTTCACTTCAAGGAAAATATATCCAACTTATGCATTTACAAGTAAAGATTTTAAAAATATTTTATTACCAAGTAATTGACGTTACTTGAAGAAGAGTCAAGATTAGGATATAAAGGATAAATTAAACATCATCTACAGTCTAATTTCCTAAAATTAACTGTTATTAACACTTCATTGAATATATTTCTAGACAATTTCTAGTCATAGAATCTTAATATAGTTAGGTGGTTTCTCAACATATCTTAATTCAACCTTTCTTTTTTTCTCTCATGCGGTTGGAGGGTAGAAAAGGGCATGTTGGCAAGTAGCAGAATAAGTTGGTGGGAAATAGAGAACTAATATATTTTTGTTGTCTAACTCTCCTTCATATCATTTTCATACAATGTATGTAAGAACATGTAGTTTTCATTCTTTAAACCTTTGTTTCAAATACTAACTAATCTTAGTTTATCTTTATAATGGCTAAAAAGGAATATGAGAGGATGAGTCTTGCTTTTTTAGTTTAGCTTTCTGATAATACCCTCCAACCAGTCTATTGTTTGGAATGAAGCAGCCACAAAGTTGTCACTGGTCATCTATGCCTTGCTCCATGTCTTACTTCTAATTAGAGCAGTTATTTTCAATGAGGACCACAGAAAGAGCATCACATCCCAGAATATGTTTTTGTGTAAGGGATAAGCACTCCCAAGCCCTTCTAAGGTCAGAGATTTATTTTAATTAAACCTAACTATTGACAAGCCTTTTGAGAAACCCAAATTGCTTAGAAAATAAGTGTTTTTTACCTTTTCTATGAAAAAAAAGAAATATCTTTACCAATTTTATCACAGAAAGCCCCTTTTTTTAAAACTTTATTGAGGAATAATTGACAAGTATAATTGTATATATTTAAAGTGTGCAGCATGATGATTTCATATACATATATATTGAGAATGATTACCAAGATCAAGCGAATTAAAACATGCATCATCTCACATAGTTAACTTTGTGTGTGCATGTATGTGGTGAGAATGCTTAAGGTCTACTCTCAGCAACTTTCAAGCATGCAATACTGTATTATTACATTAGTCGCCGAGCTGTACATTAAATCTTCAGAACTTATACTTCTTATAGTGGAAAATGTGTATTCTTTGAACTACATCAACCCATTTTTAATTCCCCCAGTCCCTGACAATCACCATTCTATCTTTCAATCGTTCTATGATTTCTATGAAATCAGCTTTTTTCTTTTTTATTTTTGGATTCCACATATAAGTGATACCATACAGTATTTGTCTTTCTCTGTCTGGCTTATTTCACCTAGCATAATGACCTCCACGTTCATCCATGTTGTCACAAATGGCAGGATTTCCTTTCTTTAATGCTGAATAATATTTTATTGTATAAATATATACTACTGTTTCTTTACCTATTCATCTGTCAAAGGACATGTAGGTTGTTTCTATGTCTTGGCTATAGTGAATTATGCTGCATTGAACACAGGTGTGCAAATATCTCTTTGAGATGCTGATTTCAGTTCCTTCTGACATATACCCAGAATTGGGATTGCTGGATTACGTGGCAGCTTCTTCCACCCTTCCCACTCATACCATGCAGCCCTGAGTTTATCTGCTGTATTCCTTGCAACCAAGCAGGGGAGTCAGGCAGAATGCATGGGCATTTGGAAGGACAATTCAAGGGTAGATGGAAGACATGCCAAATGGCTGCTTGAACACTTGACAATTTCGCTAGTCCTGAGTGAGGAGGGTTTCTTTCTTAGCCCAGTCAGAAGTAGTACAAGTTGTTGAGCCTGGAACACCCTGCTTCTAATGCAATTTTTGTTTGCTTATTTGCTTGTTTTTATATTTTTCATTCAGGAAACATAATATGTGACTTTTTTCTAGCTCTTCTTCATCTTTCTTTTTTTACATATATTTTCTGCCGTTCTCTTTGATTTGTTTTCTACCATGAACGAATTTCTTTTCAGTCACTTGCATCTCTTGCCCATTTTCAACTCAGCTTTCTAAAGCCCTCTGAGTGGAATAAATACTTAGAGGTCCATCCCACAGCTTGGAACACTGTGTGTGTCACCTGCTGTGAACATTTTAAGAGAAGATGGCAGGTCTCTCTGCCCTTTTCATCAAAAATGTTCCCAAAGACTTAAATTTTATCAAGTGTTCTATCTGGTAGATGGTTATAAATTTATATAAACATCTACTAAGTTAACACGCAATTAGTGAAAATGATGAAATCCTTGTAATATCATTGGGATGTGAATTCTAACAGTCCTGGGATGCTCGTGTTTAATTTGGGAAGCAGTGATTTCTCATGGAGGTGGCTCTGAGCCAAATAAGAATGTTCCAGCAAGGGGATAGATAGTATAACTGTCTGAAGATTAATCTTGTATGTGGGTACCAAATTCTCGTCCTTCAGAGGCACCCCTGACATTCCATGAGCTCACCAGCTGTTCCAGGGGCTGCTTGGGAGTTTCAGTCCATTCTAGTAGAATGAGTTCCATACACCACTGCTGTTTACATGTCCACAGTTGTTCTATCAACCTAAAATGAACAAGCTAAATTCAATTTCTTATAGGAAGGATCTGTAGCCCAGAAACATGTAAGTTAGCATAGACATTAAGAGATAGGAGGATTTTTCGGAATCAAAGTTAGGCTGATGTGACATAATTGACACCAATTTATAAACAAGGAAATATGTCCACAGAATACAAATGGCTGAAAGTAAAAGAAACTGTATTTCATACAGAGAAGTAAAATAATTATCTGAGAAATATGTATACACTTTTTTAAAAGACACAAACCATATTTGAAATTAATGACATAACAATTATGACCAACGTAGCTGGGAGACTGGGTAACCATAGTAAGGGCAGTATTATCTGGATAAATAATTTTCTTTTCTTCTTCTTTTAAAATGTAGAAACATGATCAGCAGAAATCTAATTAGAAATCACACTGTCCAAATTTCAGTGAATTCTTGAGTAGCTCAGATTTCTTTTCTACTTACAAGTATTTCTAAATGAAAGAGAAGAAAATTCAGGGATGAATTTCTGATATAATTAGCTTTTAACCTGTATCTCTGAAATAGGCTACAGTTTATGTAATACATTATGTAAGTAAATCAAGATAAATAATCTTTTTTTCTTTAAGAAGGGGAAGAGGAACAGATTGCTTAGAAGTCTTGAAATGTGAATTATGCCAAATGGTCCTATGGGAATTATCTCCCTTAGTTCAAAATGATTCCCTTGGGAAACAGTGAATTTCATTCCTTAATAAGCATAATGAGATTTTTATATAGTACAGAAGCTGTTGTCAAAGGGTGTAGGGACATACTGCAGAGCTTTTTAAGCTAAGATTTATTTTCTTTTTTTTTTTTCAAACATCTTTATTGGGGTATAATTGCTTTACAATGTTGTGTTAGTTTCTGCTGTATCACGCAGTGAATCAGCTATACATATACATATATCCCCATATCCCCTCCCTCTTGCATCTCCCCCCAACCCTCGCAATCCCACCCCTCTAGGTGGTCACAAAACATGGAGCTGATCTCCCTGTGCTATGCGGCTGCTTCCCACTAGCTATCTATTTTACATTTGGCAGTATATATAAGTCCATGCCACTCTCTCACTTTGTCCCAGCTTACCTTTCCCCCTCCCCGTGTCCTCAAGTTCATTCTCTACGTCTGCATCTCTATTCCTGTCCTGTCCCTAGGTTCTTCAGAACCTTTCTTTTTCTTTTTTTTAGATTCCTTATATATGTGTTAGCATACAGCACTTATTTTTCCCTTTCTGACTTACTTCACTCTATATGACAGACTCTAGGTCCATCCACCTCACTACAAATAATTCAGTTTCTTTTTTTTATGGCTGAGTAATATTCCATTGTATATATGTACCACATCTTCTTTACCCATTCATCTGTTGATGGCCACTTAGGTTGCTTCCATGTCCTGGCTATTGTAAATAGTGCTGCAATGAATATTGTGATATATGACTCTTTTTGAATTATGGTTTTCTCAGGGTAAATGCCCAGTAGTGGGATTGCTGGGTCATATGGTAGTTCTATTTTTAGTTTTTTAAGGAACCTCCATACTGTTCTCCATAGTGGCTGTATCATTTTATCTTCCCACCAACAGTGTAAGAGGGTTGGCATTTCTCCGAAACCTCTATTGTTTGCAGATTTTTTTTTTAATGTTTCTCTCTCTCTCTCTCTCTCTCACTGTTTGTTGCTTTTTTAAATTTTTTTAATTTTTGGCTGTGTTGGGTCTTTGCTTCTGTGCGAGGGCTTTCTCTAGTTGCTGCAAGTGGGGGCCACTTTTCATCGCGGTGCACGGGCCTCTCACTATCGCGGCCTCTCTTGTTGCAGAGCACAGCCTCCAGACACGCAGGCTCAGTAATTGTGGCTCACGGGCCTAGTTGCTCTGCGGCACATGGGATCTTCCCAGACCAGGGCTCGAACCCGTGTCCCCTGCATTGGCAGGCAGATTCTCAACCACTGCGCCACCAGGGAAGCCCTATTTGCAGATTTTTTGATGATGGCCATTCTGACTGGTGTGAGATGATACCTCATTGTACTTTTGATTTGCATTTCTCTAATGATTAGTGATGTTGAGCATCATTTCAAGTGTTTCTTGGCAATCTGTATATCTTCTTTGGACAAATGTCTATGTAGGTCTTCTACCCATTTTTGGATAGGGTTGTTTGTTTTTTCATTATTGAGCTGCTTGTATATTTTGGAAATTAATCCTTTGTCACTTGCTTCATTTGCAAATATTTTTTTTCCCTTTCTGAGGGTTGTCTTTTCGTCTTGTTTATGGTTTCCTTTGTTGTGCAAAAGCTTTTGAGTTTCATTAGGTTCCATTTGTTTGTTTTTATTTCCATTTCTCTAGGTGGTGGATCAAAAAGGACCTTGCTGTGATTTACGTCATAGAGTATTCTACCTATGTTTTCCTCTAAGAGTTTTACAGTGACTAGTCTTGTGTTTAGGTCTTTAATCCATTTTGAGTTTATTTTTGTGTATGGTGTTAGGGAGTGTTCTAATTTCATTCTTTTACATGTAGCTGTCCAGTTTTCCCAGCACCATTTATTGAAGAGGCTATCTTTTCTCCACTGTATATTCTTGCCTCCTTTATGAAAAATAAGGTGACCAAATATGCATGGGTTTATCTCTGGACTTTCTATCCTGCTCCATTGATCTATATTTCTGTTTTTGTGCCAGTACCATACTGTCTTGATTACTGTAGCTTTGTAGTATAGTGTGAAATCCGGCAGCCAGATTCCTCCAGCTTCATTTTTCTTTCTCAAGATTGCATTGTCTATTCGGGGTCTTTGGTGTTTCCATACAAATTGTGAAATTCTTTGCTCTAGCTCTGTGAAAAATGCCAGTGGTAGTTTGATAGGAATTGCATTGAATCTGTAGATTGCTTTGGGTAGTAGAGTCATTTTCACAATGTTGATTCTTCCAATCCAAGAACATGGTATATCTCTCCATCTGTTTGTATCATCTTTAATTTCTTTCATCAGTGTCTTATAGTTTTCTGCATAAAGGTCTTTTGTCACCATAGGTAGATTTATTCCTAGGTATTTTATTCTTTTTGTTGCAATGGTAAATGGGAGTGTTTCCTTAATTTCTCTTTCAGATTTTTCATCATTTGTGTATAGGACTGCAAGAGATTTCTGTGCATTAATTTTGTATCCTGCTACTCTACCAAATTCATTAATTAGCTCTAGTAGTATTTTGGTGGCATATTTAGGATTCTCTATGTATAGCATCATGTCATCTGCAAACAGTGACAATTTTACTTATTCTCTGATTTGGATTCCTTTAATTTCTTTTTCTTCTTTGATTGCTGTGCCTTAAAATTCCAAAACTATGTTGAATAATAGTGGTGACAGTGAGCGACCTTGTCTTGTTCCTTATCTTAGTGAAAATGCTTTCAGTTTTTCACCATAGAGAATGATATTGGCTGTGTGTTTGTCATCCACAGCCTTTATTATGTTTTCATAAGTTCCCTCTATGTCTACTTTCTGGAGGGTTTTTATCATACATAGGGGTTGAATTTTGTCAAAAGTATTTTCTGCATCTATAGACATAGTCATATGGTTTTTCTCCTTCAATTTGTTATTATGGTTTATCACATTGATTGATTTGCATACACTGAAGAATCCTTGCTTTCCTGGGTAAACCCCACATGATCATGGTGTATGATCCTTTTAATGTGCTGTTGGAGTCTGTTGGCTAGTGTTTTGTTGAGGATTTTTGCCTCTATGTTCAGCAGTGATATTGGCCTGTAGTTTTCTGTTTTTGTGATATCTTTGTCTGTTTTTGGTATCAGGGTGATGGCGGCCTCGTAGAATGAATTTGGGCTTGTTACTCCCTCTGCTATATTTTGGAAGAGTTTGAGAAGGATAGGTGTTAGCTTTTCTCTAAATGTTTGATAGAATTCACCTGTGAAGCCAACTGGTTCTGAGCTTTTGTTTGTTGGAAGATTTTTAATTACAGTTTCAAGTTCAGTGCTTGTGTTTAGTCTGTTTGTATTTTCTCTTTCTTCGTGGTTCAGTCTCAGAAGGTGGTGCTTTTCTAAGAATTTGTCCATTTCTTCCAGGTTGTCCATTTTATTGGCATATAGTTGCTTGTAGTACTCTCTAATGATCCTTTGTATTTTTGCTGTGTCAGTTGTTACTTATCCTTTTCCATTTCTAATTCTGTTGATTTGAGTCTTTTCCCTTTTTTTCTTGATGAGTCTGGCTAATGGTTTATCTATTTTGTTTATCTTTTCAAAGATCCAGCTTTTAGTTCTATTGATCTTTGCTATTGTTTCCTTCATTTCTTTACCATTTATTTCTAATCTGATATTTATGATTTCTTTCCTTCTTCTACATTTTGGGTTGTTTTTGTTCTTCTTTCTCTAGTTGCTTTAGGTGTAAGGTTATGTTGTTTATTTGAGATGTTTCTCGTTTCTTGAGGTAGAATTGTATTGCTATAAACTTGCCTCTTAGAACTGCTTTTGCTGCATCCCATAGGTTTTGGGTCATCATGTTTTCATTGTTATTTGTTTCTAGGTATTTTTAAATTTCCCCTTTGATTTCTTCAGTGATCTCTTGGTTATTTAGTAGTGTATGGTTTAGCCTCCATGTGTTTGTATTTTTTACAGATTTTTTCCTTTAATTGATATCTAGTCTCATAATGTTGTTGTTGGAAATTATACTTGATAAAATTTCAATTATCTTAAATTTACCAAGGCTTGATTTGTGACCCAAGATATGGTCTATCCTGAAGAATGTTCCATGAGCACTTGAGAAGAAAGTGCATTCTGTTGTTTTTGGATGGAATGTCCTATAAATATCAATTAAACCTATCTTGTTGAATGTGCCATTTAAAGCTTGTGTTTCCTTATTTATTTTCATTTTGAATGATCTGTCCATTGGTGAAAGTGGGGTGTTAAAGTCCCATACTATGGTTGTGTTACTGTCACTTTCACCTTTTATGGCTGTTAGCATTTGCATTATGTATTGAGGTGCTCCTGTGTTCGTGAGGTGCATAAATATTTACAATTGTTATATATTCTCTTGGATTGATTCCTTGATCATCATGTAGTGCCCTTCTTTGTCTTTTGTAATAGTCTTTATTTTAAAGTATATTTTGTCTGGTATGAGAATTGCTACTCCAACTTTCTTTTGAGTTCCATTTGCATGGAATATTTTTTTCCATCCCCTCACTTTCAGTCTCTATGTGTCCCTAGGTCTGAAGTTGGTCTCTTGTAGACAACATATATACAGGTCTTGTTTTTGTATCCATTCAGCCAGTCTATGTCTTTTGGTTGGACCGTTTAATCCATTTACATTCAAGGTAATTATCAATATGTATGTTCCTATTACCATTTTCTTAATTGTTTGGGGTTTGTTATTGTAGGTCTTTTCCTTTTCCTGTGTTTCCTGCGTAGAGAAGTTCCTTTAGCATTTGTTGTAAAGGTGGTTTGGTGGTGTTGAATTCACTTAGCTTTTGCTTGTCTATAAATGTTTTAATTTCTTTGTTGAACCTGAATGAGATCCTTGCTGGGTAGAGTAATCTTGGTTGTATGTAGTTCCCTTTAATCACTTTCATTATGTCCTGCCACTCCCTTCTGTCTTGCAGAGTTTCTCTGAAAGATCAGCTGTTAACCTTTTGGGGATTCCCTTGTTTGTTATTTGTTTCTTTTCCCTTGCTGCTTTTAATTTTTTTTCTTTGTATTTAATTTTTGATAGTTTGATTAATATGTGTCTTGGTGTGTTTCTTCTTGGACTTATCCTGTATGGGACTCTCTCCACTTCTTGGACTTGATTGACTATTTTCTTTCCCATATTAGGGACGTTTTCAAGTATAATCTCTTCAAATATTTTCTCACTCTCTTTCTTTTTCTCTTCTTCTTCTGGGACCCCTATAATTTGAATGTTGGTGCATTTAATGCTGTCCCAAAAGTCTCTTAGGCTGTTCTCAATTCTTTTCATTCTTTCTTTCTTTATCCTACTCTGTGGTAGTTATTTCCACTATTTTATCTTCCAGGTCACTTATCTGTTCTTCTGCCTCAGCTATTCTGCTATTGATTCCTTCTAGAGAATTTTAAATTTCATTTATTGTGCTGTTCATCATTGTTTCTTTGCTCTTTAGTTCTTCTAGGTCCTTGTTAAATGTTTCTTGTATTTTCCTCATTCTTTTTCCAAGATTTTGGATCATCTTTACTACCATTACTCTGAATTCTTTTTGAGGTAAACTGCCTATTTCCTCTTCATTTGTTTGGTCTGGTCATTTTTTACTTTGCTCCTTCATCTGCTGCATATTTCTGTCTTCTCATTTTGATTAACTTTCTGTGTTTGGGGTCTCCTTTTCACAGGCTGCAGGGTCGTAGTTCCCATTGTATTTGGTGTCTTCCCCCAGTGGGTAAGGTTGGTTCAGTGAGGTGTGTAAGCTTCCTGGTGGAGGGGACTGGTGCCTGTGTTCTGATGGATGAGGCTGTATCTTGTCTTTCTGGTGGGCAAGACCCCATCTAGTGGTGTGTTTTGGGGTGTCTATGACCTTATTATGATTTTAGGCAGCCTTTTTGCTAATGGCTGGGGTTGTGTTCCTCTCTTCGTAGTTGTTTGGCATGGGGTGTCCAGCACTGTACCTTGCTCATCATTGAGTGGAGGTGGGTCCTACCCTTGAGATGGACATCTTTGGGAGAGCTCTTAGCCCATTGATATTAAATGGGGCCAGGAGATCCTTGGTGGTTCATTGTCCTGAACTCAACTCTTCCACCTCAGAGGCTCAGGTCTGACATCCAGCTGGAGGGCCAAGACCCTGTCAGCTACATGGCTTATATGTAAATGTGTTAAATTCTCCAATCCAAAGGCACAGTGTGGCTGGCCTTCTGCACTCCACTCAGTCCTCCATACAGGTGTTGTCTTCCAGGCCTGGTTGAGAAGACAGGCTGGAGAGCCTGTTTTGGAACCATGTTCAGCTGCATTCTCTAGCATCAGAAGAAGCAGCCATTGCCCCCATCCTCCCCTAGCCCTGCTGCAACTTATCACAATCCTGGAGCACCTGAGCAAAGATAAGATTTCTGACAGGGAATGCAGACCATGCTAGCTGAAGAAAAAGAATCCCTTGAACTCAGTTTCCTATCTTTCTTCTTTGAGACTTAGTTAAATATTTATTGTGTTGGCCAAAAAGTTTTCTTGGGTTTTCCCATAAGATGTTATGGCCTCCTTAATAAAATTTATATATTTTAAGTTTTCCTGAAAGAATGAAGTTCTAATTTTACAAAAATTATACTCTGACAAAGAAACATAAAAACTGATAGAGAGGAAGGTGTAAACTCTGCTCTGTTAAGCTGAAAACTGTGCCTTTATTGATGAGAAGTCCCAGAAGTTTCAGGATCTTGCCTTGTCAATTGACTCTTAAAATAGACTTAGGGAACAATTCCTCAAGTCTTGAGTGAATGAAGCTGAAAGACTGTAAAATACACTATCGTTAAGAAAAAAATTCCACTTGGATAAAGTAAATGCTTTTATATACCTTCTTGTTATAAATACTGGCCCAAAGGTGTGAATTTTGTATCCACTTTTTCCAAAGTAAAATCTATTTTGACTTCAACAGAAGTTGGAGCAAAGTGTAAAGGAAAAATAAATGTTACTGTGAGTTTTGTACATTATAATCTTTTACAGAAACGGGTTTCACAATTTCTCTCTCCCAACTGCTCCATGCAGAAATTTAAAAAGGGGTCTTTGAGTGACAAGAACTGAGATAAGGATTACTATAGAATCAGAGCACCAGTATGCCCAGTAACAGAGCCATTTCAACATGAACTTGGACTATATACTTACTCTCAAAACAGACAACTCACCCACTTCAGGTCTATGTGGTCAATAAACAGCATATGTGATCATGTTTTGCCATTGTCAAGTGCTACTGATATCTGCCACTTTCAAAGCTCTGTCCAAGTCATAATAAAGGTAAAGTTTTTGCAAGATACGTTGTCCATGACATTCCTTTGAGACACTGTTGAGTCAGAAAACTGGCAATAAAGCTGAGACCCTGAGTTATCCAATCTCTCACCATCACTTTATTAACAATCCTGCCTCTTGCTGTCGCTTTCTGAATAATGACTTACACTAACAGAAATTCTGGTTCTTGCCTTTCAATAAATTCTCAGGATACATTTCCTGGGGAACTATGCTTTTGTGTGTGTTTCTTTTCTTATTCAGGAATTCATATTTTAGACACACATGGGCACTTGCTTGTAGGCTTTTAGCTACTTCATTTAATTCTGTGCTTTTTGGAGTAAGTAGATGAGTAATAAATGAAAGCAAAGGCTTTGTAACCATACTGGCCCAATTCCAAGCAAACTCTAATATTTACCAGCTATGTGGCAGTGGGATAGCTGTTTATCACCTCTAAGCTTTAGTTTGCTCTTCTAAAAAAATAAGAATGGTAGCATCTATCTCATAAGATAATTAACTGGAGGGATTATGATAACCTAATAATATATATAAAGCACTTACCACAGTAGTTGGCACTTACAGAGCGCTCAGCTTATATATATGTAAATTTTTTTAGCACCTAAGCTATTCTCCACTAAAAGAGAGGTACATTGGGAAGTGGAGCTAACTTTACTACTTCAGCACTAAAGTAGACACACTATGCTCCAGGTGGCTGAATCTACAACCATCATCAACACATTGGTGAGAAGGCTACTCTGTAATGTGGCTGTGGCCCACAGCTCTCTCAGTATAGTGCTGAGCAGAGTCAAGGTTAGGAGCAGGTCAGTGAACTAAGGCTTCAGGTATAGTGTAGGATTCTGATTTTTATTGGAAATTCAGATATTTTGTTCATCATAGATATTTTTTGCATTCACTTTAGATTTTTAAGATATTGAATTAAAATATTATTTATCCTGATTCCTATCTTTTTTTGTGTCCCCTCAAATTGTATGGCCTAAATGAATACCTCACTTTCCTCACCCTAGTTCCAAGCTTGGCTTCTGAGTCTTATGGTCCCCTCTCTCCTCACCCTAGCACATTTAGAATGGTGTGAGTTCCTTTTCCCCTCAAGTTAGCTTTCATCAGTTGAATATGATGACCCCCGGCTCATTGCTGACTCACCAGACCCACCATCAGCAGTCATTAGTGATCCTCCTGTGCTCTGAAATTGTGTGCAAGTTTAGCTCAATTTATGGTGACCAGTATGAACCAGTGTCTACACCCAGGCATGTATTCCTGAATTCTATCAAGTTATATGACAATGAGAAGGGACTTCTACCCAACTCCATAGAACATTTGTGAGAGATAAGGTTATCAGTGATCTTCAGTCCCCTAGAACAGCTGTCTCCAGCCCTTTTGGCACAAGGGACCAGTTTCATGGAAGACAATTTTTCCACATACAGGGTGTGGTAATGCAAGCAAGGGGGAGCAGTGGGGAGCGATGGGAAATGGCAGATGAAGCTTCACTTGCTCACCTCCTGCTGTGCAGCCTGGATCCTAACAGGCTTCAGACTGCTATCGGTCTGTGGCCCAGGGGTTGAGGACCCCTGCCATAGAACCTTTAAGAGTTCATCTAATCTCAGGTTACAATTACTGTCCCTTGTCCTATGAAAATCTGGGCTCTGAATTCTAAGGAAAATAATAAAATGTCTAACTAAATTCCATCCTCAGAGAAGATTAGGCATTGGAAGAAAACTGGCACAATGCTTAGAGAATGCTTTCAATCATTCAGCATTATCATAGCTCTGATTATTGTCACTTCGTGTTATCAGTCCCATTTGATAAGTTAAAAAGTTAAAGGACAGAGAGATTTATTTACAAAGAATCCCAGTGGAAATTAGAATCAAAGATATCAAAAGCATTTATAGCTAGAGCTAACTTTTACATCTAAGATTTTTTAGTCCTTTTCCTAGACCTTGCAATTACATTGCTTGAGGTGCTCTCCAATTTCCAGTGTAGGAAGAATAAAAAGTTATCACAATGCTTTCATGTGGCATGAATTATGCTCCCCAGTCCCACCCACAGGTATCCACCTAATTTTGGCAAAGTCAAAGCTGCTCATATTTGTCAGGTTACAGAGTGACCTACTGTCCTGGTCTTAGCTCTGAAGATCCTGCAACCCAGGAAGGCCGGGATGGTTAGTCACCATAGTTGCTAACAAGAAATGTCCTCCACATTGCAAATGCACATTGATTTTTCTTTCTTCACTATTCTTCTTAGTTAATTCACATTTTTAATGATTCACCCAAAAACCACTTGTTTAATTTCAGCATTACGTATTCAGAAATGAATCAATCGTTACTCTTAGCTGATATTTTGAATTTATGATAAGAGATCAGCCTTTGAAATACCAAAGAAAACCATGGGAAAAAGTGTGGAAATAGCTAATTGTACCTGTCTTGTCTGAAAACAACCACAAAAAATAACACAGCAAAATTTAAAGATGTTCTAAATATATATTATGAAATTATAACTATAAAACCACCAGCTTAAAATGCAGGTTATATCATGTTAACATTCCAGGTGAATCTCTGGGCTATCTCCCCAATGCTGCTCTTGTCAGTTAAAACTCATATTCCATTATTCATCCATTTCTCAAATATTCACTGACCATCTTTTTTTCTGTGCAGTGCACTGTACAGTTACAGAGACTATAAAGGCAAATAAGAGAGTTCAGGCTTGTAGCTCAAAAAGGGGGATTAAAATTAATGCAATACAGAGTGAGAGGTGCCATAGTTGAAGTCTGTACAGCTGGAGACAAAAAAGCAGGGGAAAAGTTTAACTTATTTCCAGGAACGTTTGTCCCAATTTGGCCAATATTTTCCAAATTTTAAAGTCTTTTCTAATGCCCTGCCTGTGTTTTCTATACATCTCAAAATTCTATACATCCTTCATAGCCAAACCAAAAGTTGTAGGAAACATGTCTTAAACCCCAATCAAGATTAAATATTCATTTGTCTAAAATTCCACAATTAGAATTTATTTTAGTATAGCATATGCATTAATGTATTCATGACTAGTTATATATTACAAAAAATGATGATTACCACACACAAAATATATTCTAAATACATTAGAGCACTAAATATTTAAAAATCAACAGAAAAAATTAGTAGGCAATATTTCTCTGGCCTTACAATAGAGAGAATATTTTTAAGCATTACAGCAATAAAACAAAAATCATAAAGATAAAATATCAGTTAGAACTCTGGTTGAATTTAGCAAAAAGTCATATAAAATTAGGTTAAGTTGAAAAGGGGAATTTATTATATGTATATTGAGTTGCAGAAGTAAGGATGTGGCTGGACCCCAGAAATAACTAGAAGCAGAGACCTGACCCCATTAAGATATTTTTAATCTCTGCTCTCCTCTGCATATCTCCTTCATTCTAATCACTGCACATCGTCCCTCCGTTTCTCTGTCAATATGGTGAAAGGCAGTCAGTGTGCCGACAGCTGCTGAGCTTCCAGTTTTGTGGGTTGGGTACCAGAAGAGAGATGGACTTACTTTCTCTTGGTCCTCATATAAAAGTCCAGCAAGAGAGATGAGCATATGTTGAAACACTCAGCTGTCACTAGAGCAAAATACGGCCACCTCTGTCTCACCACAAGAATGGTATGAAAGCATGAGTGGGAAAGAGTTTCCAAAAAGAAAAGGAGTAAATATCTTCATTATAAAAAGATAGATAAAATTACATTAAAATATAAAATTTCATGATCAGAAAAAAAAGTTAAATAAAATTAAAAGGCATAGCAAAATAGAAAACGTATCTGAAACAATCATGGGAAGATAATTTCTTTCCTTAATGCATATATGTATAAGATAAATATAGATACTCCACTCCAAATGGATAAGAACCAGGAATTAATGGGAGAAAGAACACTTACAATGAAATACAACAGGACATTGTCAGGGGATGTTCAGGTTCATTAATAGTTAATGAAATGTGAATTTAAATAACCATCACTTACAAAGTTTTTGCCAAGGGAATTGATTTTTTTTAAATTTACAACGCTGAGAAATTCAGAGAAATGTGCACTTTTTATACACTCACAGTAGGCACGTGAATTGATTCAATCTTTCTTGAGGGCAATTAGGTAATATGCATCAAGATCTTTTAAAATGAACATAATTGAGGAAATAGATGAGCAAATTTTTTTCACAAGGATGTATTTATTGAAAGATTATTTTTGATAACAAGAATTGTAAATAAAGATATGTCTAACAACAGTTATCTAAATAAACTTTTGTTTCTTGAGATGGAATAGTATACACCATTAAAATTATATTTTACTAAATATTAAATAACATAAAAATGTCATTAAGAGAAAAACACAAAAATCATACATGCAATATGATTCTAGTATTGATTATACATTGAAAAAAAAAAAGATTGGAAGAAAATACACATGAATCTTGATCTTGTTAACTCTGTGAGTGGTAACATTTGAAATTATTATTTTTTCTCCTTTTTTCTAGATTTTCCAGACTTCCAATAATGTACTTGATCTGCTTTCTTTTAAATTAGGAAAACTAAACATTTGAAGACACTTCAAACTTTGAAATTTAAAAATAACTCTGACTAAATTTTGAGTCAATGAGGATATAATGTATGTATTTTAAAACAATCTTTAAAATAACAAAAATGCAAAAAACACATGTTAAAATGTTATGGAATATTGCCAAAGTTATATGGAGAAGTAAATATGCAAACTCAAATGTTTTAATAAATTTTAAAAAGGTGTAGACATATTTATAAATTTTTTAACAGCCAAAATGACAGTAAGTACAGTTTGGGTATAAAGAGAGATCCACAAAAGTCACACTGAGGCTATTTTTTAATTACTCAGAAAGGCAAACACATTCCTTGGCATTTATTGTGACAGTGGGAGTTACTGCTTCCTACATTAGATATTTATCGTGTTTTTGCCTGAGAAAGTAGTATGAAAATTAATATATTTCATATACATCCTCATGTTTTAAGAACATTTTAGCTCAAAAGAACACTCACATATTATGTAATAGCTTAAGCCTTTAATTCAAGTATAGTCAGTGTAATAAGCAAAACAGAAACAATGGATATTTGAAGATGATTACTTTATGAGAAAACTCAACATAATAAACAGAAAATTAAATAATTTGGTAATAGAGCAGAAAGGCAAGTTAGATGTAGATACAAGAAAATAAAATCAATTACATCATATTTTGTTAATTATTCCTTGATAAAGTTGGGGGATAAAATAAATAAAAACAAAAAAAGAAAATATTACAAAAGATCAAACTCAACTGTCAAAAAATCTTAACCCCTGAATATACTTAAGAAAAAATATTAATGTGTGACTTGCTTTAGAAAACTATAAAATGAAACTAATAAATATAAACGCCTATGTTCTTAAGAAAGATAGGATTTTTTAATATTTCTGAAAAAATAATTTATACAATTCATGATATTCTCAAAAGAATAAATAGGCAAAAATTTTCAAGAAAAATATTCTATAAGAAGAGTAATTTGGGAAGAAGGGTCATTTCCCTAGCAAGTGTTAAAACTAGTGTTAAGACAGTATGATGTTATCATAGATAAAATCAGAAAGGTCAACCAAACAGAATAGCCTAGAACTTAAATTATATAATAATTCAATATATGATGAATTCAAGGTGATGTAACACATCAGTAAATATATATATATGTATATATAATTTATACTTATATGCTTTTCCCCTAATATCATACACCAGAATAAATTGTAAATGGATTAAATAACTAAATTATAAGAAAAAAATTTAATCCCAGCAGTAATTATATATGTGAATATTTATCAATTTGGTGGATAATTGTAAATAATCCAACAGTTTCACAAGGCTCTTCAGTTACTGTTAACAAATGTCTTACCCCCAAAAGAGGGGCTTTAACTAACCAAAGATATTTTCCTGCTGAAATGCCAAAGTGAGTCTGTTGCAGGTTCTGCTCCACTCCTTCCTCTGGATCCCAGGCTGACGGAGCAGCTGTATTGTCCCAGTCACCAGGACAGAGAAACAAAAGAGAGCTCTGGGGTTGCCTCACTGGCCATTAAGCCCTCTGTCCAGGAAGCGGCACACGTAATTTCTGCTCACAAGTCATTGGACACAGCCCAATACAATCCCAATTAGGTGTAATCCATTCATACATTCGGAAAGGAAAGAGCCAGAAAATTTAATAACTATTACAAATGTTTCATGTTTGAAGGAAAAAATCAATATATTTGACATTATAAAAACTTAAAATTTCCTTCCTAAAATCTACTCAGCATTAAGAGCTCAATAATAAACTGGGAAATATTTGCAATAAAAATGTCAAATGCTTTGAATCCTTATGAGTAAGAGAGCAACTTACCTCAGTAACAAAAACAATGATATTTCAAAATATAAAAAGACAAAGGACAGGAACAAGTCATTTAAAATTACAGACATACAAATAGGTAGTAAATAAGTTTTAACAATTAAACTCATCCATATTAAAAAGGATGAAAATTAAAGCAATAATAAATACTTTCTGTCACAGTTAGTGTGTGAAAGAAACCATACAGATTTTCAGTGAGGTTGTCATTCAGTTAGGCATTTCTACACAGTGGATGCCAAGTACAAATTGGTTAGCCTTCACATCTGCCTTCTGCATGGCAATGTAGTGTTATGTAACAAAAGCGTGAACTGTTTATAACATATGACCTAATAACTACATTTCAAAGCATTTTCCTTTCTCCCAGCAAAATCATGGAAAGCACAAGTTGTCAACCATAGTAGGATTTATAACAGTGAAGAATTAGCAATAATTTACCAAAAAAGTGAGGTTAATTAAGTAAACCATGTTATAGCCAAACAATAAAATATTAGACAACCGTTAAAAATGAAGGCTGTTTTGGGGGAAAGATGTCTATGGTACAGTGTTACGTGAAAATGTTGGGAGGTAATAGGATAGTATCATCTTAATTATTTTAAAAGAATTCAGATATGTATAGGAATAAAATGGAAGGAAATTCACCAAAATGTTAATAATAATTGTTTCACAGTGGTGTGATTATACTTTGTTGTTTTTAGCTTTCTTTATACATTTTACCCAATTTATATATCTCTGTTTTTAAAACAAAATTTTTAGAAAAAATAATGATGCTTGCACACATACCAAACAGTGGTGTCCACTGTGGGAATTCACAGAATGCAGCATATTTTAAAATAAATGTAAATGAGCAACAAAGAAAATTTCTAGGTTTTAGTACTTCTAAAATAAGTAATGCATGTTTTTCCAAAAGTTTCTCTAAGTAACATTCAAAACAGATCCCTCTGTGACATGACATTTAACTGTGCTTTATTTTTGATCAACTTGTAGCTCTCCTGGATATGCGTATTAGTCAAGTTTATCTCTCTTCATCTGGGACCTAAATGTTTCACAAAGAGATTTTCTCAGAGAAATAACTTCTATAGACCTTATTCATTATTCATGTCAGCAAAAACTGTGCATTTTGTAGTGTTGGACCTTAGAATGGGACTGAGCCAATCTAGGAGGGTATGCTCAACTGAAAATCTTCTAGACTCTGCGAGACTTGAAAAATAACAAATACAGAATTTCAGTTTGAGACTCTTTAATGGAAGGAGGTTGTAGTAAAATATGTGTGTTTAAACTTGAGATTCTGTAACCTTTTCAGGTGTTCTACATGACTATTGTTTCCTAGTATACCATTTTGCACAGTTTTTTAAATCAGTGAATGAAAAGTTTCATTAAAATGATTTTTTTAACATCTTTATTGGAGTATAATTGCTTTACAATGGTGTGTTAGTTTCTGCTTTATAACAAAGTGAATCAGCTATACATATACATATATCCCCATATCTCCTCCCTCTTGAGTCTCCCTCCCACCCTCCCTACCCCACCCCTCTAGGTGGTCACAAAACATTGAGCTGATCACCCTGTGCTATGCAGCTGCTTCCCACTAGCTATTTTACGTTTGGTAGTGTATATATCTCCATGCTACTCTCTCACTTCATCCCAGCTTAGCCTTTTTTAATGTTTCAAATAAATATGCAGAAATGTTAAAACCTAATGGAAAAGAATAGAAAGAAAAAGAAAATGTAGTAAAGGACTTTGCATTTTAAAATATTTGCATTAAATATCAAGAACTTGCATCCTGTCTACAACATATCTGAGACGATTAATTAAAAGATGCTTTTTTCATAGAAATACAGACCATCTTCATAGTCAGATTATTTTTGTAAATGGAAAAAGAAGGTAAAAATTGATGGTATAAATCAAATATTACTTTTTCAAAAAGCTGTGTCATAATAAGGGGGTTATATTTCTGATCAAGAACTTGTTTAACTTTTCATTAATATGAGCACAAACACAATATTCAAGACTGCAAATTATTTCAGTCAGTCCCAAGGAAAGCAGGTCACTGGATCAAATTTTTCAAAATGTGTTTCTCAAGATAGCAATTCCACTTCATGCCCCAGTTACAAAGAGAACTGTCCTATAATCAAATGAATTTGAGGGACACTGGATTAAACAGAGTCAAATTGCTTTCTTTACTATAGGACTTCTAAGAGACTTTTATGTGTTATCATGCAGTGTAAATTTCCAAAAATGTGTGGTACTCAGCAGTGCTTCCCAAACATATTTGACCACTGAACTCTCTTTGTGTGCAGCATCTCATGGGTGACTTCTGTGCATACAGATTGGCAAATACTGCTTTGTCGGAGCTGCGAGCTTCCATTTGTTCTGGCTTCAGACATCAGTTCTCATCTTTAACAGCAATATTTCCTTCTCAGCAAGAAGAAATTTCAGCTTGAAAAACAGCAAAAATAAAAGGGGGAGAAAACTAGAAAATTGTGGTGAAATGTATAACACAGCTTCTCTGGAACCACATGTTGTGAACAGGGAGTATTCCATTCATTTAATTAATAAGTAGATAAATGAAATTTGAGCCCTTCTGTCATTTAAATGAGATGTTAAAAGAGAAAAATATAACTGCTCTCAAGAGGCATTAGAATGATCACAGACTTTCATAAGAATAAAAGTTTGGTATGAATCCTTTGGCAGTATTCTTGGTTCTCACCTGAAATCAGTAGTTGACTAGGAGATGAGCCATTCCTCCATGATGTGAAGGTGCTGGCAGCCTGATGAAAGTGATCGTCTAGAGAGGATCAGAGCTCTGAAAGTGCTTGGGGACAATGGGCCATAATGGTTGAGAGGGCGTGAGCAATCACTGCTCAAAAGCAGTAATGGGGAAAGTTGGAGTCTCTAAGTGTCTCAGCAGCATGCTCCTGCCCTGCCTCTTTCATAAGCCTCTTGGTCTTGGAAGAACTTACCACTTTATCAGGCAAGATGTTAAAGCACAAAGAGACTCAATTCAATTGAATGGTCATTTTTTGGGGACAATGTACTATGCCCAAATCATTGCATTGAACCCTGGCCAAGAGGGCTAGTATCAACATAGTCCTTGCTCCTAAGAAACAGACTCCCAGCTTGCAATTTTATACCAAAATGAATTCCTCAAATATGTGCTAGATTGTATGTTATCAAAAGAGAGGGAAGAGTTCACCTCTGGTAGAAGAATCAGGAAAGAGTCCACACTGGAGAGGACAAAGAGTGGGCTTTTTGTTTTGTTGATAGAATAATCAACTGCTGTACATAGTGGGGTTTTTTGTTGTTGTTTTGTTTTTTTCTGTAATCTACCACCAATAGTTCACCCTGTCCCAATAGACTGGAAGCTCTGCTGAGGGCAAGAACCAAGTGCTTTCATCTCTGTATCCCCCACTGTGCTAGCATGGTCTTAGACATGAATTAGTGGCCAATAAAATTTGATGCACTGAATTAAATTTAATATTGTCTGTCACTGGAATAAGAGTACCTTTGGCTTTGGATAATTTTTTTTTTTTTATTTTATGTGCAACTGAAATTAAGAAAAATTACTGGCAGCATCTGCTAAACTGTTCATAACCCATAACGTTTCCCTTACCTGGCCTTTTCCATAACTGGCTACCTTTTCAAGAAATTCCTCACCCCATAGCCATATTTTCTTCTTCCTCAAAGGCCATTCCTACTGAATTCATGCAGCTTTCTCTGAGACATCAAGGAGACAGCTTGGGCATGGTTATTGTCTCAGGGGAGGAACATCAAACCCCATTCTCCCTTTACAAAGGACACTGATATCTGAAGAAACTTGTAGCAGATTTGGGCAACAGCCAGATAATAGAGTCTGTGCCCATCCTTATCCACAGCTCTGTCCTCACCCAGGACATCATGAAAGGTAAAAATCCAGGTATCCCTTGTACTCTAATGCTCCATTAGGTCAAGAAACACCTGCTTCTCCTCCAAATTCGACTACCATGAAAACTTCATCAAGACTGTTTTGGTCTCCAAAAGTAAACAAGAAGAGGTAAGCTGAGTGGGAAGAGAATATTTATCTAAGGGAATTTTAGAATCTAAATTTGTAGCCTTGAAACTAAAGGAGCAGTAAATATAGGGTGTAGTAAATTGCTTATGATGTGATAAACTAGAATTATAGATGTGGCAATAAAGGGAGGCAATAAAATATTTTATATTTAAGGAGCAGCTATCAGCAAAGGAATAGATCAAAATGCCATCTTTTGTTTGTTTGTTTTTGTTTTTTTAACATCTTTATTGGAGTATAAGTGCTTTACAATAGTGTGTTAGTTTCTGCTTTATAACAAAGTGAATCAGCTATACATATACATATATCCCCATATCTCCTCCTTCTTGCATCTCCCTGTCACCCTCTTTATCCCACCCCCCTAGGTGATCACAAAGCACCGAGGTGATCTTCCTGTGCTATGTGGCTGCTTCCCACTAGCTATCTATTTTACATTTAGTAGTGTATATATGACCATGCCACTCTCTCACTTCATCCCAGCTTACACTTCCCACTCCCTGTGTCCTCAAGTCCATTCTCTAGGCCTGAGTCTTTATTCCTGTCCTACCCCTAGGTTCTTCAGAACCATTTTTTTTTAGATTCCATATATATGTGTTAGCATCCGGTATTTGTTTTTCTCTTTCTCAGTAACTTCACTCTGTATGACCGACACTAGGTCCATCCACATCACTACAAATAACTCAATTTCATTTCTTTTTATGGTTGAGTAATATTCCATTGTATATATGTGCCACATCTTCTTTATCCATTCATCTGTCAATGGACACTTAGGTTGCTTCCATGTCCTGGCTATTGTAAATAGAGCTGTAATGACCATTGTGGTACATAACTCTTTTTGAATTATGGTTTTCTCAGGGTAAATGCCCAGTAGTGGGATTGCTGGGTCATATGGTAGCTCTATTTTTAGATTTTTAAAGAACCTCCATACTGTTCTCCATAGTGGCTGTATCAATTTACATTCCCACCAACAATACACGAGGGTTCCCTTTTGTCCACACCCTCTGCAGCATTTATTATTTGTAAATTTTTTGATGATGGCCATTCTGAGTGGTGTGAGGTGATACCTCATTGTAGTTTTGATTTACATTTCTCTAATGATTAGTGATGTTGAGAATCCTATCATGTGTTGGTTGGCAATCTGTATATCTTCTTTGGAGAAATGCCTATTTAGGTCTGCTGCCCAATTTTGGACTGGGTGTTTTGCTTTTCTGATATTGAGCTGCATAAACTGCTTATAAATTCTGGAGATAAATCCTATGTTAGTTGTTTCATTTGCACATATTTTCTCCCATTCTGAGGGTTGGCTTTTTGTCTTATTTACAGCTTCCTTTGCTGTGCAAAAGCTTTTAAGTTTAATTAAATCCCATTTGTTTATTTTTGTTTTTATTTCCATTTCTCTAGGAGATAGATCAAAAAGGATCTTGCTGTGATTTATGTCATAGAGTGTTCTACTTATGTTTTCCTCTAAGAGTTTTATACTATCTGGACTTATATTTAGGTCTTTAATCTATTTTGAGTGTATTTTTTGTATGATGATAGGGAGTGCTCTAACTTCATTCTTTTACAGGTAGTTGTCCACTTTTTCCAGCACCAATTATTGAAGGGGCTGTCTTTTCTCCATTGTATAGTCTTGCCTCCTTTATCAAAAATAAGTTGACCATATGTGCATGGATTTAGTTCTGGGCTTTCTATCCTGTTCCATTGATCCATATTTCTGTTTTTGTAACAGTACCATACTGTCTTGATTACTGTAGATTTTTAGTATAGTCTGAAATCCTGGAGGCTGATTCCTCCAGCTCCGTTTTGCTTTCACAAGATTGTTTTCACTATTCTGGGTCTTTGTTGTTTCCATACAAATTGTGAAATTCTTTGTTCTAGTTCTGTGAAAAATGCCAGTGGTAGTTTGATAGGGATTGCATTGAATCTGTAGTTTGCTTTGGGTAGTAGAGTCATTTTCACAATGTTGATTCTTCCAATCCAAGAACATGGTATATCTCTCCATCTGTTTGTATCATCTTTAATTTCTTTCATCAGTGTCTTATAGTTTTCTGCATACAGGTCTTTTGTCTCCTGAGGCAGGTTTACTCCAAGGTATATTATTCATTTTGTTGCAATGGTAAATGGGAGTGTTTACTTAACTTCTCTGTCAGATATTTCATCATTAGTGTATAGGAATACAAGAGATCTCTGTGCATTAATTTTGTCTCCTGCTACTTTACCAGATTCATTGATTAGTTCTAGTAGTTTCCTGGTAGCATCTATAGGATTCTCTATGTACAGTATCATGTCATCTGCAAACAGTGACAGTTTTACATCTTTTACGATTTGGATTCCTTTTTCTTCTCTCCTATTTCTGTGGCTAAAACTTCCAAAACTATGTTGAATAATAGTGGACAGAGTGGAAAACCTGTCTCATTCCTGATCTTAGAAGAAATGGTTTCAGTTTTTCATCATTGAGAACGATGTTGACTGTGGGTTTGTCATATATGGCCTTTATTATTTGAGGAAAGTTCTCTCTATGCCTACTTTCCTGAGGGTTTTTATCATAAATCAGTGTTGACTTTTGTTGAAAGCTTTCTCTACATCTATTGACATGATCATATGGTTTTTATCCTTCAATTTGTTAATATGGTTTATCACATTGATTGATTTGCGTATATTGAAGAATCCTTGCATTCCTGGGACAAACCCCACTTTATCATGGTGTATGATCCTTTTAATGTGCTGTTGGATTCTGTTTGCTAGTATTCTGTTGAGGATTTTTTCATCTATGTTTATCACTGATATTGGCCTGTAGCTGTCTGTTTTTGTGATATCTTTGTCTGTTTTTGGTATCAGGGTAATGGTGGCCTCGTAGAATGAATTTGGGCTTGTTACTCCCTCTGCTATATTTTGGAAGAGTTTGAGAAGGATAGGTGTTAGCTTTTCTCTAAATGTTTGATAGAATTTGCCCATGAAGCCAACTGGTCCTGGGCTTTTGTTTGTTGGAAGATTTTTAATCACAGTTTCAATTTCAATGCTTGTGATTGGTGTGTTTATATTTTCTATTTCTTCCTGATTCAGTCTTGGCAGGTTGTGCATTTCTAAGAATTTGTCCATTTCTTGCAGGTTGTCCATTTTATTGGCATAGAGTTGCTTGTAGTAATCTCTCATTATCTTTTGTATTTCTGCAGTGTCAGTTGTTACTTCTCCTTTTTCATTCGTAATTCTATTGATTTGAGTCTTCTCTCTTTTTTTCTTGATGAGTCTGGCTAATGGTTTATCAATTTTTTTTTTATCTTCTCAAAGAACCAGCTTTTAGTTTTATTGATCTTTGCTATCATTTCCTTCATTTCTTTTTCATTTATTTCTGATCTGATTTTTATGATTTCTTTCCTTCTGCTAACTTTGGGGTATTTTTGTTCTTCTTTCTCTAATTGCTTTAGGTGCAAAGTTAGGTTGTTTATTTGAGATGTTTCTTGTTTCTTAAGGTAGGATTGTATTGCTATAAACCTCCCTCTTAGAACTGCTTTTGCTGCATCCCATAGGTTTTGGATTGTCGTATTTCCTTTTTCTTTTGTTTCTAGGTTTTTTTTTTATTTTTTCTTTGATTTCTTCAGTGATATCTTGGTTATTTATTAGTATATTGTGTAGCCTCCATATGTTTGTATTATTTACAGATTTTTTCCTGTAATTGATATCTAGTCTCATAGCACTGTGGTCAGCAAGGATGCTTGATACAATTTCAATTTTCTTAAATTTAACAAGGCTTGATTTGTCCTCCATGATATGATATATCATGGAGAATGTTCCATGAGCACTTGAGAAGAATGTGTATTCTGGTTTTGGGGGTTAGAATGTCCTATAAATATCAATTAAGTGCATCTTGTTTAATGTACCATTTAAAACTTGCATTTCCTTATTTATTTTCATTTTGGATGATCTGTCCATTGATGAAAGTGTGGTGTTTAAGTCCTCTGCTATGATTGTGTTACTGTCAAGTTCACATTTTATGGCTGCTAGCATTTGCCTTATGTATTGAGGTGCTCCTATGTTGGATGCATAAATATTTACAATTTTTATATCTTCTTCTTGGATTGATCCCTTGATCATTATGTACTGTCCTTCTTTGTCTCTTGTAATAGTCTTTATTTTAAAATCCCTTTTGTGTGATATGAGAACTGCTACTCCAGCTTTCTTTTGATTTCCATTTGCATGGAATACCTTTTTCCATCCCCTCACTTTCAGTCTGTATGCATCCCTAGTTTTGAAGTGGTTCTCTTGGAGACAGCATATATATGGGTCTTATTTTTGTATCTATTTAGCCAGTCTATGTCTTTTGGTTGGAGCATTTAATCCATTTACATTTAAGGTAATTATCAATATGTATATTCCTATTACCATTTTCTTAATCGTTTTGGGTTTGTTATTGTAGGGTTTCCTTCTCTTTTGTTTCCTGCCTAGAGAAGTTCCTTTAGCATTTGTTGTAAAGGTGGTTTGGTGGTGCCGAACTCTCTTAGCTTTTGATTTTCTGTAAAGGTTTTAGTTTCTCCATTGAATCTGAATGAGATCCTTGCTGGGTAGAGTAACCTTGTTTGTAGGTTTTTCCCTTTCATCACTTTCATTATGTCCTGTTACTCACTTCTGGCTTGCAGTTTCTGCTGAAAGTTCAGCTATTAGCCTTATGGGGATTGCCCTGTATGTGATTTGTTGTTTTTTCCTCATTGCTTTTAATATTTTTTCTTTGTATTTAATTTTTGATAGTTTGATTAATGTGTGTTTTGGCATGTTTCTCCTTGGATTTATCCTGTATAAGACTCTCTGTGCCTCCTGGACCTGATTGACTATTTCTTTTCCTGTCTTAGGGAAGTTTTCAGCTATAATCTCTTCAAATATTTTCTCAGTCTCTTTCTTTTTCTCTTCTTCTGGGATCCATATAAGTTGAATGTTGGTGCATTTAATATTGTCCCAGATGTCTCTAAGGCTGTCCTCAATTCTTTTCATTCTTTTTTCTTTTGTGTTCTGTGGTAGTTATTTCCACTATTTTATATTCCTTGTCACTTATCTGTTCTTCTGCCTCAGTTATTCTACTCTTGATTCCTTGTGGAGAATTTTAAATTTCATTTATTCTGTTGTTTATCGTTGTTTGTTTGCTCTTTAGTTCTTCTAGGTCCTTGTAAATGTTTCTTATGTTTTCTCCATTCTATGTCCAAGATTTTTGATCATCTTTACTATCATTACTCTGAATTCTTTTTCAGGTAGACTGCCTATTTCCTCTTCATTTTTTTGGTCTGATCAGCTTTTACCTTGCTCCTTCATCTGCTGTATGTTTCTCTGTCTTCTCATTTTTCTTAATTTACTGTGTTTGGGGTCTCCTTTTCACAGGCTGCAAGTTCCTAATTCCTGTTGTTTTTGGTGTCTGCCCCCAGTGGCTAAGGTTGGTTCAATGGTTTGTGTAAGTTTCCTGGTGGATGGGACTGATGCTTGTATTCTGGTGGATGAGGCTGGACCTTGTCTTTCTGGTGTGCAGGATCATGTCTGGTGGTGTGTTTTGGGGTGCCTGTGATCTTATTATGATTTTAGGCAGCCTCTCTGCTAATGGGTGGGATTTTGCTCCTGTCTTGCTAGTTGTTTGGCATAGCGTGTCCAGCACTGTAGCTTGCTGGTCATTGAGTTGAGCTGGAGATCTCTGCAAGAGCTTTTGCCTTTTGATATTACATTGTGTAGGGAGGTGTCTGGTGGACAAGTGTCCTGAATTCGGCTCTCCCATCTCAGAGGCACAGGCCTGACACCCGGCTTGAGAACCAAAACTATCAGCCACAAGGCTCAGAATAAAAGGGAGAAAAAAAGGAAAGAAAAATTAAATTAAAATAAAATAAAATAATTAAAATTTAAATTAAAAATTGAAAAAATTATAAAGTAATAAGAAAAAGGAAAGAAAGAAAGAAGAGAGCAACCAAAGAACCAAAACAAATCCACCAATGATGCAAGCACTAAAGTCTATACAAAAAGAAAGAAAAAAAAGGACAGACAGAACCCTAGGATAAATGGTAAAAGCAAAGCTGTACAGACAAATCACACAAAGAAGCATACACATACACATTCACAAAAAGGAAAAAAAAGGAAAAAAAAAGAAAAATATATATATATAAATAAAAAAGGAAGAGACCCACCAAATCAATAATCAAAACTACCAATGATAATAAACTCTAAATACTAAAGTAAGATAACATAAAACCAGAAACAAATTAGATGCAGAAAGCAAACCCCAAGTCTACAGGTGCTCCCAAAGTCCACTGCCTCAATTTTGGGATTATTTTTTTTTCTATTCAGGTATTGCACAGATGCAGGGTACATCAAGTTGATTGTGGAGATTTAATCCACTTCTCCTGAGGCTGCTGGGAATGATTTATCTTTCTCTTCTTTGTTCGCACAGCTCCTGGGGTTCAGCTTTGGATTTGGCCCCGCCTCTGCACATAGGTCGCTTGAGGGCATCTGTTCCTGCTTAGACAGGAAGGGGTTAAAATAGCAGCTGATTTAGGGGCTCTGGCTCACTCAGGCTCTGGGGAGGGAGGGGTACAGAATGCGGGGCGAGCCTGCAGCTACAGAGACTGCCATGATGTTGCACCAGCCTGAGACGCGCTGTCTGTTCTCCCAAGGAAGTTGTCCCTGGTTAATGGGACCCTGGCAGTGGCAGGCTGCACAGGCTCCCAGGAGGGGAGGTATGGATAGTGACCTGCACTTGTGCATGGGATTCTTTGTGGCTGCAGCAGCAGCCTTAGCATTTCATGTCAGTCTCTGGTGTCCACGATGATAGCTGTGACGTGCACCCATCCCTGGAGCTCATTTAGGCGTTGGTCTGAATCTCCTCTACTTGCGCACCCTGAAACAATGGTCTCTTGCCTCTTAGGCGGTCCAGTCTTTTTCCCGGACTCCCTCATGGCTAGCTGTGGTGCAATAGCCCCCTTCAGGCTGTGTTCATGCAACCAACCCCAGTCTTCTCCCTGGGATCTGACCACCAAAGCGAGAACCTCAGCTCCCACCCCCCAGCCATTCCAGCAGGTGAGCAGACAAGCCTCTCAGGCTGGTGAGTGCTGTTTGGCACTGATCCTCTGTGTGGGAATCTCTCCACTTTGCCCTCTGCACCCCTGTTTCTGTGCTCTCCTCTGTGGCTCTGAAGCTGTCTCCCTGTCCACCCCGTCTCCGCCAGTGAAGGGGCTTCCTAGTGTGTTGAAACTTTTCCTCCTTCACAGCTCCCTTCCAGAGGTACAGGTCCCATCCCTATTCTTTTGTCTCTTTTTTTTCTTTTTTCATTTGCCCTACCTAGGTACGTGGGGAGTTTCTTGCCTTTTGGGAAGCCTGAGGTCGTCTGCCAGCACTCAATAGGTGTTCTGTAAGAGTTGTTCCACATGTAGATATATTTCTAATATATTTGTGGGGAGGAAGGCGATCTCCATGTCTTACTCCTCTGCCATCTTGAAGGTCTCCCCCAGCCATCTTGTTTTCTGTTGATGGCTCTGGAATGGCTATTATTCCACGGGAATGCAAAACAGGAGTCAACAATACTGAAGCTTTCCATTTCTCGATTGTCAGCTAATAGTTTTACCCTTCCTTCCTGGATGACCTCACAATCTGTCACCACAGGCACACAGGAGCTATTTAAGGCACTAAGCAGAGCTCATGGAAACCCACTTTCCATGTTCATTGCATGTCCAAAGAAAATGTAATAAACAAAGAAACCCAACGTGCTGTGTGGTACAGTTACTTAACTTTATTTGCAAAATCAAGTTAGAAATATAGAGATTGTTATTTGAAGTACTGAATAAAGTAACGTTTTACAAGGAGGAAAAGAATACAGTAATTAAAAGCAGCCACTATTGAAACTTTCTTAAGACAATTTGGATACTGTATTCATTTCTTGTGGCTACTGTAACAAATTACCACAAACTGGTTGGCTTAAAACAACATAAATTTGTTCTCTCACAGTTCTGGAGGACATAAGTCCAAAATCAAGGTGTCAGCAGGGTCTCACTTCCTCCAAAGGCTCTAAGGAAGGTTCAATTTCTTGACTCCTCCAGCTTCTGGTGGCTACAGACATTCCTAGACTTCTGACTGTACCACTCCAATCTCTGCCTCTCTCTGTCTACACTTGCTCCTGAATGATGTAAGCCAGTCTTGTGACTCTGAATACCACCTAAACATCACCTTTGGTGATAACTCCTGAATTTCTCTCTTCAGTCCAGACCTCTCCCATAAAATCCAGATCCATATGTATGACTTCCTGGTTGACATCTCTGCTTGTAATAGGCATCACAAAATCATCATGCTCCAAATCAAGCACTTGTGCTTTTTTTCATCTTGGTGAATGGAAATTTCAAGCCAAAAACCTGTAACATTCATGACGCTTTTCTTCTCAGTGTTCATCAACAAATCCTGCCAGCTCTTTCTTCAATTTTTATTTAGAACTTAACCACTTTTTGCCACACCTCAATACCTGTATCAAACCATCATCTCTCACCTGGATTATCGTGGTGCCACTTATTACAATAGCCTATAATTGCACCTGCTCCGGGAGCAGATCTCTCTGCTTTTGTTCTTGCCCTTCTCCTTCCTTCAGTCCATTTTTAATACAGAAACCAAGGTGAGTTGGACAAATCACATCCCCTGTGTTTCTCCTTATATCTCACACTACTGTCACAGTCACAACACTTCTGATACTTCTGGTCACCCAATGTGTGGAGGTTTTCCCACTCCAAGCAATTCTCTGTGACAGCAGCTGGGTGTCCCACAATTTAACTCAATTATGAAACAACTGGGAGATAGTGTCAGATCTCATGGGGTAAGGGCTCAGTCCCATGAGACTGCCCTGCCACTTCAGATGCTAATCGCAAATGGTAGATTCCCAGGCTACCCACAACTTCTGTTCTACTTGGCTACAAATCAGAGGTTCCCATGACCTCTTCCCCCATGAATTTGATTATTTGTTAGAGCAGCTCACAAACTCAGGGAAATACTTATGTTTACCAGTTTATTAAAGGATATGATAAAGGATACAGATGAACAGCCAGATGAAGAGATATCTTGGGTGAGGTTGGGGAGGGCCCCTAGCACAGCAGTTTCTGTCCCTATGGAGTTGGTGTGTGTCACTATCCTGTTATATGAATGTGTTCACCAACCTGGAAGCTCTCTGAACCCCATCCTTTAGGCTTCACTACATAAGCATGATTGATGAACCCATTGGCCAGTGATGATTAATTTAACATCTAACCCCTCTCCCCTTCATGGAGGTCAAGGGTAGGACTGATTATTCCAACTGTCTGATCACTTGATTGGTTCTCCTGGCAACCAGCCCCCATCCTTAGATATGGTCCCAAAGTCACCATATTAACATAACAGAAGACACATTTATTGCTCTCATCACTTAGGAAATTCCAAAGGCTTTAGGAGCACGGTGCCAGAAAAGGCGATGAAGACCAAAGAATACATATTTCTTTTATCATAAATCACAGTATCACACAGGGTGATTTTCTTGATATATGTCCTGTCATTTCACTATTCTGCTCAAAACCCTCCAGTGATTTTCCATATCACTCAGTGTAAAACCCAGAGTCTTATTATGGCCTGTAAGGCCCTCTGTGATCTGCTCTAATCCATCACCATCATTGTCCTCAGCTCATCTTCTGCTGGTCCAAACCTGGCTCACCCCCATTCATCCTCACTACTTCTCAAAATTAACACCAGCCAGCTCCTACCATAGAACATTCTGTTGCCTCCATCAGGAATGCTCTCCCTTTATCTCCAATGCAGTTTCCTTACTTCCTTCAGGTTTTTACTCAGAAGTTGCCCTCTCCATGAGATCTTTCCCGGGCCTCTCACCCTGACATGCCAATGGCCTTCTTCTTGTTCATGATCAGTTCTCCTTCTAGAATGTAAAGCCCTAAAGTCAGATTTTTGTCTATTTTGTTCACTGCTGTATCCCCGGTGTCTAGTACAATGTCTGGCTCACAGTTGGGTAGGCATTTTATAAATGAATGAATAAATGAGTGAATGAATCATTGAATGAATGAATGAGTTCTTCAATAGATTTATAGACATAACATAAGCAATGACCAGTTGAAGTAAAAAACAAACAAACAAACAAACAAATAAATATATGTGGGGTGTAATTTTACTGCATTTCTGAAATGGTTGTTATTGGAATATATTCACCATTACAAAGTAAATAGAATCAAAACAATATATTCCTTTTACAGGAACAAGATTGAGTGTTATTATTTTTGTGTGTTTTTTTTTTCTTTCTCATCATCAAATGAGATGGATTCCCTGGAACAATGAAGTATTGTTTTTCTTAAATTCCTTTTGGGAAGAATAGTGTACATTTTATACTTCCACTCATCATCCAGCATAGGCTCCATCTAGAGGGAGCTGGAGTGGAAACAATAGGTAACAGTAGAAATGCTTCTTTATAAAATATGTGTGTGTAACAAGGTCTTAATTCCCACTGTTTTATACTTACACTGACTCGACTGGGATACCTCCCTGCTCCATAGAAAACTAGGAAATGCCCAGTTCTCTTTCATCAAAGCTAAACACAGCTTTCTTCAGGAAAAGCACATATGTATTTAATAAATATGTGTTGAACTGAATTAAACTACTGTAAGCCATGAAGTTAGAGGAAAGCTCTTTACAGGAAAGCAGTGATTTGAAAGCAGGTTAGGAAGCAGTTTATTAAATATCCTTGGAAACTAAGAAAAACATTTTTTAATTTATAAACATTCAATAAATTGGACCTAGAGCAAGGCTGGGTCCTTTTAAGATTTCTGGACCCTATTGCTTGACATTATGATTCTATTTGATTATGTGTGGAATGGGGTCTAGAAAATGTTTGGAAACCATTGCTTTGGGTTTACCTCAGGTATCCTTGTAAAAGCACAGCATTTGGTCTTAGCCTTCTCTAAGTGTTACCTTTTGCCTACAGAGATTATGCTGTTGACCCAACAGTAGTAGGGCTTATGATTATGAACAATTCTCTTGGAAGTCTAGATCGAACTATGTGATGCAAACCACTAGCTTTGACTAGGCCCACATCTCCCCACCACTATACCCCACTGAAAGCAAACTGCTACCTGTGCAGGATGTAGCCATCTGTGGTTACCAGCTGTGTCCCTGTAGTCACAAAATACTACAGTCTATGACTTAGCTTGAACTCATTGGTGCAGGAGTCTACGCAATAGAGAGAGAAACACTCTCATGGTAATGGAACTCTGCTACCTAAGTTTTACTGCAATTTCAAGTGAGTTTTTCTCTGCTTACTGTAAATCACTGTGCCATGAATTCAGAATCCTGTTGCAAGAGAATGGTACATGCATAGATGTGATTTCTGTTAAATTGTCCATTTTCAATTTCAAAGCTCTTGGGGTAAAAAATGAAGATGCTGTATATCTTAGTCAGCAAGGGCTGCTATGACAAACACCATAGACTGGGTGGCTTAAACAGCAAACATTTGTTTCTCACAGTTCTGGTGGCTGGGAAGTCCAAGTCAAGATGATGGCAAATCTGGTGTCTGGTGAGGACAGGCTTCCTGGCTTGTAGACAACTATCTTCTCTCCTATCTTCACATGATAAAGATCTCTCTCTCTCCCTCTTCCTCTTCTTATAAAGACATTGATTCCATCATGAGAGCTCCACTCTAATAATCTAATTACTTCCCAAAGTCCCCACCTCCAAATATTGTCACATTAGGGCTTCAACATATGAATTTGGGGGTACACAAATATTCAGTCCATAGCATTCTGGCCTTGGTCCTTCCGAAATTCATCTCCTTCTCACATAAAAATACATGCATTTCATCCCAACAGCCCCAAAGTTCTTAACATGTTCCAGCATTAGTTCTAAAATCTAGAGCCAAAGTCTCATCTAAATTTCATCTAAATCAGATATGGGTGAGGCTCCAGGTAAAATTCTCTCCCCGCTACAAACTTGTGAAACCAAACAAGTTATGTGCAAAATACAACGTTGGGACAGGCATAAGATAGTTATGCCCATTCCAAAAGGAAGAAATCAGAAAGAAGAAGGAGGTGATGGGTCCCAAGCAAGTCTGAAGGCTAGCAATGCAAACTCCAAAAGAGCTTAAGGTTTAAGAATAATCCTCTTTGGCTCAATGCTTTGCCATTTGGACCCACTGGGCTAGCAAAATCACCCCACAGCTCGCTGGAGTGCTCAGTGGCTCACTGTAGAGCCTGGGCCAATTCACAGCTTTTCCCAAGGAGGTCACACCCCAGAGTTTCGCTGGACAGCCCTGCTCCCAGATCTCCAAGTTGTCCCGTACCAAAAAATGTTGGTTTTGACTTTCAAAACTACTCCAGAAGGTAAGCCTACACCTTATTTTTTCACACCCCTTTTTGAGTGAACATGTGTGGTGCCTTTTCTCAGGTGAGGGATATAGAGTGGAAGGGGACAGAGCCTTTCACATTAGCCTTATTTGTGCCAACGTCTATTCTTCCCAGCAGAGTATAATGATAAAAACAAAGACAGGGACCCATAGGCCCTTGTAAACCAAGCCTAAATACACACATTCATTAAGAAAAAGTGTTTTTCAGAACGCAACCTAGTTTGCTGTGTATAGGTTATATGATGCTACCCTTATCATTTTAAGTGGCACAAACATTCACACAGGAAGTCAGAGCCTGACTCAAAACAAAAACAACAACAAAAACCCTCTTCCACTTTCTGACCTTTTCCTTTTGGTTGGACAATATGTTCTAAATTATCATTTGCCATAACCTCAGCCTGAAAATTGTGGGGAAGATGGGGAAGAGGCTGGGGGTATACATTGATGATGACCTTTGACCCTCATGCAAGCTTCCTATTGGTGATAAGACAGAGGCTGGTCCCTAACCATATTAAGAGGGTTCTGATTTTAGTTCCAACATGTATATTGGGGGAGGAGGGATTTCCCCAACCACCAAGCAAATCTCTGTTGCCAACTGCGTGTCCTACAATTCAACTGAATTTTGACACCATCTAGCTAAAGATAGTGTCAGATTCCAGAGGTTCAGGGTTCAGTCATACAAGACTGCTCTTCACTTCAGATATACCCAGATTATCATTTGTGCTTCTGACTGACCAGCTGTAGGTTGGAGTTCCAACAGCCCTCTCCTTGGCTTTGATTTATTTGCCACAGCAGCTCACAGAACTCAGAGAAGCACTTGACATACTAGATTACTGGTTTGTTAAAAAGAATATATTTCAGGGACAGCCAGATGGAAGTGATGCATAGGACAAGGTACAGGGAAAGAGTGTGGAGCTTCCATGCCCTCTCCAGGCACCCCACTCTCCCCAAATCTCCATGTGTTCACCCACCCAGAAGCTCTCCAGACTCTGTTCTTTTGAGATTTTATAGAGGCTTCATTACAAAGGCAAGATTGATTAAATCATTAGCCATTGGAAATTGAACTCAATCTCCAGCCCCTCTCCCCTTCCCAGAAGTTGGGGGAGGGGGGACTGAAAGTTCCAACCTTCTAATCATAATCGTTGGTTCTCCTAGCAACTAGCCTCCAGCCTTAGATATTTTCCAAAAGCCATCTCATTAATATAATAAAAGACACCTTAATTGCTCTCAACAGTTAAGAAATGTCAAGGGTTTTAGTAGTTTAGTGCCAGAAATGAGGTCAAAAACCAAATATATACTTCTTTAAAAAATTATATTTACTTATTTGTTTGTTTATATATTTGTTTGTTTGTTTTGGCTGCATTGGGTCTTCATTGCTGCGTGCGGGCTTTCTCTAGTTGCTGCACGCTGGGGCTACTCTTCATTGTATTGTGTGGGTTTCTCATTGCGGTGGCTTCTCCTGTTGCGGAGCACAGGCACTAGGTATGGGATTCAGTAGTTATGGCACACAGGCTCAGTAGATGTGGTTCATGGGCTCTAGAAAGCAGGCTCAGTAGTTGTGGTGCATGGGCTTAGTTGCTCCGCGGCATGTGGGATCTTCCCGGACCAGGGTTTGAACATGTGTCCCCTGCAATGGCAGGCGGATTCTTTTTTTTTGGCAGGCAGATCCTAACCACTGCATCACCAGGGAAGCCCTGTACTTCTTATTATTAATTACAATATCACATATGTCAGTCAATATATAAGGACTGATTTATAATTTGTACTTAGTCTGATTCACTTAAGAGAAAACAGAAAATGTTTTTATATAATTCACATAATTAAAAATAGAAAAATAGTTTATGTAAAAAAATACGAACAATACTTCTTAACTTTGGGTACATATGACGTGTGACTGTGGGTGGTGAAAGTGAACATGGAAAAGCCAGGCACATGGATTTTGAGGTTTATCACCCTCCTGCACTCCATCTGCCATGCTCTACTTCTCAGGAGTTCAGTTAAAAAGAAAAGAAAAGAAAAAGAAAGTTGGGTCTTCATCTTCATTTGGTTCCTTTCCTTCATTTGAGGAACTCTCAGATTCCTGTTCTCTTCCCTCACGCACTGACTTGGCTGGGACAATTTAGAAAAAAATAAGATGGTCAGGGGTGGGAGGGGCCACTTAACATCTCTCCCTTGAGCCTAAATTAGTTTCTTAGTTTTGCTTTTTCTAACCCTTCCATGGCCCATTGAATTTTTAAGAGAAGTCATGCTCAGCTCAGCTTAACTAATAGAAAGAGAGAGAAGCATTGACCTTAGGAAAAAACGGGAAATGGGGAGTAGTGAAGGGAGAGAAAGAGCAGAGAAGGAAGAGGAACAGAAGAAGGAAAAAAGTAGGGATTCCTCCTCTGTAAACCATGGAACCCAGGCCTCCAGAAGTTGTCTATATGGAGAATCCCAAAGACTTGAAATGTCTCATTGACAAGCTCACACCTACAAAACTAAAATAATAATGATAGTAGTAATAATAATAATACATGTGTCATTATGTATGTGTCGTTCTACTCACCTGTCAGAGACACTGAAACTCAATTTTGTAAAACTGCAGCTATGGGGAGGAGAGAGGAAGTGGCTAATGCTGAAAGAATCTGCTTCTGTGTGAGGTCTGACACTTGTTAATAGCTTTCTCCTGTTTCTATCATATTTCACTTTCTTGGCACTTCCCCAGTCTTGTATATATCTCACTTCACTCACTATAGGTTTTTGGTATTTGTCAGCAACCTTCTCTAAAGAAAAAAAGGAGATAGTGGTAGGGTGTTGAGCTAAGGACACCATTTATAATGCTTGCTTGGTGAAGGAATGAAAGAAAGTAACCCCCAAAATGACAAAACACAGTCTACTTACACACCATCTAAGCACGTAACAACAGCACTTAATATTCTCTTAAACCCAGGTATATGCAGCTTTACGTAAAAGACAACCCTATACCAAAGAAACAATTCTGAGGTGAGCAGGCAGTTCTACAAGTGCCAAATCCCTTTTTTATCCCCATTATCCATGTGTAATAATACTTATTTCTGAGGCATGATTGCATGTTCAAGGAACTTTCACTGCATTATATCATTTCCTTTATAGAGCAGTCCTCCAAGGTAATCAAGGCAGCAGTTTTAACTAATATTTAGAGATGAAGTACATCAGAAATAACCTGGTGAAGTAAATATATTTATATTTATAATGAATCAAATACCTGAGTTTGTTAAAGACAAGGCTTTGTGATTTTGAATAATCTGGTCAAAATATGTGACCTCTCTATTTATTTTTTCATTTATAAAAACAAGAACACTACCTCTTACCTGGATTATTATAAGGCTTAAATGAAATATTAATAGTGAAAGAGCTATTTCATACTAACTTTCTTCCTGGTACTTAAAAATCTTTCTCAAAGAGGAAGTAGGTGGACCAAGATTCAGAACTTCATTTCCAATTCAGATATTTGTTCTAGCCTGCCGTATACAGATTAATGGTGCTCACATCTCAGCCAGTGGTTAACTTTTCCCCTAAACAGCTGCAGGCTGAACATCTTAAGATACTTTGGTCTTCATAAGGATGGTGATTCTGAATATGACACAGTCCATCTTCATGAGGGTTCTCACCATGTTCTTGCAAAGATAGACAAGTAAACAAATAATTGCTATTAATTACTGTGGAAGCCATAACATCAAAGAGTTTCTGGTCTTAAGTAGGGGCTATTCCAATTGTGGGCCAGCTAGTTTGCGGCAGTAAACCCACCATATGTCGATCTTCTTCTGGTGAAAAAGTGTCTGCTGTGTGAGCTTACCACTTCACTGTTACACATCTACTAACATTTCTGAGAGAAACTGAAAGTCCCCCTACCCCAGGACCTACTTACCATTGTCTGAAAAAAGAAAAAGACAAAATCAAAAAGCAGAATTCTTCCTAAGGTTAATTTCAGAATATATATCCAACATGATTCCATAGGAAGTATTAACATGGTCACATAATATTCACCTCTGGTTTCTCAAAGAACAGAGAAATAATCTTCACATGCATCTCATCTCATCAGTCTATAAAAGCCAGAGACATTTCCAAAAGGAGCCGAAATAGTTTAATACAAACATCTTAGCTTTCGAAAACTGACACTAGTTGGTTATTTAAGAGAGAAATTCAGTTTAGAAAGAAATTGCGGGAGCTTCATGATGGTGGAAGAGTAAGACGTGGAGATCACCTTCCTCCTCAAATATACATCAGAAATACAACTGCATGTGGAAGAACTCCTACAGAACACTTACTGAATGCTGGCAGAAGATCTCAGACCTCCCAAAAGCCAAGAAGTTCCCCACAAATCCTGGGTAGGGCAAAAGAAAAAAAAGCAGAGACAAAGAATACGGATGGGACCTGCACCAGTGGGAGGGAGCTGTGAAGGAAGAAAGGTTTCCACACACTAGGAAGCCCTTTCGCGGGCGGAGACTGTGGGTGGTGGAGGGGGGGAGCTTCAGAACTGCGGAGGAGAGCACAGCAACAGGGGTGCGGAGGGCAAAGTGGAGAGATTCCCGCACAGAGGAGAGATTCCCTCACAGAGGAGAGATTCCCGCACAGAGGATCGGTGCCGACCGGCACTCACCAGCCCGAGAGGTTTGTCTGCTCACCCGCCGGGTCAGGCGGGGGCTGGGAGCCAAGGCTCGGGCTTCGGAGGTTGGATTCCAGGGAGAGGACTGGCGACATGAACACAGTCTGAAGGGGTTAGTGCGCCACAGCTACACAGGAGGGAGTCCGGGAAAAAGTCTGGAACTGCCGAAGAGGCAAGAGACTTTATCTTGCCTCTTTGTTTCCTGCTGTGCGAGGAGAGGGGATTAGGAGCACTGCTTAAAGGAGCTCCAGAGACAGGCGTGAGCTGTGGCTATCAGCGCAGACAACAGAGACGGGCATGAAATGCTAAGGCTGCTGCCGCCGCCACCAAGACGCCTGTGTGTGAGCACAGGTCACTCTCCACAGCTCCCCTCCCAGGAACTAGTGCAGTCCACCACTGCCAGGGTCCCGTGATCCAGGGACAACTTCCCCGGGAGAACGCACGGCGTGCCTCAGGCTGGTACAATGTCATGCTGGCCTCTGCCGCCGCAGGCTCGCCCCACATACGTGCCCCTCCCTCCCCCTGGCCTGAGTGAGCCAGAGCCCCCGAATCAGCTGCTCCTTTAATCCCATCCTGTCTGGGCAGGAACAGACACCCTTAGGCGACCTACACACAGGGGCGGGTCCAAATCCAAAGGTGAATCCCAGGAGCTGTGCGAAAAAGAAGAGAAAGGGAAATCTCTCCCAGCAGCATCAACAGCAGCAGACTAAATCTCCACAATCAACTTCATGTACCCTGCATCTGTGGAATACCTGAATAGAGACAACGAATCATCCCAAATCAAGGAGGTGGACTTTGGGAGCTGCGATATATATATTTTTTTCACTTTTTCTCTTTTTGTGAGTTTGTATGTGTATACTTCTCTGTGTGATTTTATCTGTATAACTTTGCTTTTACCATTTGTCCTAGAGTTCTGTCTGTCCGTTTTTTTTTTCTTTCTTTCTTTTCTTTTTTTCTTTAAGTATAGTTTTTAGCACTTGCTATCATTGGTGGAATTGTTTTTTGGTTGGTTGCTCTCTTCTTTCTTTCTTTCTTTCTTTTTTTAAATTTTTTTATTACATAAAAATTTTTTAATAATTATTTTTTATTTTAATAACTATTTTATTTTACTTTATTTTACTATATTTTCTTCTTTCTTTCTTTCTTTCTTTCTTTTCCCCCTTTTATTCTGAGCCACGTGGATGACTGGCTCTTGGTGCTCAAGCCAGGAATCAAGGCTGTGCCTCTGAGGTGGTAGAGCCAAGTTCAGGACACTGGTCCACAAGAGACTGCCCAGATCCACTCATTGGCGAAATCTCCCAGAGATATCCATCTCAATGCCAAGACGCAGCTCCACTCATTGACCATCAAGCTACAGTGCAGGACACCCTATGCCAAACAAGTAGCAAGACAGGAACACAACCGCATCCATTAGCACAGAGGTTGCCTAAAATCATAATATGGCCACAGACAACCCAAAACAAAGCACTAGATGTGGACCTGTACACCAGAAAGACAGGATCCAGCCTAATTCACAAGAACACAGGCACTAGTTCCCTCCACTAGGAACCCTACACAATGCACTGAACTAGCCTTAGGCCCAGAGGACAGACACCAAAAACAATGGGAACTACAAACCTGCAGCCTGTGAAAAAGAGTAAGTTAAGCAAAATGAGAAGACAGAGAAACATACGGCAGATGAAGGAGCAAGGCAAAAACCCACCAGATGTAACAGATGAAGAGGAAATAGACAGTTTACCTGAAAAAGAATTCAGAATAATGATAGTAAAGATGATACAAAATCTTGCAAATAATAGAATGGAGAAAATACAATAAACATTTAACAAGTAGCTAGAAGAACTAAAGAGCAAACAAACAGTGATGAACAACACAGTAAATGAAATTAAAATTCTCTAGAAGACATCAGTAGCAGAATAACTGAGGCAGAAGAACGGATAACTGACCTGGAAAATAAAATAGTGGAAATAACTACTGCAGAGCAGAATAAAGAAAAAAGAATGAATAGAATTGAAGAAAGTCTCAGAGACCTCTGGGACAACATTAAACACACCAACATTCGAATTACAGGGGTCTCAGAGGAAGAAGAGAAAAAGAAAGGGACTAAGAAAATATTTGAAGAGATTATAGTTGAAAACTTCCCTAATATGGGAAAGGAAATAGTTAATCAAGTCCAGGAAGGACAGAGAGTCCCATACAGGATAAATCCAAGGAGAAACATGCCAAGACACATATTAATCAAACTATCAAAAATTAAATACAAAGAAAAAATATTAAACACAGCAAGAGAAAAATAACACACTAGGGAATCCCCATAAGGATAACAACTGAACTTTCAGCAGAAACTCTGCAATCCAGAAGGGAGTGGCAGGACATATTTAAACTGATGAGGGAAAAAACCTACAACCGAGATTACTCTACACAGCAAGGATCTCATTCAGATTTCACAGATAATAAAACCTTTACAGACAAGCAAAAGCTAAGAGAATTCAGCACCACCAAACGAGCTTTACAACAAATGCTAAAGGAACTTCTCTATGTAGGAAACACAAGAGAAGGAAAACACCTACAATAATAAACCCAAAACAATTAAGAAGATGGTAATAGGAACTTACATATCGATAAGTACCTTAAATGTAAATTGATTAAATACTCCAAACAAAAGACATAAACTGGCTGAATGGATACAAAAACAAGACCTGTACATATGCTGTCTACAAAAGACCGACTTCAGACCTAGGGACACATACAGACTGAAAGTGAGTGGATGGATAAAGATATTCCATGCAAATGGAAATCAAAAGAAAGAGGGAGTAGCATTCTCATATCAGACAAAATAGACTTTAAAACAAAGACTATTACAAGAGAAAAAATAAAGGATACTACATAATGATCAAGGGATCAATCCAAGAAGAAGATATAACAATTGTAAATATTTATGCATCCAAAATAGGAGCACCTCAATACATAAGGCAAATGCTAACAGCCATAAAAGGGGAAATTGAAAGTAACACAATCATAGTAGGAGACTTAAACATCCCACTTTCACCAATGGACAGATCATCCAAAATGAAAATAAATAAGGACACACAAGCTTTAAATGATACATGAAACAAGATGGACTTAATTAATATTTATAGGACATTCCATCCAAAACAACAGAATACACATTCTTCTCAAGTGCTCATGGAACATTTTCCAGGATAGATCATATCTTGGGTCAGAAATCAACCCTTGGTAAATTTAAGAAAATAGAAATCATATCAAGTATCTTTTCTGACAACAATGCTATGAGACTAGATATCAATTATAGGAAAAAATCTGTAAAAAATAAAAACACATGAAGGCTAAACAATACACTACTTAACAACCAAGAGATCAATGAAGAAATCAAAGAGGAAATCAAAAAATACCTAGAAACAAATGACAATGAAAACACAACGACCCAAAATCTATGGGATGCAGCAAAAGCAGTTCTAAGAGGGACGTTTATAGCAATACAATCCTACCTTAAGAAACAAGAAACATCTCAAATAAACAACCTAAGCTAACACCTAAAGCAATTAGAGAAAGAAGAAGAAGAACAACAACAAAAAAAAACCCAAAGTTAGCGGAAGAAAACAAATCATAAGGATCAGATCAGAAAGAAATGAACAAAATGATAGCAAAGATCAATAAAACTAAAAGCTGGTTCTTTGAAAAGATAAAAAAATTGATAAACCATTAGTCAGACTCATCAAAAAAAAAGGGGAGAAGACTCAAAAAAATAGAATTACAAATGAAAAAGGAGAAGTAACAACTGACACTGCAGAAATACAAAGGGTCATGAGAGATTACTACAAGCAACTCTATGCCAATCAAATGGACAACTTGGAAGAAATGGACAAATTCTTAGAAATGTACAACCTTCCGAGAATGAACCATGAAGAAATAGAAAATAAAAAGACCGATGACAAGCACTGAAATTGAAACTGTGATTAAAAATCTTCCAACAAACAAAAGCCCATGACCAGACAGCTTCAAAGGTGAATTCTATCAAACATTTAGAGAAGAGCTAACACCTATTCTCTCAAACTCTTCCAAAATATAGCAGAGGGAGGAACACTCCCAAACTCATTCTACGAGGCTACCATCACCCTGATACCAAAGCAAGACAAAGATGTCACAAAGATAGAAAACTACAGACCAGTATCACTGATGAAAATAGATGCAAAAATTCTCAACAGAATATTAGCAAACAGAATCCAATAGCACATTAAAAGAATCATACACCACAATCAAGTGGGGTTTATCCCAGGAATGCAAGGATTCTTTAATATAAACAAATCAATCAATGTGATGCACCATATTAACAAATTGAAGGAGAAAAACCATATGATCATCTCAATAGATGCAAAGAAAGCTTTCAACAAAGTCAACACCCATTTATGATAAAAACCCTCAGGAAAGTAGGCATATTTCCTCAAAATTTCCTCAAAATATTAAACGCCATATATGACAAAATCACAGTCAATATCGTCCTCAATGGTGAAAAGAGGAAACCATTTACACTAAGGTCAGGAACAAGACAAGCTTGCCCACTCGCATCACTCTTATTCAACAGAGCTTTGCAAGTTTTAGCCACAGCAATCAGAGAAGAAAAAGAAATAAAGGGAATCCAAATCAGAAAAGAAGTAAAGCTGTCACTATTTGCAGATGACATGATACTATACATAGAGAATTATAAAGATGCTACCAGAAAACTACTAGAGCTAGTCAATGAATTTGGTAAAGTAGCAGGATACAAAATTAATGCACAGAAATCTCTTGCATTCTTATACATTAATGATGAAAATTCTGAAAGTGAAATTAAGAAAACACTCCCACTTACCATTGCAACAAAAAGAATAAAATATCTAGGAATAAACTTACCTAAGGAGACAAAAGACCTGTATGCAGAAAATTATAAGACACTAATGAAAGAAATTAAAGATGATACAAACAGATGGAGAGATATACCATGTTCTTGGAATGGAAGAATCAACATTGTGAAAATGACTCTACTACACAAAGCAATCTACAGATTCAATGCAATCTCTATCAAACTACCACTGGCATTTTTCACAGAACAAAACCAAAAATGTTCACAATTTGTATGGCAACACAAGAGACTCCGAATATCCAAAACAGTCTTGAGAAAGAAAAACGGAGCTGAAGGTATCAGGCTCCTTGACTTCAAACTATACTACAAAGCTACGGTAATGAAGACAGTATGGTACTGGCACAAAAACAGAAATATACATCAGTGGAACAGGATAGAAAGCCCAGAGATAAACCAATGCACACATGGGCACCTTAATGTTGATAAAGGAGGCAAGAATATACAGTGGAGAAAATACAGCCTCTTCAATAAGTGGTGCTCAGATAACTGGACAGCTGCATGTAAAAGAATGAAATAAGAACATTCCCTAACACCATACACAAAAATAAACTCAAAATAGATTAAAGATCGAAATGAAAGGTCAGACACTAGAAAATGCTTAGGGGAACACATAGGCAGAACACTCTATGACACAAATGACAGCAAGATCCTTTATTACCCACCTCCTAGAGAAATGGAAATACAAACAAAAGTAAACAAATGGGACCTAACGAAACTTGAAACCTTTAGCACAGCAAAGGAAACCAAAAACAAGACAAAAAGGCAACTCTCAGAATAGGAGAAGATATTTGCAAATGAAGCAACTGACAAAGGATTAATCTCAAAAATATACAAGTAGCACATGTAGCTCAATATCAAAAAAACAAACAACCCAATCCAAAAATGGGCAAAAGGCCTAAATAGACATCTCTCCAAAGAAGCTACACAGGTTGCCAACAAACAAGGGAAAGAATGCTCAATGTCATTAATCATTAGAGAAATGCAAATCAAAACTACAATGAGATATCATCTCACACCAGTCAGAATGGCCATCCTCAAAAAATCTACAAAAAATAAATGCTGGAGAGGGTGTGGAGAAAAGGTAACCCTCTTGCACTATTGGTGGAAATGTAAATTGATACAGCTACTATGGAGAACAGTATGGAGGTTCCTTAAAAAACCAAAAATAGAACTACCATATGACCCAGCAATCTCATTACTGGGCATATATCCTGAAAAAACGAGAATTCAAAAAGAGTCATGTACCACAATGTTCATTGCAGTTCTATTTGCAATAGCCAGGACATGGAAGCAACCTAAGTGTCCATCAATAGATGAATGGATAAAGAAGATGTGGCATGTATATACAGTGGAATATTACTCAGCCATAAAAAGAAGAGAAATTGAGTTATTTATATTGAGGTAGATGGACCTAGAGTATGTCATATCAAGTGAAGTAAGTCAGAAAGAGAAAAAACAATACTGTATGCTAACACATATATATGTAATCTACAAAAATAAATAAACAAAGGTCATGGAGAACCAGAGGCAAGTTGGGAATAAAGACACAAACTTACTAGAGAGGGGACTTGAGGATATGGGGAGGGGGAAGGATAAGTTGGGACAAAATGGGACAATGGCGTGGACATACATACACTACCAAACATAAAATAGATAGCTAGTGGGAAGTAGCTGCATAGCACAGGGATATCAGCTTGGTGCTTTGTGACCACTTGGAGGAGTGGGATAGGGAGGGAGGGAGGCACAAGAGGGAAGTGATATGGCGACATATGTATATGTAAAACTGATTCACTTTGTTATAAATCAGAAACTAAAACACCATTGTAAAGCAATTATACTCCAATAAAGATGTTTAAAATAAATAAATAACCATTTAAAACGTTAGAACTTTGTATATATTTTGACCCAGGAATAAATAATAAATAATAAATATATAAATAAATAAATAACAAAACTTTAAAAAAAAGAAAGAAATTGCCCATCCACCAAATTATTTTAACTTAAAAATTACAGATGAGTATTTATTTACTATTCTTTCAAAATAAGATCAAAGTAAATTTTCTGAATGAGAGTCTGCCAACTCGAGTTCTTTTTCTTAGAAAGAATAATCATAAATCATAACTGTGCCTGTGATATTTGTGACTTTCAGTCTCATTTTTTTTGTTTTTGTCTTTATTTTTTTTCGTTTCACAATGTTAATTCTTCCAAGAACATGGTATATCTCTCCATTTATTTGTATCATCTTTAATTTTTTTCATCAGTGTCTTATAATTTTCTGCATACAGGTCTTTTTTCTCCTAAGGTGCGTTTAATCCTCGATATTTTATTCTTTTTGTTGCAATGATAAATGGGAGTGGTTTCTTAATTTCACTTTCAGAATTTTCATCATTAGTGTATAGGAATGCCAGAAATTTCTGTGCATTAATTTTGTATCCTGCTAGTTTACCAAATTCATTGTTTAGCTCTAGTAGTTTTCTGGCACCATCTTTAGGATTCTCTATGTATAGTATCATGTCATCTGCAAACAGTGAAATCTTTACTTCTTCTTTTCTGATTTGGATTCCTTTTATTTCTTTTTTTTCTCTGATTGCTGTGGCTAAAACTTGCAAAGCTCTGTTGAATAATAGTGATGCGAGTGGGCAAGCTTGTCTTGTTCCTGACCTTAGTGTAAATGGTTTCATCTTTTCACAATTGATATCAATGTTGGCTGCGGGTTTGTCATACCTGGCCTTTATTTTGTTGAGGTAAGTTCCCTCTATGCCTACTTTCTGGAGGGTTTTAATCATAAATGGGTGTTGAATTTTATCAAAAGATTTCTCTGCATCTATTGAGCTGATCATATGGTTTTTCTCCTTCAATTTGTTAATATGGTGTATCATATTGATTTGCCTATATTGAAGAATGCTTGCTTTCCTGGGATAAACCTCACTTGATCATGGTGTATGATCCTTTTAATGTGCTGTTGGATTTTGTTTGCTAGTGTTTTGTTGAGGATTTTTGAATCTATGTTCATCAGTGATATTGGCCTGTAGTTTTCTTTCCTTGTGACATCTTTGTCTGGTTTTGGTATCAGGGTGATGGTGGCATCATAGATTGCGTTTGGGAGTGTTCCTACCACTGCTATATTTTGGAAGAGTTTGAGAAGGATAGGTGTTAGCTCTTCTCTAAATCTTTGATAGAATTCACCTGTGAATGTGTCTGGTCCTGGGCTTTCTGTTGGAAGATTTTTAATCACAGTTTCAATTTCAGTGCCTGTGATTGGTCTGTTCATATTTTCTATTTCTTCCTCATTCAGTCTCGGAAGGTTGTTCATTTCTGAGAATTTGTCCGTCTCTTCCAGGTTGCCCATTATATTGGCATATATTGCTTGTAGTAATCTCTCATGATCCTTTGTATTTCTGCAGTGTCAGTTGTTACTTCTCCTTTTTCATTTGTAATTCTATTGATTTGAGCCTTCTCTCTTTTTTTCTTGATGAGTCTGGTTAATGATTTATCAATTTTTTTATCTTCTCAAAGAACCAGCTTTTAGTTTTATTGATCTTTGCTATGGTTTCCTTCATTTCTTTTTCATTTATTTCTGATCTGATCTTTATGTTTTCTTTCCTTCTGTTAACTTTGGGGTTATTTTGTTGTTCTTTTTCTAATTGCTTTAGATGTAAGGTTTGGTTTTTTATTTGAGATGTTTCTTGTTTCTTAAGGTAGGATTGTATCGCTATAAACTTCCCTCTAGAACTGCTTTTGCTGCATCCCATAGGTTATGGGTCATCATGTTTTCATTGTCATTTGTTTCTAGGTATTTTTTTTTTCATTTCCTCTTTGATTTCTTCAGGGATGTCTTGGTTATTAAGTATTGTATTGTTTAACCTCCATGTGTTTTTATTTTTTACAGATTTTTTTCCTGTAATTGATATCTAGTCTCATAGCATTGTGGTCGGAAAAGACAGTTGATATAATTTCAATTTTCTGGAATTTAGCAAGACTTTGTTTGTGACCCAAGATATGATCTATCCTGGAGAATGTTCCATGAGCACTTGAGAAGAATGTGTATTCTGTTGTTTTTGGATAGAATGTCGTATAAATATCAATTAAGTCCATCTTGTTTAATGTATCATTTAAAGCTTGTGTGTCCTTATTTATTTTCATTTTGGATGATCTGTCCATTGGTGAAAGTGGGGTGTTAATCCCCTACTATGATTGTGCTACTGCTGATGTCCCCTTTTATGGCTGTTTGTATTTGCATTATGTATTGAGGTGCTCCTATGCTGGGCACATATATATTTAAAATTTTGTATATTCTCTTGGATTGATCCCTTGATCATTATGTAGTGTCTTTCTTTGTCTCTTGTAATAGTCTTTGTTTTAAAGTCTATTTTGTCTGATATGAGAATTGCTACTCCCGCTTTATTTGATTTCCATTTGCATGAAATATATTTCTCCATCCCCTCACTTTCAGTCTGTATGTGTTCCTAGGTCTGACGTGTCTCTTGTAGACAGCATATATACAGGTCTTCTTTTTCTATCCATTCAGCGAGTCTATGGCTTTTGCTTGGAGCATTTAACCCATTTACATTTAAGGTAATTATCAATATGTATGTTCCTATTACCATTTTATTAATTGTTTTAAGTTTGTTATTGTAGGTCTTTTCCTTCTCTTGTGTTTCCAGCCTAGAGAAGTTCCTTTAGCATTTGTTGTAAAGCTCGTTTGGTGATGCTGAATTCTCTTAGCTTTTGCTTGTCTGTAAAGGTTTTAATTTCTCCGTCAAATCTGAATGAGATCCTTGCTGGATAGAGTAATCTTGGTTGTAGGTTATTCCCCTTCATCACTTTAAATATGTCCTGCCACTCCCTTCTGGATTGCAGAATTTCTGCTGAAAGTTCAGCTAGTAACCTTATGGGGATTCCCTTGTATGTTATTTGTTGTTTTTCCCTTGCTGCTTTTAATAGATTTTCTTTGTGTTTAGTTTTTGATATTTTGATTAATATGTGTCTTGGTGTGTTTCTCCTTCGATTTATCCTGTATGGGACTCTCTGTCCTTCCTGGACTTGATTAACTATTTCCTTTCCCATATTAGGGAAGTTTTCAACTATAATCTCTTCAAATATTTTCTCAGCCCCTTTCTTTGTCTCTTCTTCTTCTGCGACCCCTATAGTTTGATTGTTAGTGAGTTCAATGTTGGCCCAGAGATCTCTAAGACTGTCCACAATTCTTTTCATTCTTTTTTCTTTATTCTACTGTGCAGTATTATTTCTCCTTTTTTCTTCCAGGTCACTTATCTGTTCTGCCTCAGTTATTCTGCTACTGATGTCTTCTAGAGAATTTTTAATTTCATTTATTGTGTTGTTCATCACTGTTTGTTTGTTCTTTAGTTCTTCTAGGTCCTTGTTAAATGTTTCTTGTATTTTCTCCATTCTATTTCCAAGATTTTAGATCATCTTTATTATCATTATTCTGAATTCTTTTTCAGATGTCTGGTCTCAGTGGCTTCGGTTGGTTCAGTGGATTGTGTAGGCTTCCTGGTGGTGGGGACTAGTGCCTGTGTTCAGGTGGATGAGGCTGGATCTTATCTTTCTGTTGGGAAGGTCCACGTCTGGTGGTGTGTTTTGGGGTGTCTGTGGCCTTATTATGATTTTAGGCAGCCTCTCTGCTAATGGGTGGCATTGTGCTTCTTTCTTGTTAGTTGTTTGGCATACGGTGTCCACCACTGGAGCTTGCTGGTCTTTGAGTGGAGCTGGGTCTTGGCATTGAGATGGAGATCTCTGGGAGATTTTTGGCATTTGATATTCCATGGAGATGGGAGGTCTCTTGTGGACCAGTGTCCTGAATTTTATTCTCCCACCTCAGAGGCAAAGCCCTGACACTTGGCTGGAGCACCAAGAGCCTCTCATCCACACAGCTTAGATAAAAGGGAGATAAGAGTGAAAGAAAGAAAGAAGATAATTTTTTTTAAAAAAGTTCTTAAAGTAAAAATAATTCTTAAAAAAAAATTAAAGTAATATAAAAAAAGAAAGAAAGAAGAGAGCAAGTAAACCAAAAAACAAACCCACCAATGGTAACAATCGCTAAAAACTATACAGAAAAAAAAAAAAAGAAAGAAAGAAAATGGACAGACAGAACCCTAAGACAAATGGTAAAAGCAAAGCTATACAGACAAAATCACAAATAGAAGCATACACATACATACTCACAGGAAGAGAAAAAGGGAAATATATATATATATATATATATATATATATATATATATATATATATATATATATATATATATATATATATATATTGTTGCTTCCAAAATCCACCTCCTCAGTTTGGGATAATTCGTTGTCTATTCTGGTATTCCACAGATGCAGGGTACATCAAGTTGATTGTGGAGCTTTAATCTGCTGCCCCAGATTCTGCTCGGAGAGATTTCCCTTTCTCTTCTTAGTTCGCACATCTCCTGGGGCTCAGCTTTGAATTTGGCCCCGCCTCTGCTTGTAGGTCGCCAGCGTGCATCTGTTCTTCGCTCAGACAGGACGGGGTTAAAGGAGCAGCTGATTTGAGGGCTCTGGGTCACTCAGGCCTGGGGGAGGGAGGGGTACGGAGTGCGGGGCGAGCCTGCAGCAGCAGAGGCCGGCGTGACGTTGCACCAGCCTGAGGCATGCCGTGCGTTCTCCCGGGGAAGTTGTCCCTGGATACTGGAACGCTGGCAGTGGTGGGCTGCACAGGCTCCCAGGAGGGGAGGTGTGGATAGTGACCTGTGCTCGCACACAGGCTTCTTGGTGGCTGCAGCAGCAGCGTTAGCATCACATGCCTGCCTCTGGGGTCTGCACTGATAGCCGGGTCTCGCGCCCATCTCTGGAGCTCCTTTAAGCAGCACTCTTAATCTCCTCTCCTCGTGCACCAGGAAACAAAGAGTCAAGAAAAGGTTTCTTGCCTCTTCAGCAGGTCCAGACTTTTTCCCAGACTCCCTGCCAGCTAGCCGTGACGCACTAGGCCCCTTTAGGCTGTGTTCACGCTGCCAACCCCAGTCCTCTTCCTGGGGTCTGATCTCCGAAGCCTAAGCCTCAGCTCCCAGGCCCCGCCCGCCCTGGCGGGTGAGCAGACAAGCCTCTCGGGCTGGTGAGTGCTATTCCGCAGTGATCCTCTGTGCGTGAATCTGTCCGCTTTGCCCTCCGCACCCCTGTTACTGCGCTCTCCTCTGCGGCTCCGAAGCTTCCCCCCTCTGCCACCCACAGTCTCCACCCACCAAGGACCTTCCGAGTGTGTGGAAACTTTTCCTCCTTCACAGCTCCCTCCCCGAGGCGCAGGTCCTGTCCCTATTCTTTTGTCCCTGTTTTTTCTTTTGCCCTACCCAGGTACGCGGGGGAGTTTCTTGCCTTTTAGGAGGTCTGAGGTCTTCTGCCAGCGTTCAGTAAGTGTTCTGTAGGAGTCGTTCCACATGTAGATGTATTTCTGATGTATTTGTGAGGAGGAAGGTGATCTCTGTGTCTTACTCTTCCACCATCTTGAAGCTCCCTTATCTTTTTTTTTTTTTTTTTTTTTTTTTTTTGAGTGGAGGGAAAACTTGAAGCGCTCGCAAACCAATCTAACATATATAAGTTTGCTAAAATCCTACAACTGGCCTTAGGTAAGGAATCACTCAGTGGTGATAGTAGATGAAAGTAATCTACTAGTTATAAGTATTCAGCATTCTATGGACACCAATTCATATGTTTTTTCAAAGAAAATGAGGTTTATTGGTCAATCAAGGAGTAAGTTAAGCAGAGGCCAGCTAAGAGCCTCTACTGTATGTTCTGTTTCTGTTGATAATCCCAGGACAGCTCTTAAAGTACATTAAGAATATGCAGTTAATAATACTTAAATTGCTTCTGTCAACAACAAAGCCAGAGCTGAATTCTCTGATGAGGCTTTAGGTGCTGATACTTTGTATTGTTGCTTGTGGAGGTCCTCATTTTTAAGATATCAGAGGCTTAATGCATGTGTTTGTTGAGTGGGGGCATTTATTTCTCCAGAGACAGGATACAGGTTTGCTTTGGGGCAGGACCAGTTTCTCAAAACAAAACAAAACAAATGTAGAACACAGTTTTTTGAATCTGCCCATGCACTTTGGAAAGTTCTAGCATATGACCCCAGAATTCTGAGCCACAAAGAAATATTTTCATTTGAAAAAAATGCCTATATGACTCATTTTGACTCTACTCAACTCTGCATGATGCTTCTGGAGTCTAGAATGTCTGCTTCTGAATAGCAGGAGTTTCATTCTAAGGAAGGATGATCCTACCAGGATAAAACTGAAATTGTGCTTAGGTCAACCACAGAGTGATTCATGTCCAAACGGTAGAAAATCATCCTCCACCATATTATCAGTCATACTTTACATGGTAGTAAATATTTAGAGTTCATTCACCGTCTGATAGGTATTACACAGTCCAGTATTGGATTTGAAATCTTAAGCACATGTATGAAATTTTATCTGCATCTGACACATGCTGATACACTTAACTTTTAACACTGGTTTTGGGATCTGTTCTGACCATTCCTGCTTTTATTCTTTTGGGCCTTTTGTTTGTATCATTTATATTCTTCTTTTTGAAAAATGCACATGAATAATGTAACTAATGCTTCTCATGCATCTCTTTTGCTTCTGCAGGAGGAATTTTTGAAACTGTGGAAAATGAACCTGTTAATGTTGAAGAATTAGCGTTCAAGTTTGCAGTCACCAGCATTAACAGAAATCGAACCCTGATGCCTAACACCACATTAACCTATGACATTCAGAGAATTAACCTTTTTGATAGTTTTGAAGCCTCACGGAGAGGTAACTATTTTCACACTTTTAAAACCTTCTTTGGGTGATATGTCTGCTCTACAAGTCAACTTCTTTTTGCTACCTGCTCTTTTTCAAAGTGGACATCTCTGTGCAAATGGGTTTGCAGGAACTTTTGGTGCAAGATGTCACTGTCCAGTACAATCTGAACCATCCTAATGGATGTTGCCTAGCTCTGTTTTCTGGGCCTTTCTGATTAGCTTAGCCTTCAGTGCCCTCCACTCTATGATTAACTGGTTCAGCTGAGAATGGAAAATGTCAAGCTTGATCTGTTTTTTCCTTCCTGAGGCTGAGACACCACCATGAAATTGTACAGTGCAGTCAAATAAAACTTTGTGGAAGGTCATACGCAATTAGCATGTGGAAATGCCCACAACACACAGAATTCACAACCTGAATCTTAACAGGTTGTGAGCTACTGGGTTTACCTACCATCCTCTCAAATAATTTTCTAACCCCTTTCCACAGATCATAGAAATGTGAAGATTATAAACATTGAATCATTATGTTTTACACCTGAAATGTTATAATGTTATGTGTTGATTATATGTCAATTTTAAAAAAGGAAAAAATTAAGAAAAAAATTAATGGAACGGTACAAGCAATCAAGCAAGCAAGGGACTTGGGGTCAAAGAAAATTAAACCTAGGAGAACAATCTCCGCATTTGATTCCCTTTTGCATCTGAAAAGAAGACAAGTTCCTAAAAAGTAATCTAATTTGTACGCAGGCTGCAAGGTTTGTCTCATGGAAAGAGTCATTGGAAGGGTGGGGCTTGTTTGCACATCCTTCAGACACTTCCAAGATGACTCTTTGAAGCCACATTTGACATGCTTGAAGGCTGGCCTCTAACTAGGGAGTTGTTGGACCTCCATACAGGAGTTTGTGTGGGTACATCACCCCAGAATAGGAGAGGCTCTTTCTCTCCTAAAGGAAAGCTTTGCCCATCAAACACGCACAAGTAAATGAAATACAATGAATGCCATGTTCATGCTGATTTCTAAGTAACTAAATATTGATTGTTTCCACATAGAATTAACCCAGTTTGGATTGCACCTAGTAGACTCTTCTGCAATATTCTTAGTGTCCCTTAAAAAAAAAAAAGTGAAACTTGTTCTCCTGGGAGCACAGATGAAAATGGAATAGTATAATGATTTTTTTTTTTTTTTTTTTTACTGTATGGCATGATCTTAGTATAAGAATATTTTATTTTCAAAGATGGATGGAGTTGTAGGTACTATACAGGTCAGAGTTGTCTATGACAAATAATAAAATGCTATGTTTATACAGCACTTTAAAGTTTACAAGGCATCTTTACATAAATTATCTCTATGTGTTAGATCTCTATCTTCCTCTCTCCATATCTCCCTTTCTGTGTCTCTGTCTGTTTCTGTTTCTCTCTCTCTGTTTCTCTCTGTCTCTCTGTCTCTCTCTCTGTCTCTCTCTCTCACACACACACTCACACAAAACATTGTTGAATAAATACCCCAGAAAGCCAACCACATTTAAAATCCAAAGCGTTTTTGTGACCTGAAGTACCTGCCATACTTGTAAATTAAACACCCCCAAAACTTCTTAAAACTGGTAATTTGCTGGCAAACAGAATTCAAAAGGATTGCTTTTTTGTCAAGTAATATTAGCATTCAGAGCTAAATATTAGCAGGAATCTCAATCCACCGCCTACTCTAGATGAAGTAATAGTTCATATACTTTCATGCCCTCATTTTTTCTTGCTAACCAATGAAAGCACATCCAGAAAATGAGCTTCTGAGGACAGTTTTCACTTCTAGCACTTAATACAGAAAGTTATGTCTTCATACCTCATGTGATAATTCAGTACCGAAGAGCACAGTGTCAGAAAGTTCCTTGTGAACATTTGCTGTCCCACAGATATTTGAAATATGGCTCTCAAATATTACTTATTAATTTTTCTCTCTAAATCAAGTCAGATAATTTTGACAAAGCCATATAATTTTTATACTTATTTTTATTTGTATGATGGCATTATGATAAAAATTGACAATTTCATTTAAATATTTTGCTATTATTTAATTCAAATATTCAACTATTGTTTCTTGGCAGTTCCAAATCCCTTTAAACTAGAATTAAAATGTAAATTTGAAATGTTTTTACATTTATATTTAATGCCAGCATAAATTTATGCCAGCATAAAATGAGTAGGCACTATTTTACATTGTCATAGAAGATAATCTGTCCCAACATTTCTGGAAGGAAATTTGGTTTATATGTATCAAGTGACTTAAAAATATCAATACCCTTTAATTACAGATTTCAATCTACTCAAAGAAAATAATGTAAAATTTAGAGAAAAATATAAGAACTAAGATAAGTGCTTATAATATTACTTATAATAACCAAAAATTAGGAGCAGCTTAAATATTCAGTATCATAGGACTAGTTAAATAAGTAATGACATACTCATGGATTAGGCTATTCTATGACACTAAAAATATACTTTTGCAGAATTTGTGATGACTTAGGGGAAAGGGTGTGCTTTTAGCATTAAACTCAGTGTTAAATACAGAAAGCAATGTATCAAACTGTATCTATATCGTGTTCAATTTTTTAATAAATTAGAACACCAAACTATGAATAGATATCCCAGTGATGGAATTTCAGAGCCTTTTTTCTTCCTTATACTTTTCAATATTCTAAATTATCTCAATGTGTGTATATAATCTTATAATGCAAAAAATAAATAAATGTTAAAAATTAATTTTTGTGTACATGTTGGCTGATATTGAAATAGAAAGAAGCCTGTCCTTGAGCTGGGTCCCTGGGCTCTGGTCAGTTCTGCCACTGTCCAGTGGCCCTGACTCACTTCATTGCCTATGACATTAGTGGGTTGGAGAAAATGTCTTCTAAGATCCCTTTAAGCTATGCTAATCTATTATTCTATAATTAATTAGCTATCAGTATCACTTAACATTCTTTAGCAATTTTTCAATATCCTGGACCTCCTTTCTGAGTTTTGGGAAGGACTGGAACTAAAGTACTCTGCAGCCACCCAGAGAGTCTTCTGAATTCTCTGACCCATTAATATCTTCATTGCCACATTGCCAGATGACAGAACTTGATTTATATGACATTCACTTGGCAAATGGCTTAAAGAATAGCTCTGAGTGCTTCTGGGTAACACCACACCAAGCAAGAGATTTAGACTCCATCTGATTAAAAGTAATGAAATGAGGACTTCCCCGGCAGTCCAGTGGTTAAGACTCAATGCTTCCAATGCAGGGGCTGGGGGTTCGATCCCTAGTTGGGGAACTAAGATCACACATGCCGCGTGGCATGACCAAATTAAAAAGAAAAAAAAAGTAATGAAGTGAGACCAACAGCTCATTTTTGTTTGCAGGGAATTGGCCTTGTGATGTGTTGCTAATCATTTCTCCATTTACATCTCTAATATTTAGTATCTCAGGAATATTGGAAGCTGGATGAAGCATATTTCCTCAGCATACAGATGGAGAGTGGATAATAGTTTCCAATAGCGAAAATAAGGAGGAACCATGAAAGGGAAGATTAAATTCACAGAACTCTCTCTTTCTCTCCCCTCTTCCCTGCTTTCCCTCTCCACCCCCTCCTTGTCTGTGGACATCAGCATGTGACCAGCTGGCTCTTGGTGTGGCTGCTCTCTTTGGCCCTTCCCATAGCTCCTCTGTCAGTGCTGTGCAGTCTATTTGCAATGCTCTCGAAGTTCCACATGTACAGACTCGCTGGAAACACCCTTCAGTGGACAACAAAGACCTGTTTTATGTCAACCTCTACCCAGATTATGCAGCTATCAGCAGAGCGGTCCTGGATCTGGTCCTCTACTACAACTGGAAAACAGTGACTGTGGTGTATGAAGACAGCACAGGTATGGGACTCACACAAGCCCTCACATGGCCATGTCTGGTCTGGAAAAAGGGAACCAGAATTTGCTACAGGTCTTGACTCATCAGGCAGAGTGCATGAACATGTTATTTTATATGAAGCTAATTGAGTTTTCTAATTGGGAAATGCCATGTGTAGTTAATTCCTTTTCCTTTTGGTGAGTTGACCCTTTCTGATGACCCATCCGTCATCAAACTTAAGGCACTTTTTTAAAAGAAATATCACCTTATTAATATATGTTGTAATCCAATCTGAATATTAAAGATGTAATTTAATGTATCCAACTCTGTTAAGACTGACCACGACTCCTTTCTTAAATAATGCAGAGAAAGTTTGAAATTGACCATGAAGTATGATTCCAATTCAATAAGTAGCTGCATTAATGCCTTGAAAAGTTTCTAAAGTACATACACAGAGGAATAATGTTAGAGGTTGTATCAATAAAATCTGACCATTTCATGCGAAAAGGACTATGAACCCCAGTAATGAGCCCTTAGTGAAGCTTGCTTTGTTCTGTCTGCTTATTTTAGGATGCAGGACAGACATGGGGTGCTCAGCGCCTCACTAGACATTTCTCTGACTCTCTCCCATTTGAAGTTTCTCTCACTGGCGCCTTCCCCCTTTGCCTCCTGTTTACATTTTGAGGTTTGTTGGAGTTCCAGATCCCTTTTATTCAGTTAAATTCTTCCAGTGACTCTTCATTGTCCACATAGGAAAGTCCAATTCTAATTTAAAGCTCTTCACCATCTAATCATTTTCATCTCCATTAACCCAGGCACCAGCTGCTCTACATCCCTGTACTGTTACATCACTTCTTAAATACCCCCAAGTCCATCCCTACTCTTTCTTTCTGAGGCTGGCCCCTAACTTTGGATAATCCTCCACATAACCCCCAAGGTGATAAGCTCCCTCATTCTCCATGATCACACCCAAATATCATTTCTTTTTAAAGCTCACTGAGACGACATTAGGAATTAGTAGCAGGGTGTAAATATAAGCATTATATCACATGCTTCAATTATCTGCTTAAATGTTTTTGAGACTAGGAATTCCAAAAAGTTGGAATTTTATCTTTTTATTTTTATAATCTGCTACCTAACACAGTACTGTTTACTTTCTGAATATTTTTTCTTCAAGAATTGAAATTAGCTCCTTTCCTTAATCTACACATTTGGTAATAAGACTAATAAAAGTATCAGTGAAAATTAACAAAGCAAAGCACTTTTGAACTTTTTTAATAGTATTTCATTTTTTTCACTCATTTCCACCAAGCACTAGCATTTACTGTTCCTCAGAGGATGAATAGTGAGCCTCCTCTATTTGGCACTAAATCCTGCTTCCATTTTAAACTGTAGGTAAAAGTGACTATTGTGATTGGAATTATACATTTATGTATTTTCTTATATCTCATCTCATTTGAGAAAGAAGTGAAGGTAGGTGATTGTATATATAATTTATAAATATTATATTCAAAACAGTCCTACTGGGAAGGATAGTCGTATTTTTAGAGCTGCACTTGCTTGCTGTGAAGGAAGAAAATATATTATCAAAGGAACTCCATAAGTATATTTAAAGAGCCTTAAAATATAGATATTATATATAGGTATGGTAAGGCCTTCCATGTTGTCTACCTTTGTAAATAGAGAATTCCACGAGTTAATAAAATAATACTATTTCTCATTATGTAGTACACTCTATAGCATAATTTTCTCTCACTATTTCTACCAGTTCCAGCAATGCCAGGCCATCTAAAAGGAAAACAAATCAATGAATAATATTGAGGCATCTGGATTTAATTTAAGAAAGAGTTCAACTAAAGGTGTGAGCATAATTGTATTTAGAAAAAATATAATTTGCAAAAGGATAACATAAAAGTTGATGTCCTAACCACCCTTTTGATTTTAAGTGAGTACCCATAGTTGACAGCCATTTTGCATAAGAGGAAATTCAAACTATCATTTCTATTACCTTTTACAAGAAACTGAAATCTCCTTTCATCCTTGTTAAGTTCACCTGAACTCAGTTGCTCAATATATACTTGCTGAAATTGACAATCCAAATGAGTCTGTATTTTGCCCATTAAGTTAGAGACGATTCATGTTAAAATGATTTTACTCCCAAAGACATTAAAAATGTAAATGAATAATCAATTGAGCCATGAAATTGGAACCCAGAGAGTAAACAGGTCAACTGAGATCAATAGAAGAAGACATCTTTTGACTATGAGTGGGTTTAATACTGCTTGACTCAGGGTTTTGGTTGCAGTAATTATCAAGTCATAAAAAGAAAACTTACTAAACCTGAAGGAAAAAAAAGGACTTAGGTGTGCTCAGCACCTGCTCTTACACCAGAATTAACTACCCATTAAAGAGCACTTTACTGGGATTTGTTTAGGAGTTTGTGAAATAACCTGAAGCCAGCGCAGATGTCTAAGGGACCAAATGGTCCTTGACTCCCATTGAAGTCAAGGGGAGCACTGTGCATGTCTCCAAGGACAAAATCCAAATCACTAAATACTAGCAGGCAGAATTCTGTCCTCTGGAAGAGCAAATGTAGAAAGCCCCTAGAGAACTGTCGGAGGGAGTTTTTTGTTGTTGTTGTTTGTTTGTTATTTCTGTTTGTTCGTTTTTGCCGTACGCGGGCCTCTCACTGTTGTGGCCTCTCCCGTCGCGGAGCACAGGCTCCGGACGCGCAGGCTCAGCGGCCATGGCTCACAGGCCAAGCCGCTCCGCGGTATGTGGGATCTTCCCGTACAGGGGCACGAACCCGTGTCCCCTGCATCGGCAGGCGGACTCTCAACCACTGCGCCACCAGAGAAGACCCCGGAGGGAGTTTTGCCTCACATCTCTCTCTCTGGTGCCTGGATATTCTTCCCATCAGTCATCTACTTCTCTCTGACTCCCTCATTCAGAGGTGACCCTAGGCAATGCGAAATCACTGCTCATTGTTCATCCCCTCTGCTTCTTTAGACCCCTGGTGGAAGCCTGGCTTCTATCCCTTCACACTCTTCAAAAAGAGCTGAGAAGCTGAGCACCAAATGCAGTGTGGAGAATATTCAACAGTTTCTGCTTTCTCAAGGCTAATCTTAGTGAAATGTAGCCATAGCTGATTTTGTAGGGCAGGGACCAGGAAGCTTTTCTCTCAAAAGGGTTACATACTATATAGCTTAAGCTTCATGTGCCATAGTGTCTTGATCACAACTATCCCACTCTGCTGAGGTAGCAAGAACACAGCCACAGGCAAAATATAAATGAACAGGTATGTTGTGTTCCAATAAACCTTTATTTACAACAAACAAGGAAGCCAGTGTGACTGGATCAGACTGAGAGGGGAAGGGTGGTGGGGTCAGAGAGGAGGGTCTTCATGATCATGGAGGGCTTTGTAGATTATTGGAAGAGCTTTTGTTCCTCATGAAATGGGAAGACATTGGAGAGTTTTCAGAAGAGGAGTGACATGATCAGATTTATACCATAAAAAGATCACTCTGGCCCTTGTATTAATAAAATGTCATAGAGAGGGAAGCATAAAATTGGAGGCTACTAGAGAAATCAAGGCAAGAGATGAGGTGATAGCAACAGAGGAGTAAGAAATGGTCAGATTCTGGAAATATTTTGATGTTGAGCTGGAATAATTCTCTGAGGGGTAGAGGCTGAGTGAGAAAAATAGAGGAGTCAAAGAGGACCCTAAGCTTTTTGGCCTGAGCCAAAAGATGGAGTTGCCATTGCCTGAGATGGGGAAACGGATAAATGGACATAGTTTGGAGAAATAAGGCTATCAGGAGTTCAGTCATGAATATGTTAAGTTTGATTTTGCAATGTCTACTAGACATCCAAAAAGAGGCAATGAGTAGGCAGTTAATATATGACTCTAGAGTTCAGGAATGTGGTGTAGGCTGGGGATACAAAATTGAGGGTCCTCAGCATATACATGGGACTAGATGAGGCCATCAGAGAAGTGAGCTGCAGACAGATGTGTTTATAACACATAGTACTTAAGAGGGATTTTTTCATCCACGGTTGCCTTAAATCATTTTTCTCAACACACCAGAGCCATGAGATTTATAAAATGCAACCTGCCATAAAGAACTATTATCTGTCACTTACTTAAAACATAGTCTCAAAGCTTTACAATGAGGATTCATTTGAGATAAGATTAATATACATAAAAATGTCAGTGATTGAAAGAAACATTAAATCCAGAAAGAAAACCCAAGAAAAATGACAACCACAAAAATCACAATAACTAAATTCTTGAAGTGCTGACTGATTGCCATGCATTGTTATAGTTATTTTATATAATTAACTCATTTAATATGCTCAACCACCCCGTAAATAAGTGCAATAGCTACTCTTTGGGCTATATTTAAATAGTGACTTAGATTTGTTATGCTTATTATATTTTCCTTCATTTCCCCATAGAAAATAGAAAGAATATATTGTTCGGAACCAAGAATCTTGACGAGCCCTAAAATTTAGACTTGAAGAAAATTAAACATTTTGACATAGGTGATTAAGCCAAAATGTAAACAATCAGTGCCAAGTAAAAGAATAAGTGAATGATTTCACCTTAGCAATCACAATTCACACCTCTGTGTTGTTATGATGACTCATGCTAGCCAAAACACTCTACCACATGCCCTCCCAAAATTCCACCTGAAATAGTTGGAGAATGGAAAGTCCTTGGCATTCAGCACCAGCAAGATAATATATTATAGTTCACTTTTTTCTGCCCTTACTCTTTTTTACCCTTCCTATTTACCCACTCCAGTCTCCTGACCAGAACCCTATCAAATTTTCAGAGTTCTGCTCAGGAAATCAATTTTTAGATATTTCATGGTGGTTTATTATTTTTAGCTACCATTGATATTGGCCAGAATTTAGGACCAAAACATACTGATAGAGCTAAATGCAGCATAGTTAATCTAAAATATTTTGACTAGATTCTTCTATGAGGTTCTTTGCGATCAAGGAACACAATTTTTCTTTTGGGAAGTCTTTAGCCTTTTTTGATGCACTTTTGAAAAATCGTATGTATGGAGATCTGCACTTATAAGTGCTGTATTTCCACAGGTAATTCACTCACTTACCCATCTCCTTTTCTCAGTTCTGATTTTTTCCTCCTCTCTGGAGGGTATATAGATCCCCTTAAGAATCCTATTAGATTTGGATACATTAATATACCAACAGGTTTGTGAAATGCCATTTTGCATGTTTCCAAGTTCAAATGAAGAAGAAATTAACATTTAAAATGTGCGATCTTATCTTTGGGTCCCAATGGTTTATTACATTCATTTTTATGACATCAAATCCACTGTTGTGGTACAATGAAAAGGGAATTGGACTAAGACTCAAGAAAACGTAGGTACTTTTCTTTTAAACTGCTGCTCATTAAATATAACTAAGACTGTCCAGAAATGGATTGAGTTGCAAAAATTGAGGTAGAGAATTTCTCGAACCAAGAGGTGTTCAGCAGCAGCTGTGTAGCGGGAATTCATGCATCAAGTAGGGGCTTGACCTTTAAGGTCTCTTCCAATTTCTGGCTTCTGTAACTCATTTTCAAGGCCAATCCAAACAATTAACCTCACTGTGCCTCACTTTCCTTACTGTAAAACAGCACTGACACCTATCCACCTCAGAGGTATATTCTGAGGTTTACTGAGCTATTTATAAGACATGCAGGATACTTCATAAAAAAGGGCAATGCAAATAGCAAAGTTTATTATTATTTAAGGAGAAGACAGGGAAATTTTTAAACAGCTACTGGAAATAGCATGTTCTTTTTTTCTCCTCCATATGCTCCACCTGTTCCCAGAGTCTACGTGCATACAATCAGCACTTTTCTGTGTCATATCTGAGTGCGCAGAGTAGAGATGGCCAAAGAAAGAGTTTAGAATTTGAGCACTTTTGAATGTTATCTTTACATTCAGAGCCCAGATCAAACTCATGTGAAATAAACAGACTCCTTGCTCTCAAGCACTTTTCAAACCAAAGGTGCAATTTCCAATTGCATTACTAGAGGTGGGAGTGGATGCAGGAGGCTCATATTTTGTCTTTTTATTAAGAAAGATTTGAACTTACAGAAAAATGGCAAGAAAGGTACAATGAACTTCTGTACATCCTGCATCTAAGTTCAGCAGTTGTCATCATTTGATCACATTTGCTTTAATGCTCTATGCTTCTCTCAATATAACAACAGCAACAACAAGTAGTAGTATTGTCGATTTGAAAGTAAGTGACAGACAGCATGACCATTTTACCTCTAAATACATTAGAGTATATTTCCTAAGAACAAGGACCTTCCTTTTTATAACCACACTACAGTTATCAAACACAGGAAACTTAACACGGATACAGTTTTTAACATCTATATCAATATTAATGTCTATATAGATATATATGATATTCTAGTTTCCCTAATTGTCCCAATTGCAGTTTTTTTTTTTAATCCAGGATCACTCACTGCATTTAGCTGTCAGGTCGTTTTAGTCTCCTTTGGTCTAAAACAGTCTGGCCTTCCCTTGTCTTTCATGACCTTGATATTTTTGAAGAGTCCATACCAGTTTTACTGTAGAATGTCTCTCTATTCGGTTTGTTTAGTTATCTCCTTTTCTGCATTTCATTTTTAAAGTGTCTCTCCTACAATGGACTAGAAAATCCATCACCATTGCCAGGTTTGCACACACCCTTACCATTCTCTGCAATTGGAGTCCCATCCTAGAAGCACTGGGTCACTCTGGCAGGGCTGGCATCCACACACAGGAGGGCCATTAGCAAAGTGAGGAATTGTGCCTATATCAATTTTCTTTCCCTGAAGTAACGACTTGTTTAAAGACAAGTTTTAACTTTTTACAATGAAGTGTAATGGATTGCTGGATTGCTGTAAAATGCAAATAAAAGGGAAAGCTTTCTCTAAATTTTGTCTCCTGTGGACTAAAAAGCTTTTCTAATTGTAAATTGTGTGATGTTTGCTAATGAAGGCAGCAAGGCTTCTTTTAAGCAAACAATTGCTTCGAAAGAGAAATGTAAACCTCCCTGTTTCTTGCTCTTTGTTCTTCCTACATCTTGGGTCTGTAACCTTTAAATCTGCTGATCTTCTCCTTTCCTGAGGCCAGTTCACCTGCATATGGACAAAAAGAGAAAACTAGGGCTTAGTAGTGAGTTTTTCTGAAAGGTAAATTTAGTCCAATTAAAAACTAATCTTTTGTACTGAGTTCTCCTTTCTCCTCTATTGATATTAAAATAAATTTCTTTTGTGAAACAATTGTGAAAGCTCACAGTTACTTTTTTTGAGGAGGGAACCTGTTTATTAACAGCTTCATTTGCCAAATAAAGGCTGAATGTTTTATGCTGGTCCAAATTTTTTAAATTTTTTTCTCTATTTATCCAGATATTTATTTATATAGTTAGTTAGTCATTCAGCCAGTTAGTTAGTTGATCTTAAATCTAAAAGTCAGGAGGAGCCGCTGATTTGATGAAAGAGCCCTAGCTTGGGGAGTCAGAGGTGGAACTAGCTTTAAACCCTGGATCTGCCACATGATAGCCTTACACAACCTTGAGCAAGTTGCTCCAGCCCCCGTCAGCCTCAGGTCATAGTTTATCAAATTAAGTAATAAGTGATGCCCCATGCATAATACAAGATGTGTTCATGTTATATTTCCAGCCCTTAACATGGATGGGACTTGGCATGGAGTGAACATCCAGAAAATGTTTTCCCATAAAACTGAATGAATGAAGGGAGAGAATATATTCAACTTTAAATGCCATTAACATGCATCTAAGTCATCATGATAGGAAAATGAACTTCAAGATTGACATTCCATTTAGCAAAGAACAAAAGAGCAGTTCATTGCAGCATATGAAATGTACTTCTTAAATATTTTTCCCATTTTACTTAAAGGCCATGTTGATCTCCCTTGTGGTCATGCTCAAAAAAAAAAAAAAGGAAGCGATTGCAAAGCAGGAGGGCGATAGGAAAAAAACAAACAAACAAATAAACAAACAATAAAAACAAGAGAGACTCACAAGCAGCCTGGAGTAAAGAAGAAAGGAGAATGGGTACCTCTTTCTACTCTTTACCTCTCTTATCAAATAATCCAAAGCTATATCTGGTCCTTCAAGCACCAACAATTTGTATTTGTAAGGCATGATGGTGACATGGAAAGATGTAAGGCATGATTTGTAAGGCATGGAAAGACTGAGTGCTAGACTCACAAGCAATTTGAATCCATAGCTCCTCCTATCTTTGTAACCCTGAGTAAGTTACTTAATTGCTCCAAGCCTTGGTTTTCTTACTTGAAATTATGAAGATGATAACCCTTGCTTCATAGGATTATTGTTAGGATTAACAAATACACAAATCCATGTGCTCAGTTTTCTTCCATTAGGACTCATCAGTTGCTCAGGACAAGTGATTCTGGAAGTAAGAGGACAAGTGACTCACTGGTGCTTGGGAGCCTTCAGTCACATTGGTTGATTTGAAAAGAATCAAGAACCCAGGAAGTCTATCATTCTAACAATTTCTATTTTTATGTTAAAGAAATTAAAAAGGATAATGAGGGCTTCCCTGGTGGTGCAGTGGTTAAGAATCCACCTGCCAATGCAGGGGACACGGGTTCAAGCCCTAGTCCGGGAAGATCCCACATGCCGCGGAGCAACTAAGCCCGTGCGCCACAACTACTGAGCCTGCGCTCTAGAGCCTCCACGCCTGGAGTCCGCACGCCTAGAGCCCGTGCTCTGCAACAAGAGAAGCCACCGCAATGAGAAGCCCACGCACCGCAATGAAGAGTATCCCCCGCTCACCTCAACTAGAGAAAAGCCCACATGCAGCAACAAAGACCCAGTGTAGCCAAAAATAAAATAAATACAATTTTTTTAAAAAAGATAATGAGCACTAAATCTTGATACAGTTCTACAACTCCTTCCTTCCTTGCCCTGGTCCGCTTGACTCTGAAGAGTAGCTTACAAATTTACTGTACTTCAGGACCACACCTACCCAAGGTACAGAGGAATCTTATAACATCTTAGACACAAAAATGTAGCTTCTAGGGAAAACAAATAACTAAATAAATAAAACAAGAAAATTAAAAAAGTGCATCAAGTCCAGAGGTAGCTGGCATCCATGCTGTGTCTTGCACAGTGCATGCCACAATTTCTATCTGAATAGTGACAAAGCTTAATATTTCCTATTGATTACTTGAAGCTGACACATCCTGAAGGCACAGACTGTGTAATAAAAAATATTCAATTTTCCAATGGTCGTCCTTGAGTAAGAGCCAACATCATGCAGTGTAGCGAACACCAGTTAATATTAGGGGAAATAAGATGGAGGCTTCATATAGCTATTGGTCTTGCCCTATTAAAGCACTTCTATTAAAAAAATGGTGCAGTTCGGTGGATTCATATTTGTGGTGAATTAAACATTCTTCATCAAGTTAGTTGGCTGTATACACTTTCCTACAATTACCAATGGTGTATTTTTAAAGAATTTGTTTCTGCCCTTATTATCATAATCTTTTAAAATTCTATCATCTTTTCTTTTAAATCAAGAAAGTATTTTCCCATACGATGTTCAATTATATTAGAAAGAAAATACAATAAGCCATTTATAAATAGCTTATATGGCAGGAACTGGAAGATTATATAGAACAGTCCAACCAATTAGCTGGTAAACAGTATGTTATATATAAACACTTGCTGAAAGGTTTACAGAGGTTTATAACCCCAAGAAATTCTAGTGTTCTAAAGTGAATGGGTGTTATCCATTTCAAAAAGCATCTTTGGAAACTTCAAGCAACTTTTTGTTTACAAAAGTTTTACAGTATTGACTTGATTCGTTAAAGATATGTGGTGAAAGCTGGAGAGGACAGTTGCATTCTAAAAAATTCAGAATCCTCTTGGGAAAATTGTGCTTCCAGCCACACATACCCACAAAAGGAAAATACAGTATAATCCATATAGAAAGAGGAATTTCATAGAAAGAGGAATGACAAATGAGAAGTCAATAATGTAACCTTTAGGTAGATGGTGTCTTGATACATTTTGGGAATTATATGAGTTTGCCTATAAATGGCAATAAACATACTTTGGACAGAACAGTTTGTTGCATGATTGAATGTCATTTTCTAGGTCTCATTCGTCTGCAAGAGCTCATCAAAGCTCCCTCCAGATATAACATTAAAATCAAAATCCGCCAGCTGCCCTCTGGGAATAAAGATGCCAAGCCTTTACTCAAGGAGATGAAGAAAGGCAAGGAGTTCTATGTGATATTTGATTGTTCACATGAAACAGCCGCTGAAATCCTTAAGCAGGTAAGAGGGGTAAGAAGGAGGTGAAAATATTAGGAGATGAGTTCGTTTATCTTTCTCAGACATGCCATCTGCTTTCACTTAGTGCAGCATGATAAAATGCCAGCAGTCCACTTTAGGCTGAAGATTGCAGATTTCAGAACCCTTTTAAAGAGTCATAGGGCTCAGACCTCTTTGAAGCCTCCTGTTCGTATGTAGTTGTAGATGTGTGGTCCTGTGTACATACTCGGAGATATATAGATCCTGCCAGCAGAGATTGAGAGGAGAAGAGTATCATTTCAAGTTGATTAAGCATCTCCTCTTTTATGTCCGTTGAAAAAAAACAAGCTAGATTTCATTTACACAATGCCTTACTTGTCCTAAATACATCTTCCTCATGGCAAGACCTCTTTTGTCAAACATGCAAGATTCCAAGCACAGTGGAAAAGGGGCATGGAGAGAGTCACGGAAAAGATGCTTCTCTCTTCTAATTTATTACAGACAATGAGCTGCCATGCATTAATCTCCACGGGTAATGTGGGTGGAAACAATAAATTGTGAAATCTTATATAAATGAAAGATCTTAATAACATTAAGAATGATAACAACAGTGTTAATACTTTCTGGGCACTTCAGGATATAGCACTGGTCTTATGTCTAAGAAAGAAAACTCAGAATCAAAATAAAAAATAGATTAAAAATAAATTTTAAAAAAGATTAAACCTAGACTCGTAGTTCTCAACCCAGGGTGATTTCACCCCCTCAGAAACTTCTGTCAATGTCCAGAGACATTTCTGGTGTCATATTGGGGATGGTGGCACTTTACTGACAGCTAGCAGTTAGAGGTGCTGCTAAACATCCTATAAGACACAGGATCCCCCACCCCCACCCCACAACAAAGAACTACGTAGCCTAAAATGCCAATAGTCCTGAGGCTGAGAAACTCTAGCATAGACAGAGACAATGGGAGAGGCAAGCCAGATGTTTAAAATAGAAGCACTAATAAAAAATCAGGGGATTGAATTTTGGGGAAAGTAGGAATAAAATAGCCAGGTTATATTTACTTGGCCTAATGGGTGCCTCTCTATATTTAAGTGGTTACTGTGGCATGAGGCAACGTTCTTACCTAAAATGGCACAAGGTGTTATTACACTCCCTAGTTTAAAATGTCTGGGGTGTACTGTTGGGTTGACTGGTAATGGGCACTAATTTCACAAGTATACCAACCCCTCCATACAAATGCAGAACTGTGGATTTCTGAGTCACTTAGAAGAGCTCTCTGGGTGCAGTCATCCAGCCTGACTCTCCAGTGCTATATCTCACACTGGAAGGGCATTTCTCAGAAGCCCCTGAGTCATAGAACATATTATAAATTGTGGTTGCAAACAATCGTAGACGTCATCAAGGCTAATCCTCTCACTTTATAGGAGATAAAATAACTTTCCCAGAGCGACACAGCCAGGAACGGGCACTGAGCCTCCTTTATCCCATCTGATTGTTTCTCCACAGTGACACGTTGCTTCTCTAGTTAGGCAGACTATCCGTTGCTTTCTTCTAGACTATAGTTGCAATAACAAGTCTTTAGACATTATAAGTACCTCTCAGTAAAGAAAGCAAGCATGCTGCAGTGATGTCAGCAACTAAAGAACTTGAAAGGTGAATAAATATCATCAGCTTCTCTTTATCTTAAGCCTTCATCTGAGAATTTAATACAGTTATTAAAGTGTGTAATGGAGTGTGGGCCAGAAATGAGAAAAACACCCAGATTTTATGCATAGCCCTCAAAATGCCAAGAAGTATCCCTTCCCAAGAGTCTTTCTTAACAGAATCTAGGGACTTCTGTTACATTTAAGAGAATGATTTGGTGATGAGGATTCTCTTAGTTAGAAATCCACTTGGCTCACATAACTGGTCATATCTCTCCCAAAGGGCAGGCTTGGAATAGGCAAGGGAAGTGCCTGATGGCCATGCGCAGGGGCTGCTAGAGTTTCTCCTGTATTTTGATAAATGTGGATACAAAATTTCTTTGATGTAAGTTGTTCTTTCCTTGTGGCATGGAGATTATATCATTCAAAGGAAAATTAGAAATAAAAAAAAAAAAAGACACAGAAAATCATCTAAGAGAAGCCCTCTCAAGAAATGTCTGTCAGGGGCAAAGAGAAGTAGGATTAGTTCCACTTTGCACAAGCCATTGGCACAAACATTTTTCTCCATCCTGTCTTACCATGTTTTATCTTGTGTTTGCTTTTACTAATCACGTGAATGGTACGATTGGCTGTGAAGCTTGAGGGAAGTGACTCAAAGACTGTTCATCCTGTCTTTGTTCTAGACCCATGATCTGAAAAGATTGGGAGGGGTGGAGAACTTTTTTAAAAGCTTCCAGCATGAAATCCTTACCTTACTGCATGTGAAAGAACTGTTGCTCATTGTGAAATCACAGCAAAGGATCCAGGTTGGTTTAATGGGCTTCATTTGGACCTCCAAGAGGCTCTTATGGTTTGAAAAGTTATAAAGAAGACCATAGGACTTTCTGTTCTAGTCAAGATGAGACACTAGTACTCTGTGTGATTCCATTTTAACTTGCTCCATTAGTCCTGGAAAACAACATGTAGAAACTCTTTCAGAGACCTTTCCTGAATCTGTCTGCGGAGTGTCTCTAGAGAGTCTGAGGGTTCAGGAGTTCAGGGTCCTGTTGCCAGCCACTGCTCAACCACCCTTTCTCCTGAGAGAAAGAAAGGAAGGAAAGAGACTTATATCTTTTACTGAGGCACCAAAGATGGTGTCTTGCACCCTGTATATCATGGTGTCTCGCACCCTGTATATCAGTTTATCCTGAAGTAAATTTGGTATTCTCACTTCAGAGCTGAGAAAACTGAAGCTCAGATAGGTTAAGTGCCTCATACAAGGTCATTCTCTGAATAGCCAGCCTGCCCTATGATCTCAGATCCTGAATGCCTACTTTACCATAACGGGCCCCCATTTCATAATGGATAACCATTCTGAACTAGGCTTCCAGAAATGTCTGGGAAAACACAACCACTCGCTGCTGGTCTCCTTTAGATGAAATTAGTATTAATAGCTTTTACTTCTTTGGTGACTAAAATCACTGCTGAGAAAATTTTCTCTTCCAGGTCAACGTATCTTTCTTCTCATGCACATTTCCCATTATTTCCCTGTACTTCCCTGCACCTTCATCATATTTTACTACTTTTTAATGATTCTTAAGAAAAAATAAATCAAATGCACTTTAAGGAAGATATTTGACATTTATCTAAAAGTAAAAATTGGGGAAAAGCCTATAATTATTCTTGGGCATGATAATCACTTCAGCAAAGTGATTATTTCTATTCATATTTAACAAGTACTATATGATGAGAATCTGAAAATTTATTTCCCCCAAATTAGTTAGAAATTCAAATGTCAAGACTTGATTAGGCTACAGGGGAGCACGGCTCTTATAACAAGAAATGGTCTTCGTGAATTTCTGCAGTCTGAGAGTGGCCCCAAAAACCAGCAGCCCACACATGGGACCTGTCAGGTCACTGCATGTCTTCTTCTCTCCCTGTCCATGCATCACCTCCCAGCAGGCATCCTGCTGCTTTTAGAGGATGCTGATCTCTCCTTAGACTGTTTTTAATGTGGAAATCCCAGGTCCCCAGCCCCTCCTCACCCCCACACCCCCCACGTCCCTCTGTCTTCCCACTGATGGCTCACCATCCACCGCACTTGCACCTTCACTCTGAGTATGGTTCTCCCAAGGGAGTGGCTGATGGAAGATGAATTTAAGGCTGAGGCACAGGGGAATTCCCTGGCAGTCCAGTGGTGAGGACTCTGCACTGCCACTGCAGGGGAACTAAGATCCTGCATGCCACACAGTGCAGCCAAAGAAAGAAAAACAAAAACAAAACAAATAAAGGTGAGGCACAGGGTAGGACGACTCTAGGTAGGGAATTCCTAACATGTGCCTAGTGCCATGCTGGGTGATAAGCAACCATCTCCTTTAATTGACATAATAATCATTGATATAATTAGTACTATCTTTTTTTTTCTGGAAATGAAAATTGAAGCTCAGGGACAGCGTTAATTTTATCTACTGAGCATGATTTTAATGCGAAAATCTGTGGCCTGCATTATGTGACCCATCCGCCCCCTCCAGCCTCCCTGCCAGCATCCAGCTTCCAATACACTATTTCAAGGGCACTCTGCCTGGTCATGTAACATGCCCTCCTTTCCCTACTTTATGGCCTTTGCACTTGCAGTTGCCAACACCTGGAACATTCTTTTCCAAAGTCTGCCTCACCTAAGTCTTCATGATTAACTCTTGGAAGATAAAGGAGAAGAAACTATTTTCTCATTCCTTATGACCTTGCACTCTACTTAGTTGCTCTGTAACCCTAATAAAAATCTATAATTAATTAAGGACATTGATTCATTTGTTATCTCTATCCCCTACTATACTGTAAACTCCAAGAGGATGGGAGCTTTCTTTGTCTTGTTCTCCCAAATCCCCAACATCTATTACATTATTTGACACACAATGAGTGACCAATACATCTATGTTGAATGAATAGTTGAAATGAATGATTCAAGAACTGTGCTTAGAAGCTCTTAATCAGTAATCTCCCAAATCACCTTTCTTCCACTCCACTCAGTATGCTGAACTCTCAACTCTTCCAAGCACATTTGAACAAGTCACCCTTCTGTGCCTCAGTTTCCTCAAAAGGAAGGTTTCATTCAACCCTGAAATTCTGTATTATTAAGAACTGTAATGCATTTGAGCTAATGATTCTCCTTCCTGAAAATAAATTTGCCTTTTTGGAGAACTGCAGAGTCGTTTTCAAATCCTGTAATAGGATTGAGAAAGCAGGTCACTACCTCAAGCATAATGAAACCTAATGGGTCTCTGATAGGGAGGGAAGGGATTCAGTGGTGCTTCATCTAGAAGGGAAGCTGTTTCAGGGCTGGGCCAATTCCCTGAGCTAGAGAGTGGCCAGTGGATGAGCATACTGTTTCTGACTCAGGAAAACTGCTGTCTTGTTTACATGAACAAGTGCATCAGAGGGGAGATGTTTTTCCTCCTTCAACACTCGTGGCAATGAGCATTAAGCTATAATTGAGCCATTAGCCTCCATAGAACATTTTAGTACCAAAATATTTTGTAGAATTATATTGCATTTTCTCCTGTCAACATTTGTGTGCTTTTGTTTCTATTTTGTTTTTTCTTTTGTTTCAATTAACATAAAAACAAGACCAGGCAGAAAATGTATTTCTTAAATGCTTGGCTTCCCTCTGCTAAGAAGTGCAATGGCAATGCTGATTAATCAAATAATTTTGTGCATGGATTTTTGTCCCCATATAAGTTATGCCTAACATCTCTGACCAAGGCAAGCAGAGGTAGTTAGATGGGTTTCATTTCATGTTTTCACAGGACAGAAGTACCATCAGCCTTCATCTCTTAGGACAGAAAACATCAAGTCAAGCAGTACAGCTGTGATGTGCTAAAAGGTTGCAATTCTGTGTTTGGGACCTGCACCAGCTAAGTCAGATCCCCAAGTCTGTTATTTCTAATCATAAACACATAAAATAAGCCAAAGACCTTAGGGCTACATTTTACTCAACACTTATTATGTGCCAGGCACTGTGCTAAGCCAGTGAAATGCATCACTCATTTAATTTTTATGAGAAAATTCTGCATACAAGAAACTGACAGATTTCAGAGAGATTTTGTAACCTGCCCAAAGTCACAGAGCCAGCAAGTGGCTAAGCTGGGATTTGAAACTTATCTCAGGATTTAAAAGAAAAATAAAGTATCCTATTCTGCTACTGTTATGTACACCAAGAAGTCAACTGATTCTCCAAGTAATGGAACCTGGAACACATTTTAGTTAAGCTTCATACTTCTTGGATGTGTTATTTCCTTGATTCTCAAACATCCAATCATCTCTAGTTTACATAAGTTCTCAAGAAATGTTGTTTATATTGAAGCCAAGTAGTGAATGTGATGCGGACATAGTAAGGAAATTCATTTTTTCATTCAACACGTATTTGTTGAGCACTGATTGAAGGTGATAAAGATACAACAATGAAAACAACAACAAAACCCCAAATCTCTGCCACCTTAAGGCAAAAAGAGACCTTGAAACTGCATGTCACAAGAGTTTAGCTATCTAATGACAATTTACTGGTTGGAGACCATGAAGCTAATTTCTAAAGCAGTAGGGGACTGTGACTAGAGTCTTAGACTGAAAGTTGGGAGATGCAGTTGCAAACTCTGCTCTTCCCCTAATAAGATAAAATAAATGCCATTTATTGGGTAGTCATTGTGTGCCAGAATAGGCTATGTATTTGACTGGAGTGTTATCTATTTACTGCCTCAAAATATCCCATGTTACATATGAGAAGAATGAGGTTCCAGAGCATACACTCAATAGCAAGGCTGGAATTTCAAACCAGGGTCTAATGTGCCTCTGATCTGAGTTTCTTAGCCCGTCTTAATATGCTACTTTGAGCGAGCCTGTTTGTTTTTCTGAGACCCAGTCACCTCACCTGTAAAATAGGATTGTTGGATTAGATTCTAACTGTTGCTAAGCTTCCCTCCAGCTCTGAGCTTCCATGCATACAAGGAATCAAGAATCCTCTTACTAACATCTAGACATAAAGAACTTGCACATTGCCTTGTACTTAGTAAGATTTCAAAGAAATGGGGAAATAATTAAGCAGTTCATTCTTTTGTAAGGTTTTTTAGAGTCCTTTGGTAGTCTTTGAGATACTTAATTGATGAGAAGTTCATTACTTTGGATAAATCCTGACAATGTAATCATGTTGAATCTCAGTTTATACTAACTGGATGATAATTTGCAGTTATATAATTTTTTTGATAACACATTCCTATTCTAATTATGTTTCTCTCAGGCTGATATTAAAATCTCTTTACATTTCCTGAGCACATTGTTTGGATTATAAAGAGTGGTTCATAGATGTGAGTATGTTATTAATATACACAAGAATTAATTGACCTCTATGAATAATCAAAAAGTTACTGAAAGGGTTTGCAATTTGTTTGTATTCTTAGTGTACAGGATGCCCTTTTGAGGATGCTCTAAAACCTCCAATGAGTAGATTTTGAAAAGGACTTAGATTTGTTTCAATCCAAATTGAGAGGTAATAAAAATCACATATGTGCCTCAGAAATGCTCTAATGCTTAATTCCAGCTACATCAAAATTTGGCTGTAATAGGCAATAAGAGAAATTATCTTTGCAAGGAAGGTGGGGGTAATTTAAAAGGAATCATGTAAGGAATTTGAAGATGTGTATAACAAAAAGCATGTCTTAAGCCTGTAGCAGGATCAGTGATCCTCAGCTCTATTCAAAATTTTGAGGATGTCTGTGCCCCTCGGTGTGACTTTCTCAGGGGAAAAGATCCATAGCTTCTATCTGATTCCCTAAAGAAGGCTGAAGACTGAATCAGGTTAAAAATCACTTCATTATGTTAACCATACCTGCTTCTTCAATCCTTCATAGATGCAAGGTTTTACCAAAAATATCCCTCCACCCTACTTTCCCCGTGACTGTTAGCCACATACTTTCTGTTATAAGCATGATTCTGTAAGATCTAAATGTCACCATTTATTCAGTTGACATGTATTGGCTGTTTTCTATGTGCTAAAGACTGTGCCAGGGTAAAGGGAGAATAAAGTGCTGTGAAAAACTTCAATGTATTGAATGAGGTTATTTAGTAGAGGACTTAGTTATTTGTTCTTTGCTGCATCTGTAAAATAGGAATGTCATAGCCCATAGCTCATGCTGTTTTGAGAAATGTTAAATGTGACAATGCCTATAAGGCACTAAGCAGCCCACCACTGATGCATGAAGTATTCCACATGTTATGGATTAACATCGCCAGTATTATCAGTGATATGGTATCTAGGCAGAACTACAAGAGTGATACAGTGCTTCCCAATCCTAACTCTATCACTGCATCACCTCCTCTATCATATCACAATAGTGGTTCCCAAACCTCCTTTCAGTCTGAATTACCAAGTCTCACAACCTTATGAGGATCTCATCTGATGTCATTAAATCTCCATGCCAGACTTAACATATTGCATCTTCCTACTCATCCTTTCCCCCGCCAACCAGAAATACCATTCGCTTACTCAAGCCAGAAACCTGAGAATCTCCTTGACTCTCCCTCACCTTTCCTATTTATTAGTTACCAAATGCTGTAGATTCTGCCTTCTAAATATGTTTCAGATTCTACCTCCTTTTCTCCATCACTTTCATCATCTTCCTCCTGTGCTAGTACAATTGATCTCTCAGTCACAAGTCCCCTCCCTCTCCTTTTCTCTACCCAGCCTCCATGTGACCTCAAAAACTGTTCATTTTAAATAAAATATCTGATCTTACACCTCTCAAGTTTGAAATTCCTGAGTGCTCGCCCCACTCCTTTATTGCCTTAAGTATAAGCCCGCATTGTTTAGCATGCCATGCAAAGCCCTAAGCACCTTGTGTCCACTGCCATTATAACATCAAGCACACGAAAATATCTATTATTATGTGTATCACACAATTTTAACAATTGCATTACAATTTTTTTTACAAACTATCCTTTCTTTTTTTTTTTAAAGCAGTACTTTTTTTTTTTTTTTTTACTTTTCTGAAGATTTAAATTTATTTATCTATTTATTTATTTATTTTTGGCGGTGTTGGGTCTCCGCTGTGGTGCGCGGACCTCTCACTGAGATGCCCCTCCCCTCCCGTTGCGGAGCACGGGCTTCAGGCGCGCCGGCCTCAGCAGCTGCAGCACTCAGGCTCAGCAGTCGTGGTGCAGGCGCCCAGTTGCTCTGCAGCACGTGGGATCCTCCCGGACCAGGGCTCAAACCCGTGTCCCCTGTATTGGCAGGCTGACTCCTAACCACTGTGCCACCAGGGAAGTCCCAAACTATCTTTTCTTCATGAAAGCTGACCCCGTTAAAGAGGCCAAAGTTCTTCCTGAAAGATCACTAAAGGGATTTAAAATTGGAATCTAATTAATTCTAATATCTAAAGAGATGTTATAATAGAAGAGCTATGTAGGTCTGAATTCCTGACAGAAGGAGGAAAAGTGAGTGAGGCTCCCCATAATACCTGCAGCATCATCCATGGTACAACCTTTTATAATGGAGGCCAGCTCTCTGAACAAGAATAGAGGGGCAACTTATCAAGCTCTCTTGGCTTGATGGATTCATTCCTTAAGATAAAGATCCAATTCCTGTCCTTCTAACTTTGCTCTCACCAAAGAACCATATGTTTTTATTTGGGTTCTCAAAGTACAGAAGGACTTTGTACAAATTACTGACTTTCCTCCCACATATACCTCCTATTATAAATATAGCACAAAGAGCCCAGGATTGAAATCAAACCTGGGTTCAAGTACTATAACTATGCTCACATCTATAAACTGGGGATAACACTTCCTCCCCAATAGTAGATAAAGAACCTGTTACAGCAGTGGACATGTTGTAACACTCATCAAATAGTAGTTTTGATCATTATTATTATCCCTTTAAAATATGAGTTTGGTTAATATAAATCAGTGGTTCTCAGCTCTGGCTGTATGTAAGTATCACCTGGAGAGTCTTGGTGTCACAGATACCAATGCCTAGAACATACGCTAGACCAAATAAATCAGAATATTTAGGGATAGGGTACAGTCATGGGTGTTTTCAAAGAGTTCTTTGGAGATACTAATGCACTCAGAAACACTGATAAAAATAATTGTTTTCTAAGCCTGATAGCTACTAGATAAATTGACAAAATAAAGTCATCTAAAAAGCCAAAAATCTGAGAAACAGGACCAAAATTATGATAACTTTATTGTGCTACAGAGGTATCATGAGACCAGCAAGACCACCATTTAGTGACTACATGACTAATCTCTCCCTCCAAAGGTCACCCTCAGGCAAATTTGAGGTATAGTTTTTATTACCACCATTACCAAAGAAGTTTATTGCACAAAGATTACAGTGTATGCAACATATTCTCTGTTAAATTTCCAACTTCAAGATTCGTTCAGTTCTTTGCTGTTAAAACTTTTCTTCTACTGTAGTCTTTCTTATACCTCATATTTCCACCAATTTCCCTTGGATATTGCAGAGAGTTTATTCTTTGGGTTCATGTAATCCTCCAAAAGCTCCACTCTCTCCTATTTGCCACGTTGCCTATTTCATTCTGCTAGGGGAAATCTTTTTTTTCCTGCTCTGTTGTCAGCAAACTGTACTCCTTAAATAGCATAATCTCTTCTGCTGTGCACCTGGATGATGCCATGTGGCTCTTCTAGTAGGTTTATCTTCTGAAGCTAAACTAAACCCCATTGGGCTCCACTCCATTTATTAATATCTATTAGTATCAGCTTCCCTTCTTCTTCTGACCATACCTCTGGAGAGAAGCTTATAAAGGAATTAAGACTGAAAGATACTCTTAAATAGTGCAGCTATTCCATTCACCTACACTGTGTGGAATACTCTTTGCTTTCCTTTGATTTCACTTGGAGGCATTAGGAAAGTGTCCTGGGTTTGTAAATGGCATAGCACTATCTTCGAATGGAAGGAAAACCCTAGACTCTTTGTGAGTAGCTGTATCTGTGTACATGCATGTGGTTAGCATATGGACAGGAATGGAGGGGCACAAGGAAATTTAGAAAGTTTTCAACTTCAAACAAGTCATTTTTCCTCTTGATACATGCTCTTGATATCAAAACACCAAAATTGTGCAATCTCATAGGCCATAATCCCAGAAAGATGAGCAAATGTGGAGTGTTGGTTTCATATTGCTGCTGTAACAAATTATCACAAATGTAGTGGCTTAAACAATAAAAATTTACTCTTTTACAATTCTGGAGGTCAGAAGTCTAAAATCAAGCTGTTGACGGGGCTATTTTCCTTCTGGAGGGTTCAGGGAATATCTAATTCCTTGTCTTTTCCAGCTTCTAGAAGCTGTCCTCATTCCTTGGCTTGTGGTCCCACATCACATTGCCTTTCATTCCCTCTGTTTCCATCTTCACATCACCTCTCTGCCTTCTGACCATCTGCTTCCATCTTATAAGAACCCTTGTGATTACACTGGGCTCACCTGGATAATCCAGAGTAATTTCCCATAAACTAAGATCCTTAACTTATTCACATCTGCAAAGTTCTTTTGCCATGTAAAGTAACATATTAGCAGATTCTGGAAATTAGGATGTGGACATTTTTAAGGGGGCATTATTCATCTTACTCCATAAGGATATGGGTAGTTTTCTACATGTCAGGGTTTTCAGGCATCCAGTGCTATTTTTCCATACACTCCACTGTTACCTTTGTAGATATGTTACAGTCATTCAGTGTTGTACGAGTGTCTTTTTTTGCATCGATAAAGATTGATCTAAAGGCCTAATTTACCTAGCTAATTCTACTGGTGACAACCATTAAAAACTATGTTGCCAAAGGAGCATTCTCCTCAGAGGATAGTGCAGTTGCAGCCTAAAGTACCACAGTTGGCAGGTGAGAAAAATCTACACCCTAGAGCTCAAACTTTCTTCTTAAAACTGCTTCTCTGAGACTTGATATTATTCAACTGGTTTCCTGAAGATTTATTTTATGCTGAAATAACTTATTTCTATCTTGAGGTAAAAACATTATTTTAGCCACATTGTATGTCACATATTTGGAAGTTGTTCACTTGAAATTATTGACTAGAAATCATGTCTGATGGTTTAGAATTTATCCTGATACTGAGAAGGCTATAAAAGGAGCAATACACTTTAGGTTAGTCAATATAAACTTCTAATACACCTATTTTTCAATGGAAAGATGCAGTAATAAAAACCCTTATAAATATTATAAGAATCCCTCAAAAATGCTTAGGAGCACTCCAGGTTCCATTTCAAGTTTCTGCTACGATGATAGCAGCATTATGCCAATTATTTGTGATGTATGAATTGCTTTTAGCAATGGATGCTGAGAGTTTGTGGAGAATTGCTGTCTCCATAGCTCTGCATTGCCTTCAGGAAAATGATCCTGTTGAAATGTGACATAGGCCTCTTTATACCAGGACATGTTATGGCAAGATTTTTCTCAGAGGCTTTCCAAGTGTCTTATAGACCAACTCTCTCACCAACCATAGGAATTAGACTCCACAAACTCTCTTCATCTAGACTTGGACGAGGGTTCTCAAGACAAACTAAAACATGGTCTTTGTGATGCTCAGGCTGTATGTGATACATTTACTCATCTAAATCCAAAAGACCGTCTTTGCAAAGAACAACAGAGCTCGACCAGGAAGAATCAATACTACTGTGAACAAGGCCATGAGAGTTCTATTGTAAAAGTCCAGAGAACAGCTGGGCAAATGTGGAGACATGATAGTTAATGAACAACAGTGCTTCAGAGAACCTTGATAACAGTGGGGTCATTAGAGTTGTCCTTCCAAGAGTCAACTGTCAATGAGTTCTTTTTTTTTTTTTAGCATGCTTATTAGAGTATAATTGCTTTACAATGGTGTGTTAGTTTCTGCTGTACAACAAAGTGAATCAGCTATATGTATACATATATCTCCATATCCCCTCCTTCTAGCGTCTCCCTCCCACCCTCCCTATCCCACCCCTCTAGGTGGTCACAAAGCACCGAGCTGATCTCCCTGTGCTATGCAGCTGCTCCCCACTAGCTATCTATTTTACATTTGATAGTGTATATATGTCCATGCCACTCTCTCACTTCGTCCCAGCTTCCCCTTCCCCCTCCCTGTGTCCTCAAGTCCATTCTCAAAACTGAGTTATTTGTAGTGAGGTGGATGGACCTAGAGTCTGTCATACAGAGTGAAGTAAGTCAGAAGGAGAAAAACAAATACCATATGCTAACACATATATCTGGAATCTAAAAAAAAAAAATGGTCTGATGAACGTAGGGGGCAGGACAGGAGTAAAGATGCCAATGAGTTTTATTCTGCTTTCTGATGATTCATTTTGACTACAAAAGAAAGAAAACAGTAATTATTTTCTAGCCACTGAAACAATAGAATAGTCTGTGGCATTTCCATAATAGCATAATACAGAGAAAGCCTTCACGTAGGTGTCAGCCTCTCTTCCCTTCACTCGTTTAAGGATTGTGTTATCTAGATAGAAAGGAATATCATACGTATGCAGAGTATGTAGGACTTTCAGTATTTGGGTATTGTTCTCTGTATTAGCCAGGGTTCTCCAGAGAAACAGAACCCATAGGAAATATATATGAAGAGATTTATTATGAAGAATTGATTTACTTAACTATGGAGGCTGAGAAGGCCCACAGTCTGCCATTTGCAAGCTAGAGACCCAAAAATGCTGTGGTGTAATTACAGTCTGAAACTATAGGCTTGAAAATCAGAAGAGTCAGTGGTGAAAATCTCAGTCAAAGGGCAGGAGAAAGCCAAAGTCCCAGCTTAGGCAGTCAGGCAGGAAGGAAAAGGGGTGAATTCCTTCTTTCTCTGCCTCTTTATTCTAATCAAGCTCTCAGTGGATTGGATGATGCCCACCATATTGGGAAGAGTCATCTGCTCTCTCAAAAGCTTATTTCATCTGGAAACAGCCTCACAGACACATCCATAAATAACGTTTAATCTGGGCACCCCTCGGCCCAGTAAAGTTGACATGTAAAATGAACCACCATCATCTACAAGAACTTTTGAGTTCTTATCATTGATTCTGCAAGGACATAGAATATGATTAACTATGAATGGTATTTTGTTAGAGGCCTTTTTGTTACCCTAACCCAACCCAGCTATATCAGATCTGAATACTTCATCTCTCTTTATGGAAAAAAAAATATTCCGCTTCTCCCAACCATGATAATTTATTCATGTTATATCTTTATTATACAAAGAACTGAAGCAGCCTAGAAAAATACATTTGAAAAAAGTCATAAATATTTTTTAAGAAGGGGACAGAGTTGGTACCAAGGGAAAAGTTAAAGAAAAACATAAAGCTGAATGGCATTAGCACGTAGAATATATACCCTATGTTCCTGAGTAGCTGCTAATGGAGGACCCACAATTTTGACCCTAAAGTCTCTAGTAATCAAAAGAAAGTCATGACATACCTTGAAGTATTCATAAAACAGACAATTGTATTTATTCAGAGAAACAAAACAAAAACAAAAAAATGGCTTGTCTGGCACTGATAATCATGGTAGTCACCTGTCAGGGTGAGTGAGATCTCTGGAGGGTGACATATGTCAGTATCTTTCCCACTTCCTTGGCCAAAACCAGTGCATGGCTCCACCCGATCACAAGGGGGCAGGAAATACAATCACATCACATTGGAAAATTGGAAATGGCACTAATGAAGTCCACGCTATGGGTCTTCCAAAATCAAGAAGACTAATAGGTATTCAATACATCCCTACTATAGATATAAAATGTTATTGAAAGGGCTAGGTTTTTACAGTCTATCAATCTATGTCAATAATAAGGTTTCAAGTGGATATTTAGTAAGAATAATTCTGTTAGGAAACAACCATTATTAAAGTATTGGTGGAAGCAATTAAGGGGAACGTGCCATCAGTACAAATAGTATTGACAGCCACATTTATTACTTATTAGTGTGTGTGATGTGATGTGTTTTGCACCATTAAAAATGATTTAAATAGAGCCAAAACTAGTTCCTAGTAATACTGTCTTGGTAAAGTGTACACTGCCTAAGTCAGTGCCTCCTGGTCAATCCAGCAAAATACAGTAAACAAAATTCAAACAAGGTAGTGTTTGTTAATAAAAAGTCAGTTTTGCAAAGAACCATTTAAAAATCCCCATATCATGATTACACTATTTGAAAAACTGACATTTATCTTGATATGACATTTTCGTAAACCGTTAATGACTTTTAGCTGAAATACCAACATGCAGAGAGAATCGTGGTGTGAATGCTATAAAGTATAAAGTATACTACCATTTGACAGCAGAGCAGCCAATCCCAACCAGTCTACAAACCATTATAAAGAGCTTTGGTGCTCTTGGCTTTATTTCTATCTAAAAATTTCTCATTCACCCATGTCCTAGAGAGTCCATAAAATTGACAGCTCAGTGATCCATGACTATACTTTTTTCTTAATTTTCATTTCTAGGAAATTCAAGGGAAGAACCAGGAAGCACTGACCCAGGCAGTAGGTAGGAAAGTCAAGAAGGGGTACTTTTCTAGTATATCAAATAAAAAGTGTATCTGGAAGTCCCAAGGATTCTTTCTGCTACAAAAGCAGGTCCATTAGTTATTTATTCACTGCATCTGCATGACTCTTTTCTAACATTAAGTAACAGACATATCAAATGAATATTTGCTTCCAGAAATTATAAATAATAATAATTAGTTGAATGGTTGCTTAAAAAAAAAGCCTATACTCTCAAATGGTGATCAAATGCCCCCACAATAAAGTTTAAAAAGAAAAATTAGCCCATGTGAAAAGCTGGAAACTCAGGTGCCTTTGTGTTTTTTCAGCAACAATATTTTAAACCCCAGTGTCCAGGTCTATATCTTGACATAAAACTTTCCAGTTCCCTTTTAAGAGATAGTCTTGCCTGCAATTATACTAACAACCTAAATGAAAAATTGAATTCCTGACTGGCCTCAGCAGGTTAGCTCTTTATGCTCCAGTGATATAAAAGACCAGCTAATAAGAGCTCACCACGCATGATTTTCAATGTTATTGATGGCCCTAAAGCAATCCTACCCTTTTAAAAATCCTTTTGTGCACCTGGTCTTGTTATCACCATAGGAATGACTTACATACTGTGGGCTTATGATTCATAGAGAGAGTTTCCTGTCATTTTTCTTGCCTTCATGACATTACAATTTCACCAAATATTCCTCTGGTTTCCATGTTAGCAGAGAGGGCATAAGAAGTGTCAGATCTGTGCTCATGTATGTTACATGCCATCTCCAAATACCCTCTCCATTTTTTATCCCCTTTCATGTAAAATCATTCTAGTTTACATATCTTAGACACCTTATAAGAACTTCAATAACTTGTGTTGCTTTTCTGAAGAATCTTTTCAATCCATCTTTTCAACTGAAGTTATGAAAGTCCTTGTTCCTTAATGCAAATGGACATGTTTTCCATAAAGCAGTGATTATCAGCCACTGCTGTGAAATACAGAAGCTCCACTCTCAGAAATTCTAATTCTGGATGTCTCTGGGATGGAGCCTAAGAATATCTGATTTTAAAACCTCCAGAGGGGATTTTCATTTGCATCCAGAATATATCAGAGTTGTGGGGGAACTGTCTTGAAAGTTTCATTTCTGAGTCTTCTGCATTCATTTCTATGCAAATACCAAAAATACAGCACTTAAACAGTCCTTTGTGACCTGCACCAAGGAAGGTGATACTCTTGATTTAAAAGATTGATGACAATATCTTATCTCCAAAGCATTTGCAACTGTTTCTTCTCAGTGGACACCATTTTCAGGAATCCAAAAGTAAGATCACAGTTTTAAGAAACTATCTCTACCTAGAACCCCTGTCCTTTCTGTCTACCTCCTTCTTGCCCCTCCCCACCAAATAAAGACAATATACACAGGATGTTTGGAACTGTCAGGGTCCCAATTAGGTAACAGACTCAGAATTAAGAGGCAGAGAGACTTGGTATAAAAATAGTCCCCATCCTTCTATCTATAAACAATCCTCTCTTCCCCTACTCACTCTATGGGATAAGATGGAAAAGGGGTAGAGAGAAGGGTTTCCGAGATATACATATTTATAAATCCTCATTCAAATATATCTACATATCAGTATTGCCAATTTAACATTTAATGAGTTTTACTCTGAGGCATTATGATAAGTACTAAAGCTAAGGAGATCAATAAAATATATATCTAAGCATAGGATTACTCAGAAACCCAGGGAGTAGGAAAGGCAAAACTCTCTGCCATTATGGACAACTCCAGATATAAAATTTGTTGAGCATAAACTATTTTTAAATTTGATCGTCAGATCAATTACTTCCATGAAGGTCAAACATAGCATACTGAAAGTGCATTGGATGGAGGTCAGTGGCCTGGATCCTAGCTCCACATCAATAATTGGTTTGTCTCAGGTTTCTGATCTACTTGGTCTATGGATTTCCAAAGCCCCTTCCTATTCTATGCCTCCAAGCTATTGCAGTCAACCTACTAATTACCTATTTCTTATTATAATTCTGTTCCTGATTCTTCTCTTATTTCTCTTTTGCAGATCCTGTTCATGGGCATGATGACTGAGTACTATCATTACTTTTTCACAACCCTGGTAAGCATATCTGGTGGAAATGTATTCCACACTATAAAAAAAATCTTCAGTTATTTTTAAGTCAGCCCCACCAGTGTCAAGGCAAGTTATTGTCATGGAGATTTGTTTTACTTTCCTAAGAACCCTCTAAATCCAGAAATGCTGAACAGCAGGTGTCTTCCTTCCTTTCTTTCTTTCTTTCATTCTTTCTTTCCCTTTCTTTCTTTGTTTCTTTCTTTCTTCTTTATTTCCTTCCTTCCTTCCTTCTTTCCTTCCTTCCCTTTTTCTTTTTCTTTCTTTCTTTCTTTCTTTCTTTCTTTCTTTCTTTCTTTCTTTCTTTCTTTCTTTCTTTCTTTCTTTCTTTTTCCTTTCTTAACTAGCATCAATGCAAGTGCACCCAGAAAGGAATTCAAATCAAGCTTTCATTAAATAGAAACTGCCAAAGTACAAACTATTAATAAAGAAGAATCATCTACATTTTCTATATACATTAGAGGGCACACTGAAGTGTATCTTGGCATTCTTTGATCTGACGTGATTTCCCCACCTGTGTCCAGTGGATAGCTGGATTAGCCAAGGTTCACCTGTCAGGTGTTTTGAAGACCGTCAAGATAAAGAGCTTGGGAGATGCTTTCCACATTGAACATTTTTCATCATAAGAAAAATCATGGCTCTAAGCTGGAGAAATTCAAAAGAAACTATACAACTTTAAATTTTGACAGATTATCAGATCAAGGAGAATGATTCAGGCAGTTAACAAATCAAAATGATGTGATAGTTCTCGCCACACACACACACACACACACACACACACACACAACACACCCCTCCCAACACATACACTCCACTCTTTTACGTGAGAAGAAAATACAGAGCCAACCTCCGTTTCTAACCTATAAAAGTGTGTCGACTAAAATCTACCCAGATTTTGGGAGATTCAGTAAGAGTATCATTTTACCAAATAAAACTGGCAAGGCAGGCTAGTACGTTAGGGAAATCAAAGAATTTGGAACAAGGATCAGGCAGCTACCATACACATACTTCTAGAAGTAGTAAATTCAACTCCTAACTCAAGTATTTCTAAGAGCATGAAGGGTTGCAGAGGATGCCATGAGACAAATGCTTTGGGGCAGTTGTCAAAATTATCACTGCTCCTGAGCTTGGAGCTAGGGAGTGGGATGCAGGGCAGAAATTCCTGAACTAAAGTTTCCGTGGTCTTCCCTCCTTCATTGACATCCTGATCAGGTCCTCTGTCAGAACAGTTGAGGGAGACCCTGAGAACTGGAAAGTATCTTACTCTGATCACAAATATGGTCCTTTCCCCATCACCATGAACACGTAGGTCTTACTCAAGGTGAGATTGCCATCTGCCTTAGAACTTCCTATCCTTCCCAGGTGTACACACCAGTTGAGTTAGCTTCATTGAAGTTTGAGAAAAATATAAACAAAGAAACCTAAGAAGGTTGGTCTTCAATGGAAGGACAAACCAGTTGCCCTCACACTCTTTCTTTCCTCAACCTCCACTAACAAGGGGATGTTGAAAATTGGGCCTCAAATTTTCCATATTGTATATTGCATAGAAACAATTTGGAAACCAAGCTAATTTTGCACATGCTTAATGTATCCATTTTAGCACATTGTATTTTTGTACTGTTGAATTAATAAGGGATTCAATATGCATCCTGGAAGTTTCTGTCTGAACCCCCTGTATCTTGAGTAACTTACCTTCTATTCATTGAGTGTGCTAAAGGAATCATTCTTCCTTGGGTCTTATTCTTTAAATTTGCTTCTTTAAGCAATTTCCTTTGGTTTTATCTGCATTCTGCCATGCTTTGCTTTTATATTCCTACCACTCTTGCTCATGAGTATTAATGAAACTTAAAGAAAAAATTAGTTAATGCAAGGGAAATAAATATAACAATTTAAAAGGCAGTATACTTTTTCTTACATGAGCGAGTTCAGAGGTGCATTCTTATAGTTCTACAGTCTAATCCAAAGTTATCTTGGGAAGAACTAGTGATGTAGAAAAGAGTTATTCAAAATAATAAATCTATATGCATCTTCTGCACATATAAATCATGGAGTGTTTCTGAAGCTACTTCTCTTTAGTAACCACTATCATCAAAAATAATGTACTGTTTTGTATTGTTCTTTCATAAAGCAGTTACATTGATAAGTAACTTTTATGGAAGTTTTTCTCTTTTATTAACTGTTAAATGCTATTTTGAAAGTTTGGTTTATTCATAAATGTGAGATATTTTAATGATATGTTTTAGTGTCTAACATTTCTTTACAGGAAAAAGTTGAAATAATCACTTAAGTCTATTTTAAATATGAGTCAACATAAACTTCTGGTTTACACTCAGCTTCACCTGTAATGGAAAATACTAGAGTGGGTTCAAGTTTTTTCCCTGCATCATTATCTAAAAGGGAACAAATACTACTGTTAAGATACATCAACACAACCATAGGCTCCAGTTTATTCTCTGAAGAGAACACTTTGGTTCTTATTCTAAGCTTGTGAAAATGCTAACTCTTTCTACTTTTATCATTTTTAATATTGCTCAGGACTTATTTGCCCCAGGCATTCTTTATGCTCTCATTATATGGGACATAGGTTATTTTCAGTGAGCAAGGGAATGTTTTTTTTTTCTTTTTTCTTTTTTGCTGAGAGTTATCTTTCCATCAAATGTATATGCAAGTTCCAAACTTCACCTCCTTTGCAAGATTCAAGGCAGCCTGGGGCAGCAAGTTTTGAGGGAGAAGGGTGGTACTACCACTGACAAGTGAATCATTCTCAGACCAGTCACATCACAACTCAGAACCACAGTTTCCTCATCTAGAAAATAAAAGCAGTGAATCAAATGGACACAAAGATCCCTTTCAATTCCCCAAAGACTATATCCTAGGAACAGAATTCTCTAGCTTCTCAGAATGTCACATCCTGTTCCCAAGGGCATACTAATTATTGGCAGCTAAATTCTTGTTCTTGGTTTATACCAACTTTAACGGTATTGCAAAAAAAAAAAAAAGAAAAAAGGATGAAAATGAAAACTAATTACTTAGAGTTTGTCAGGCAGCATGCAAGTGAAAAACAAGAGGAAATGTTCTTTTATAGAACCAGTGTGATGATGGCTGCCATTCTTGTTTTAATCATTTGTTGCTTCTACAATCATTAGTTCTCTTTTGCCTAAAGAGCACAGAAAATGTTAACTCTTTCTACTTTTATCATTTTTAATACTGTGCAGGACTTATTTGCTTTAGATCTGGAACTCTATAGGTACAGTGGTGTAAATATGACCGGGTTTCGGCTGCTTAATGTTGACAATCCTCACGTGTCATCCATCATTGAGAAGTGGTCCATGGAGAGACTGCAGGCCCCACCCAGACCTGGGACTGGCCTTTTGGATGGCATGATGACAGTAAGTAGTTTTAAAATAAAATCATTTGAGATGATGTTTGATTTCCTTAGAGGTTAGGTTAAGAATCTCATATGCTTGGGCTTCCCTGGTGGTGCAGTGGTTGAGAGTCCACCTGCCGATGCAGGGGACACGGGTTCGTGCCCCAGTCCGGGAAGATCCCACATGCCGCGGAGCGGCTGTGCCCGTGAGCCATGACCGCTGAGCCTGCGCGTCCGGAGCCTGTGCTCCGCAATGGGAGAGGCCACAACAGTGAGAGGCCCGCGTACCGAAAAAAAAAAAAGAATCTCATATGCTTTTCATAGTGAGAGGAAAAGTGTTATAACCTGTGCCTTGACTTGTATGAGAAGAGGAGGAAACATTTTATGTACAGTAAGTTCCCTACATATGAACGAGTTCCCTTCCAAGAGCACGTTCGTAAGTCCAATTTGTTCGTAAGTCCAACAAAGTTTGCCTTGGTACCCAGCTAACACAATAGGCTATATAATACTGTACTATAATAGATTTATAATACTTTTCACAGAAATAATACATAGAAAACAAACAAACACAAAAAATAAAGGAAACATTTTTAATCTTACAGTACAGTACCTTGAAAAGTACAGTAGTACAGTCCAACAGCTGGCATCCAGGGGCTGGCATCGAGTGAACAGGCAAGAAGAGTTACTGACTGGAGATGGGAGAGGAGGTGGGAGATGGTAGAGCTGACAGATCATCAGCAATAGGAGACGGAGGGAAAACTGCAATTTCATTCATGCCTGAAGTTGATGAAACACACATTTGAATCTTTGAAAGTTCACAACTTGAAGGTTCATATATAGGGACTACTATTTTGAAAGCCTGTGCATGGCTACTATCAAAAACTGCTATTTTCAGCTTCCTGAGAGTAATGGCCTCAGATAAAAAAGTTAACAGGTGTAGCCACCACTATCAGCCAAATGGAGACAAAGCATAAACAAAAGCAAGGGTAAGTGGGGAGAGGGTTGCCCCTGGGAAAGTGACCTTGGGAAGGAGGGAGGGAAAGAGAGGAGCAAGCTGCCTATAAAGGTTCTGCAGAACCAGCTTGCCTTTCTCACTTCTGCTACATCTCAGCAAGCAGAAGTGCATGTGGAAAAATCTGGATTTCCATAAAGTTGGTGTGTTCACATTCTTCCCGTCCTGGGTACATGGAGGTACACCTCTGCAGACACTGACAGTGCTTTATACCAGCCATATGTCGCTCTCGAAGCAGATGCCAAGCCTGCCTCCTAAGGAGAGACAGGTACTCTGCTGAACAGATAAATTGCAAACTGCCTCGTCAGAGAGCTTCTCACTAACATCATTTGTCTCTTGTTGTCAAATGCACTTCTCTAATGAAGCTCCCTGTGTGATGGAAGAAAATTGCAGGAAAAAAAAAAAAAAAAGATTTCTGTGCCGGAACAGTGTCATCCAAAGGAAAAGATATTGGGAATGTGGGCAGGTAATAGCATTTCAAATTGACATAGTATTTCATTCTCTGTTCCCATCATCAGGAGAAACACTATTGCTTTTAAGATGCAATTTACTGGTAACTGAAAGGTATCATCGCACATAGAAATAAACTTGAGATTTCTCTTCTTTTCCTACCTTCTTTAAATGAGGTACAAATGACAAAAAAGAATAAATGAAGTGGTTCTGGAGGATCCCATGTTCAAGGTCTCTGTTTTTTTAAACCTGAAATAACTCAAAATACACAAAGAGATCTGAAAGATAATGATAGAAAGCATTTTGGTACAAATGAGTCTTAAGATGATTTGAAACATTGCTTTGAATAAGAGTAAGTAGAGAATACCCAGGGAAATAGTAGACTTCTGAAAAGGAAGAAGAAAAGCTAAAGAAAGAGAGAGAAAAGGAGGGAGAGGGAGCGAGTGAGCGAGAGAGAAAGAGGTGCTAATTTTGGGGGGGGGTTTCCTGCTGGATTTATAATTCCAGTGTGTTCAAATATGATTCAAAATCTTCTGCCCATACCCCAACCCCACCTCCCAAACAAGATCTCTATCACAGGATGAGGTTTTTACCTATGCTTGGTATGTACGTCTAAAAGAGTTATAGTTTGGAGCTATATTAACACAGATTGTGGATTCGCAACAAACATCAAATATTCATCACAAGTATGGCTTAATGTAGCAAAGAAGTGCCTGTTCCCTTCAGTTATACTGAGCTGACACAACAGTTTGTACATATTGACTGAGATGAGGCAAACCACTGAATGAGGGAGATAGAGCCATTCCATTCTCACCCAATCAGGCCCAGCGGTCCTGTGGACACGAAGCATGGCAGAGCCAAGTTCCCAGTGGATGAGAGATCCCATTCAGTCTAGAGTTTCTCATTGTCTTTTCATCTAACCAGAGGGGTCTCTGTTATTATTGCTGTTATTGTTATTATAATAAACTATAAAAAGGAAATGGGGATTTATTAGGACAGAAGACGGTGGCTCACCAGGTTGCTCTAAAATTGGGTACAGTAGCTATATTAGGGCATGACATTATTAGTCGAAAACAGTGGTAGCACTCAGCTGCCCACTAGTAGTCGGATCCCATCGTCATTTCAAGATAGAGCCTTGAAATTGATCCTGTGAAGCATAGTGTTGACCTTTATTTATCCAAAGAGTCCATTTTGCAGTTCACTGTTTCCTTTTGGCTTCTAGTAGAGGTGGCTAATTTGGGGATATAGAAACAGAGTCACAGAAAGGTTAAAGGACAAGTATAAGGGCATCCAACGGACTGATCATTGAGTCAAGAGAGCACACCTCAAGTCCCCAAGCCCGGGCCCAGCGCTAACAGGTCTTTGTTCTCAAATTGCCTCTGTACTCAAACTCTTTCTTCTCTACCTTAAAATTAAAAAGTCCTTTGCTTTCAATTCCACTGGGCCTATATATCTCAGGTCCAGCATTCCATTCATTTTTGCACCTCCAGGATTTGCTGCTTCCATCGCCTAGAACCTTCCCTTCTTCAGGTTTGCTCAAATGCTACCTCACCGGAGAGCCCTTCTATGAACCTGCTACCTAATATAGTAGTCCCCTTCCTGTTATTCCCCCTCCCCTAACCTGCTTTACCTTTCTCTGTAGCCCTTATGACAATACGTATATTTATATTTGTTCGTTGTCATCCCCTATAACAACATAAACTCCATGAAGCTGGAGATTTTGTCTTTTCATGTTCTGCTCTATTCCCAGCACTAGGAAAGGGCTGGCACAGAGCAGATCTTCAATAAATATGTATTTAATACAGGAATTAATGTGCTAAATAAATATGAATTGAGGTCTACTAAGACTCAAGATATTAAATGAAAAATATTCATGTAGGTCAGAAATAATACTGCAAAAGTTCAAAGAGAGCGTCTATAAATGAGAAATGGACATGATTAGTAAATAGATTATTCTAAAGTAATAATATTATTTGAAAAATTAGCCATAGACTAACCACCATTAATATTTAAGTAATACCCTACTATAATGGAATTTCTTTCTCCTAAATCACACGCATTATCCCACCATTCTCCAAAGTGAATTTCCCTGTAGCCCTTTATAGTCATATTTTTCTGTGTGCCGCATACATACACAGATGCACATACGAATATATAATATAGGAATTTTTCTAACTTATGTATTTTTACTTTCCACCTGCTTATCTATTTTCCTCTTCAAAGTTTTAACTATTAAGAATTTCTTAGAACGTCATACACTAAAAATATCCTCAAAGAATAGTATTATGTCAAAACACATCCAAATCTGAAAACAAGAAGAAGTAGGCCATGTCTAAGCCCCAAAATTTTGACTTCAGATTTAAGAAACATAAATTTAATTAGAGAAAAAATATTGACTTTAAAAGACAGGGTTACGGGCTTCCCTGGTGGCTCAGTGGTTGAGAGTCCACCTGCCGATACAGGGGACAAGGGTTCGTGCCCCAGTCTGGGAAGATCCCACATGCAGCGGAGCAGCTGGGCCCGTGAGCCATGGCCGTTGAGCCTGCGCATCCAGAGCCTGTACTCCGCAACGGGAGAGGCCACAACAGTGAGAGGCCTGCGTACCGCAAAAAAAAAAAAAACCAAAAACAGGGTTAAAATTGAGTTAAGAAGACTGTTACCGAGTCAATAGAGTTCAAAAATAGTGAAACTCATTATTTGAAAACATCTTGAGATATTAAAAAGTGTTTTATCAACCAAAATGTTAATTAACTTTCTTGAAGTTTAGAGTGATTTTGTAAAATCTACTTCATTCCTTTTCTCTATGTTTAAATTTCTCTCAGCATTTGGGCTAATTTGATCTATTGGCTTTTGAGGATAGACTAGAGTAATTGAGTGGCCCATTCTCAGATGGAGTCTTCTCTGATTTTGAACCTAAAATTGTGTATGATTCAATACTGCAGTCATGGGAACAGCAAAACATCGATGTCATCTGCCTTCCCAGTTCTTCAAATGCACTCACGATGAGTAGTTAAGTCAGTACCCTTATCTTACATCTAAGTCTTTCCTATAATGATCCACAGAGAAGACCACTTTGAGTGTCCAACTTTAGTGTCCACTCTGAGTGTCCACTGTTACCCTTGTGATGAAAGACAATAGGCAGTGAGATTCAGTAGAAAAAGCAAGATCTTTCCAGATAAGGAAAACCTAGTTTTTAGTCTTTGCTATATCCCTGAATAACTAAATAACCTAAATTATTTAGTCTTTCTGAACCTCCTAGCTCATCTGTAAATCTCTATCATAATACTTTACAGATATCAGATAACATATATAAAGCCTTTAGGACATAGAATTGAATTTACTTGATGATACCTGCTGTTCTGCCAATTTGTAGTCAATCAAAGAAGAACAAAAGACATTCTGAAATACAGAGGCAGAATTATTATTCTGTCTTATTGAAGCCAGAATCCATTTATTTACAAGAGACACATTCCTCAGTTTGCACATATAGCCCAAGGTGGCTTATTCCCTGGGACATATGTGACCTTGTATGACCAGTAGCATCACTCAGGCCTGTTTTCCAACTCCACATATAGTTCTCTTTCCTCTATTCCTGTCTTTCTCAAAAGCTGGTAAATACTCATTGAGGCTCACAATATGCCAACTTCTGGGTCAGTCCTCACTGGACATGTCAGAACTGCAGTCCTAATTACTGAATTTCTAGACTGTGAGTACATGGTGATATCTTTGCTACCTTCTACAATGTGTTTCTAAACCCCAACTCTCTCTTGAGTTGCTCTCCCCTACTTTCTGCGTGCTCACCACCTCTCCTAGCACTTTCATTCCCTCAGAAGCATCCACACCCACCAGCTTTTGCTACCTAGCAGGGCTCATGTAGGCAAAACACTAGTCCTCCCACCCTTATCAGAATCCTCATCAGTTCAAGAGGCATGTCTCAGAAAAGAGGGAAACCAGCTAATTCATACTGAGGCAAATTTCTGTTAGCTCTATGCTGTGGGTGAGATATTTGCATTGTAATAGAGGAAAATGTTAACACCATGAAAGAAAGGAAATGAGGGGGATGAGGTATTATTTTAAAGTATTTCCCTCCTAGAGAACTGACTTGTCTATCCATATCAGGTTAGTGAGAACGTTTCTAAATTTGGAAAGAAAATGGGAAATCTATACTTTTTGCTCATTTGCTTTCCAAAGACTAGGTCTCCCTATCTCCTCTAGCTTTCTCCAACAACAGTTACATACCAGGCAGGCAGAAAAATGTGAAGACTCCATAGGGCCATATCATGTTTTTAGTCCTCATCCTTAAGGTGACGTAGCATCTCATTGTTTTGTATTGGGGTCTCCAAGGCCACATTCAGATTTGATGATTTGCTAGGACTCACAGAAATCAGAAGAGATGTTATACTCACAGTTACAGTTTATTACAGTAAAAGGATACAAATTAAAATCAGCAAAGGAAAAAGTCACAAAGGACCAAGTCCAGAAGAAACCATGCATGAGCTTCTAGTGGTCCTCTCCCACAACAGTTGCATTGACAGTGCTTTATTCTCACAGCAAAGATGTGTGACAACATTATGAAGTGTTGCCAACAGGGAAGCTCATCTGAGCCTTGGTGTCCAGGGATTTTATGTGGGGGGAGGAGGGTCAGTCACATAGGCATAGAGCACCTACACAGCTGACTTTAGTTGGTCTCCAGCCACTCCAGAGGTCAAACTGATATGGCATGGTCCAGAGCCCCAAGTGAACAAAAACAGGCATTCACCATAAATCACACCGTTAGCATAAACTATTTGCATTACCCAAGACCCCAGGGATACAACGATACTCTGATCAGGCAGGATATTTTAAGGAGGTAATCTCCCAGAAGCCAGTCAAAGGTCAATCCTTTCTTCGGAATGTGCAGAGATTGAACATCCTGAGCCCTCTGAGTTAATCCTTTATTGCACATCATTGTAATAACCAAAACATTATGCATTGGCAAGAAGCTCACTTTCAATATGCCTGTTTCATGATACACGTTGTTGCAAAAAGGTTCTCTTACAGGCGTTGAGCACTGTGGTCTCTTCCAGGCTTTAGATGCAAATAAAATGTGAACACAAACATATTTGAAACACAAGCCAGTTTTTTTTTTTACATTTACATAAAAAGGCTTGAGAGTTGCTGTAAGCAGGCCTCCAGCATAAAACTGAAAAGAGGAGGAAATTCAGTGGTAGTTCATTTGTGCTATAAAATACTTAAATATCTCCTCAATTTAAGAAAACACTTTATGACAAGGGGAAGCATAGTTTAAGAATAAATGTTTTTTTTTCCTTGAATTTGGAAAGCACTGGTCAGGCCTATAGTTTTGAACCTTGTTATTACCTGGCCCAGTGTAGAGACAACCTTGACAAAGAAAGTTAAAATCCTAGTCTCTACGTTAAGTTTATGAAAAAGTTAAGATCATTGGAATTCCTCTCCTCACACTTCTCTATCAAATCAATCAGCCAGTTATTGAATATATATACAAAAGTGTTTCAAAAAGGCATATTGCACTGCTAAAAAGGTCCAGGTCCCCATAGCTTAGTGGTTAAGAGCATGAGCTCTGAAATCTAAACTTTCATCCTGAGATGGAATCTTCATTCCTTGCTTTACTGGCTGCATAACTTTAGGCAAGTTATTAAAGTTGTTTCCTATATCTCCAAGCCTCAATTTCTCTGTCTGTAAAATGGGGACAATACCTACATCAAAGGTTTAACTTCAGTAATTAAAGGAGACAACTTGTAAAATGCTTATAGTGCCTGGCATGTAGTTAATCATCAATGGATATTGACCACTGTTGACTTATTATTATAATCATTAAATCATCAGACAGATAGTTGGTTTAGAAGCAGTTCAGCTTTGTGGTTGAGAACCTAAACTCTAACACCAACTTCCTGCATTTGAATCTTGGCTTTCCCACCACTAGTTTGGGGGCAACATTTAACCTTGTCAATTCTTCATCCATAAAGGAGTAGAAGTCATGGTGAAGATTAAATGTTTTCAAAATATTTGAAATAGCACCTGACATATGAGTGCTCACTAAATGCCAGCTACCATGATAGATTACATTTTTAACAGTCTCATTCTGTCAATAGATTAGCCTTAGACTAGTCACTTAATTTCCCTTTCTGATCTATAAAATGGATTATATCAGTCTTGAACTGACATGACCAGAATATTTTTAAGCTTTAACAATTATCACCATCACAACTTCTATATTTCACTCATATTAAGTATGAGTGAAGCAATTAATCTTAGAAATACATCATAAAACCTTGGGATTATACAGTTTTCACAAAAGTGTATTTTATTTTAAGCATGAAATAATATTAATTCCTTCAGCAAACATTTATTAAACAACTTTTATGTGCCAAGAACTGTGCTAGCCACTAAAAAATGAAGTTGAGCACTTTTATCAAGAAAGAGATGTAAAAACAATAACTATAAGTATAGTATATGGAAAATGCAGTGATAGAGATTGCACAGGATAATAAGTATTCAAAGTAGAGATATTCTCTGGACTCAAAGATTAATAGAATGCAAGATGTAGTTCCCCTTATTTTCTCTTTCTACCTCCATCAAGACATGTTCAATAAATGATGAATAAATATATGTTGAATAACTCAACTGATTTTGGAAAACTGCATGATAGTCTTCATTATAAGACCTAGATTCTTGGTTTAACTACCCAATTACTGGCTATATGTATGACCTTACACAAATCAATATACTGTCTGGAGGTCAATTTCCTACATAATAAATAGTTTAATCCATCTATTCTGCTTATTTTGTGGGGTTGTTGAGAATTTCAAATGAGCTAATATATTTGAAGTTGCTATGAAAATCCTCAAGTAAAATATGAAGGTATTATAAGATTTTATCCTTAAAGAAAACCACAGGGCAGTATATTTTATAAAATGCTGAGAGCATTATGTGAAATTTTGCAAATGAGAGAAATTTCATGAGGAGTTGAAGAATATGTCCAGCTCCCCAAAGGAATGACTACTTATAATCTCTATCAGGAAAGTAAGTGCTAACAAGAGTACATATTTTCTGAGGAAGTTCCACATGTCTGTTCTTCAGAAGGTCTCTTCAAATCTGCCATTGAATTTCACTCTATGACTACAACCTTCTTGACTCTGGTAAATGGAAGTGTCCTAACATGAGTATCCTTATCTGAAAATCACATGTTAATTTTACTCACAATACTTTCTTTCTACCAAATATAAACAAGTAAATAGACTGATAGATAGGTAAATACTGAGAAACAGAATCCAATATTGAACCTCTAACTCAATGTAGTTGATCTTAACACTGGGCTTACCATAAGACATTCCAAAAATATTTGTTCCCTGAGTCAAGTCTTTTGTGGCTGATCAAAGTTCCATTTCTTTTTTTCTTTTTAAGAACTTAAAACAGAGCAGAGCCATGACTACAATTTTTTCTGGCATTTGAGATATTATTTTAGAGAAAAATAAGTATTGGAGAATGACAGGTGTTCAGCTGGAGAATAAATGGCTGCTGAGTTCAGAAAAATAGAAGATAAGGAAGCAGGCAGAGTGATTACGCAGGTAAAGGAAGCTAAGCAAAGATGAAATTGAAGATGTGGTGTGTGTCTTCCTCCACAGACTGAAGCGGCTCTGATGTATGATGCTGTGTACATTGTGGCCATTGCCTCCCACCGGGCTTCCCAGCTGACTGTCAGCTCCCTACAGTGCCATCGACACAAGCCATGGCGCCTTGGACCCAGATTTATGAACCTGATCAAAGAGGCAAGTGATGCTTGTTCACAGTTAAGTTCTTCCTTTGGCTTAGTGCTTCTGGACTTGTCCAAGTGGTGAGGTCCTTCCCATTTGGCTCTGTTGGCATTATGTCTATAAGAGATGAGAAGGCATCATCAACCAGTCTGCTGGGAATTCACTGTTAAAAGTTTGTCTAGAAGAACTGTCAGGAACTTTCCAGTGTGATGCTGAGAAGCTTTAAAAAGCTACCAGATCATAACATTCACCACCCTTCATTTCAACTATAACCCCAGCTTCTGCTGGCCCTCCACACATGTTCAAAAATAGCTCGCAGGTGCTTATTCTATGGCCTGTTGAGTCAAGGGGTAGGTTGGTCCATCTCTGAAGAGTACCAGAGATAATTCCCATGTTGTCAGCCTCTAGTGCCTCTAGTCCCAGTGGTTTCCTAAGTCTTGGGTTCTACAGGACTGAACAGAAGGACCTCTTTGTTCTAATGATATACTGATTATTTCTCCATTTGTCAGCTAACTGGAAAAGTCTGGTACCTTTCAAAACCTACCACATGTACTAAAGGATTTTCAAGAGTACAGTGTTTGGGAAAGAAAAGAATTATCACTGCTATTTCAGGGCAATAGCCCTGAAATCTTGGGCACCCATTCCTTTCCTCTAAGGCTACTTGACATCCCTTCACCAGACCCTGTTCTAAGATCCTGAGATGCCTTATAGACATGTATTCTTGGATTATCTTTGACCCCAACACACATTTCAGAGTGTGTCTGGACTTGACAAGATGAAATAAGGTACTTGAGGGCAGCCGGGCCTGACTGAGGTTACACCATACGCTGTGATGCTGTTCTAATGTTTTCTCTATGGGATGCAGAGATTTACCTCTCAAGTGAAGAGTATCTTTATTCCTTTCTGTACTGAAGTAGGATGGGGTGAGACAAAGCCATAAAAGAGAAGAATGGCAGGGAACATAGTGCAAGAGAAGAATGCCCAACCAAGAGCAAGGGAGAAATCTAAAGAAAGTTACCTACTTAGGTCTTTATCTCTGCTAGTCTCTTCAGCACCTACAGACCCCTCTTCAGGCTCTTCAATCTACTTCCTCATTGAAGGCTGGCTCTGATCCGTAAGGGTCAGGACCAGAGAGACAGGCAGTATGAAGGTTAATACTACCCAGGCTCCAAACCAAGGTTATTTACAAGGCTGGGACTGAAGTATGGCTAACAGCAAAGAAGTGCCTTGGGCACACAATTTAAGGAGGCACTTATTCTCAAGCTTGAACCCTGCATTTCCAAGAGACTGAGAGAGAGTGCTTCCTTAAATTATGTGCCCTGGGTCCCTCTCTTACCTCATCCTATTCCTGGCATTGTTATTTGGGTTTAAATTCCAGCTCCACCAACACTTATGAGCAATGTAACCTGGATAAGTTACTAAAACTCCTTGTGTCTCAGTTTTCTCACCTGTAAAATAGGAATAAAATCTTCTATCTCACAGCATTATTGTGAGGATAAAGAGTAAAGTTAATACTTGTGAAGAGCAGTGCAGCAACATAGTAAGAATCTGAAACATTAGCTATTCTCTTACCATTGGAATGCACCACTCATAACAGCTCTTGTTCAGTTCTACTGAGGATGATGCCAGGAATTTAAAACTGGCAACAGAAACAACAACAGAGAAATCACAAATAGGCATAAAATGACCCGTTCAGACAACTACATACATCTGACATACTGTGCCTAATAGGAAAACATCACACAGCCTCTCCTCTCCCTGCAGCGATCATAGTTATGTCCTGAATCACCATCCTGATCACCTTGATCTTTAACAAGAAAACAGCTGGATTCCTTTTATCTCATACCAGTGCAAGGAGAGGCATGAGACAACATGAAAGCTTGGGATCAAACACTCTGGAACACCCTAAGCACCTTTTTTCTTGTACTTAAGTTGCATAAGAAGGTGAAATTACCAAGTGATCTTTAGATACGTTTAAAGAAATAATGAGCTCTAAGATGAGGGACCACATTGAAAGCATTTGACATTCAGTTACTCCAAAAAACAGATTCCCCATTCTCAGGCTCCACAGCTGGGGGTAGAAGGGGAGGTGCATTAGAAACCTTGTGTTCATCTTTTCTTTTGTCTCCTGAGTCACGATCCCTTATACTGCCTTTGGCAGGGTGTAGGCATCTGCAGAGAAAACGGGAAAACTGGTTAACCAGGAGTAATGCCCCAGCCTGTTGAAAGACTGGCACTGAGGGAATTCTGAGACAAACTAAAACATGCAGAAGTGAGAAAATGCAGATATTTCTTTCAGTGAGTACCTAATACAACAAAACTTTGAAGCTAACAGGTTTTATTAGGAAACATGAAATAAAGCACTTGGTCCTAAAACTTCCCCCGGTTCTTTCTTTTAGTAACTATCGTTTTCTAAATGATTTCCAAAACTATAATCAGAAATAATGTAAATAAGCAAGTCAGCAGATTGAATTTATGGGGTGAAGATCAAATTCGTCACAGGAGGTAAGACTGAATTTACGGGATGAAGATCAAATTCGTCACAGGAGGTAAACTTCCTGAGCAGAGAGGTATTTGTGTGTGCACTAACCCCTGATAATTCCACACATCATTTAGAATCAGTAAGCCTTTCAGACAGATCTCTCAGGCTACCTACTTTTCAGTGTTTTTAGGCTGACCAGAAAGAGAGAAAGACTTAAAGAATATTTCAAACATGATAGGGTGTGTTATAGTGTTATCTCTCTGGGCATTTGCTAAGCAAATACATATTAAGAAATTATAAATTCCCATTCAACAAGAATTACTGGGACTCCATTATATAAGTAATATTAACTTGGTGCTCTAGGGGATATTTCCCCAAAATTACAAGATGTGGTTTCTACTGTCTACTAATATAAATTCTATGTAGTGGAGGAATAGCAGGCTTCATCTGAAGATTTCATTTGAACCCACACTCTTCAGCAGGATATTCAAGGTCCCTAGTGATCTGGTTCCTGACCTCCTGTGCCATCTCTCTCATCTCCTGCCTTAATCCCAGCACTTGCTGAACCTATTGTGGCTCCATGAACTTTTCATATGCTCCTTCCAAATTCTCTTGCCTCTGATTGAAGTGCCTCCCCTGGGTCATCCTTTATGACCCAATTCAAGCACTAGCCCCCGTCTGCTGGCCCTGACTCACAAATTCAGGCTCCTCTCCTTTATTACATCTGTTGTTAGACCATGGTATTTGATTGCATGTCTGTCTCCAAGCTGTGCTTTTCTAGTCTCGATTCCCTAGTCCTTGCACAATGCTGAAGGTAGAATGAGCACCCGATAAATAGATGCCAAACAAGTAGATGAATGGATAAGTGAATGAGTGAACAGCAAAGGAACTGAAGACCATATACAATCTATGAGCAAGTATTATAGCTCAAACTCCCCGTATATGAATATCATACTCAGACACAATTCAATAAGGCAGAAACAAGGGCCTGGGCTAGACTTGTCCACTGGGGTCCTAGGTTCTAGTGGGAGAGTAAGGCAGGGGTCCTAGGAATAGACCAGCCTATTTAACTGTGAACTGAGAGTGTAGACCCTGAGATTTAATCAGTTTGCTCTCTGTGTAAACCTAGTCATTTAGCCTCTTTTTTTTTTCTCAGTTCCCTCTTCTATAAATTGGGGATAAAATACCTACTTCACATGTCTGTAAGGATTACATTTAATATATGTACAGCCTAGCAAAATGTCTGGCTTACAGTGATTGCTCAAGAAAGGGTAGCTACCATTAAATGGAAGGTCCTTGTTAAAATGTATCTCATATAAGGTGGTGGTCAGGAAGAAATGAGGCAACACGTATAAAACTTTAAGTGTACTGCCTAGCATATGTAAGCAGTGCATTCTTGCTGTTGTTATTTGACAGCATCACTGTTATTATTGAGCCTAAGATGAAGTAGCAGTGCTTATAAAAAGAAGGACAGGACCTGGCAGTGGAAAATCAGTCATTCAATGGAGACAGTCATGCAGCATACAAGCAGCCAAATGCAGTGATGCCAGGGATGGAGGGAGCTTTCAATCATCAAACACACACGACTGTTCAGGAGGGACCCAAAGACATTAGGTAACAATCAACCATGCTGAGGTAATAGAAAACCCTGGCAAACGACATCTCAGGTCAGTCCGGGAAATGATAGCTGAATGTGGGGTGAAGAAGCTGAAACACTTCTTGTTTGTAGCCAGAGTTACTCTGGACCCAGAGTAAGTTCAAGCTGGCCGTGGGGAAATCAGTGGGAATAGCTGGTAAAGGAGCAAAAAGCACATCAGAGCATCTGGGAGGAAGAGAGTCTGAAATCACAGGTGTTGGGAAGAGCAGTAAATGGTGGGTACGGCAAAATGAATCAGATTTTAGGTTAAATCAGGGGTTCTTAACTATTTCCTGGGTTACAGACCCTATATTAAAACTGATTTAAACCATGTACCTGTTATTCCCACAAAAAGATTTGTTTGCAATCTCAGGGGCCTTACAAACATGCTGGTCTCCTTGAAACTCATGTTATACACACACAATGGAATATTACTCAGCCACATAAGAGAATGAAATAATGCCATTTGCAGCAACTTGGATGTATCTAGAGGTTATCATACTAAGTAAGTCAGAAAGAGAAAAACAAATACTGTATGATATCACTTATATGTAGAATCTAAAATATGACACAAATAAACATATCTATGAAACAGAAACAGACTGACAAATACAGAGAACAGACTGTGGTTGCCAAGGGCGAGAAGAGTGGGAGAGTGAAGGATCGGAAGTTTGGGATTAGCAGATGCAAACTATTACATATGGGATGGATAAGCAACAAGGTCCTACTGTATAGCAACAGGGAACTATATTCAATATCCTCTGATAAACCCTAATGGAAAAGAATATGAAAAATATATGAAATATATATATGTATAACTGAATCACTTTGCTGTACAACAGAAATTAACACAACATTGTAAGTCAACTATACATCAATGAAATGAAAAAAAAAGTGTCTGAACTGAGTATTTAAGGCAGAATTTGCTTAAAATCATGTTCCAGTTTGGTGACCAGAAAAAATATAAATGAAACATAAGGAGTTCTGATGGGCTCAGATGGAGTGGTCCCATGTGGAAGTGGCGAGAAATGAGTTTACATAAATATGGAAAGACAATTGGTTTCCACCTGAGAAATTCTGCTGAGAATTTCTAATTTTATTGATGATTTATAAAGAAGTCACTGTTCTTCAGGCAGAAACAAAATGATATTTTAGACAGTTTATATTCGTAGCTATGTGTAAGTTTGATTGAAACAGAAAAACCTACAATGATTATTGAGGAATTGTGGACATCTTTGTTCAGAAGTAATCATCACTCATAAAGAGCTAAAAGGGAAAAAAATATTCAAGAGAAATAAACAAATGTTTCTTGAATTAGCCTTAATTTCTCTCCAAAATTTAGACCAAAATGAACTTAGGTCTAAATTCATTCATTTTCTTCCCTGTTGGAAAAATCCATCTGGATGTCCTGCTGCCACCCACATATCAACAAATTCCCAAATAGAACCCATCAGTTTTATCTATTAAAATTATTATCACTACTGTAGGCCCAATGTCAATGAATGATGATGTAACCAGTATATCAAACAAACACAACTAGTGGGACAACAAACAGTTTATTTTGTTCCTACTGCCCATTTAAAATTATTTAGTGAAAATTGCATAGAGACTATGATTTTTTGTTTACTAAGGTAATGGCAGTCCTAGAGGTTCTTTAAGTTGAACTTCAACTTATGAATTAGACTATGTAGTCTAAGACATTAATCAAAAGTGCAACTTGATATAACATCATATTTCTCCTCTCCCTGAGCTCTGCTGGAAGACTCTAGGGAAATGGAGGGATGGTGGGCTCTCCTCTTTCTCCTTTCCTTGCTGACTTCCTCACCACACCCTTAGCTGCTGGACCTCCTACCAGGCTCAAAAAGTGTTAGGACAACAGTCCCCAACCTTTTTGGCACCAGGGACTGGTTTGGAAGACAATTTTTCCACGGATGGTGGAGGAGGGGGATGGTTCAGGCAGTAATGCCAGTGATGAGGAGTGGCAGATGAAGCCTCGATCACTCACCCTCCGCTAACCTCCTGCTGTGTGGCCCGGTTCCTAACAGGCTACAGACCTGTCTGCGGCCTGGGAGTTAAGGACCCCTGTGTTAGGACACTTCGTGCTTGGCTGGGCTGCTCAGTGTTCTCTAAGCTTAGCAGGAAATTCCTACATTAAGCGGGTGCCCCCGTAAGCCTGGTAGATTTTTAAAGCTTAGAGTTCCTATTGGGCAGGCTCTCCTGATGTTTCTTTGACTCAGACCAGTGGATCCCTGTTTCAGATGGAAGAGTATGGAGAGTTCTCAGCCCCTTGAAATCCAGTAGTACACCTCTTGCTCTTTCTGCTGAAGTCTCCTCACCCTTCTAGACAGTCCTATTGACTATAACCCAAGCCTATCCCACCCAGGTACCATGGATACAAATCTGGTCCACAGGAAATACCTACTCATTCTAATTCAGGGAATACCTCTAATTGCAATGCAGCAGACTTCTGCTTGGCCCATCATTTCAACTGGTCAACTCTATATAGACTTCTTTTGTCACTTGGGAGTCACACCATAGTCCACCTCCACTTTCTCATGTTTGCGTCAACCATTGTTCTTCTGCATCTCCAACTGTAGCCAACCTATTTCAGATTTCTCCAAATGGCTCCCTGGAAGGAAGCTCCATTCACCAAGAATGGAATTAGAAAACAGTATCCTAAAGGCAGAGGGGTGTGAACTCACAGAGAGGCAACAGCTCTGTCCAGAGAAATCTCTTCAGCATCCACCTCTACCACACATGTGACCCTTTGTATAAATCCTTGATCTAGAACAGTCTCTGAGGGGGCTTCCTCTGTACGTATGTATAGGAAACTTGGGAGTGTCTAACTACCTACTCTAGTATCCTGATATCCATCATCTGGGCACCTGGCTTGACACATCACAGTAAGATAGGACATATCACTCAAACCAGACCTCTACAAGTTTGTCTAAATTTCTTCATCCAACTCAGCACACTCATTGCCTTAATTCCCATCAGACTTTCTATCCTAAATATTTTTTAACAAACTTCCTTACCCACTGCCCTCATCATTTCTTCCCTGGACCATTAAAATAGCCTCTAACTAGGCCCCATATCTTGACTGTCAGCCCTTCTACAACTGTCGTCACCATATAAGCAAAGTGATGTACAAGAGTGCATAGTAGGTATTCTACCCTTTAGAAACACAAACTTGCTTATAGTTTCCTGCATTCACCATGCTTTTCTCATACAGTAAAGATAGGTGAGTTTCTCTTTTCCTGGCAAAACTGACCTCACAACACCACTTTTGTCATACTCCTTTCAGTCTGAAAAGCACCGCCTCCCATTTTTCATGTAGCTGACTCTCTCTCAGAGTTAATTCTCCTAGTCCAGTAAGCCTCTCTCTAACCTTTATTTGGGGATGGATTCTCCACTGGACTTCATAGCTCCTGTACATCTCTATGTTAGCATTTCACATGCTTCATTCAGACACTGTAAGATCTTTCCCTTGGACAAGGACAAAATCAATTTATCTTTGTGTCCTCACGTTGCTGTGCAGTACACGGCAGGCATTTAAAAGATGCTTGTTGAACTGAACCCAGGAAGCTAAAATCTAGCAAACTCTTATTAAATTTCACTGAGCTGATACTTTATTTTAAACCATGTAAATAGTTCCTAATTGATCTGGTCCAAAATAAATTTCCTACATAAGAGTGAAACATTATTTACAAATGCCAAAGTATATGGTATATCACTGAGAACTATATAAAATATGGACAGCTTTCTGCCACTGTTTGGTTATGAAAATGTAATTTATTGATTTATTTTGACGGAATGAAGATTAGAAATTTGAATACATAAACAAAATATTCAAAGTCAAGCTTTTAAATATCAAAGAGTAAAAGTTAAAATTCTCCACTGAGGCACCTATATTTGCTTTGATATTTATTTGGACTTTTACTTAGTATGTCAGTATTGAGAGGATTTTGTGGGGTTTTTTAATGGGATCCAGGTGAAAAAAAAGTCCCTAGAGAAACATAAGCTTTGCCATGATTTTATCCTGCTGTGGCTCCAGTAACACTTCCTGTTATGCATACAATTTGATTTTGATTGCCAGGACAGGCTGTCCCTTGAATTAATTAGATGACATTGGATCTGGCAGCAAACTCAGTCAAATTTCCACTCTTCAGAAAAATTTCCATTTATATTTTTCATTCCACACCTATTGAAAATTACCTGCATTCTGACTCCTAGCTTGCACTGTGTACATGAAACCCATTCATCCCAGCATTCTCTCATATTTAGGACATTTAGACCTAAAGGAAGAGAGAATTCTTCAGGTCTTGCTTCAGTTCCCTGTACAACTCTGGACAAAGAAATGACATCCGTCCCTAAATGTTCGAAGTTTACAATTTTAACCAATTATATGCATTGTCTCATTTATAACTAAGGTGCTAAGATACCTGCCCCTGAAATATTCAGTCAGTGGCTAGGTGAAAAATCACCTGTCAGAAATGTTGAAAGGGGATGTCAGCATAAAATGGGAGGTCTGCCAAGTTCTCCTTAGTTTATATGATTCTAAATAACATTTTTATTTATGAGAGAGCATTCAAAGACTCATGTCAGTTATCATCTTCCTTCCATTCATCTACTAATGTCCTGGCTCTGCAAGGTTGATTGAAGAATTTGCTTTCTATACTACAGTCTGTTATGTAGGTGTGTACATGTGAATATGTACACATGCACACATGTGTTTAATCTATTTAAATGAATGCCATTTTATAGATGCACATATGTGTATATTATGTGTATGCACATACATATATGTTCATGTATGCACACATTCATATACATGTGTGTATGTGCCTATACATATATATGCATGTATACATATCCACACACACATAGAGAGAGATATGGGGATGTGTGGGTGTGTACATTTTTGTATGGATATATACAAATTTTGTGTGTGTGTGCCTACATATATTGTGTGCATATATATTTCATTCATCAATTTTCTTTTCCAGTTAATCTTACTTAACTTTTGGAATATATCTAAGTTGATGCATCTTTATTATTTATCCAGTTCATTCATTTTTGTTGAAATCTAGTATTCCATCATTCATTCATTCAGCAAATATCTCCTAAATACTCAATATGTTGCAACCACTATTCTAGACACCAAGAATGCAATGGTAAGCAAAACAAAGCCCTTGCTCTCATGAAACTGATACTCTAGTGGGGGGATCAGACATATATAAAAGGCAATATTGTACTTCAGATAATGACAAGGATTATCAGAAAAGCAAAACTCAGGAGAGGTAAGCTGTGCAGGAGGAGTCCTTGAAGACAGAATGGGCATTACTGTGTTATATAGGGTAGTTAGAAAATACTTCATAAAAAATGTGAAACTTGAGTAAAGTCCTAAAAGAAAAGAGGGAGCAGGACATGTAAATATTAAGAGAGTAAAGGATCCAAGCAGAAGGACAGCTTATGTATTAAATATACTTCAGGGTACTTATCCATTTCCCCACGAATGGATATTTTGGCTGTCTGCTTTTCTTTTACACATCCAAACAATGCTGTGATGGACATCTAAGTAATAGCCTCTATGCACAAATGCAAGATTTGCTCTAGAGCAGCACTGTCCAGTAGAAGTACTATGTGAGTCACATAGATTTTCTAGTAACTACATTAAAAACTTAAAATAAACAGGTGCAATTAATTTTAATAATGCATTTTATCTAACCCAATATATCTAAAATATTAGTACTTCAACATGTAATCAATATAAAAATTGCGATTTTACTTTTTTCATAAGTCTTTTAAATTCAGTTTGCATTTCAAACTTATAGTCCTCAATTTATACTAGCCACATTTCAAGTCCTCAATAAACTTGGTGACTAAATAAATAAATTTTTAATAATACAATATCCCACCCAATCAGGCTAACTAGGGAAAGATGTGAATTCAACCCATGTGGAATCCACATTTTTGTCTTCATAAACAAAGAACATATTGATTAGCTATAATAAGTATATATCCAACAAAGACAAAATTTGATTAACGTGACCAAAGTAATATAAGTAATTCAAGACAGAATGATTTGATTTCCAGATTAAATTGATCACATAATCTAGATAATTAGACAAGTGCCTTATTCCCACCCACTTCACACCCCCTGGGTCTCAGATTTGTATTCCTGCCCATTTAGTTGATTTGCAAGTACAGAAGCTAATTCATTCTATTTTGGAAAACATGCCATCACACAAGCCAATGCCAAAGCAAACTAGTTTATGATAAAAGAAAAGGCAGGTGCACATTCTAAGATAAATCCTTAGGAAATAAAAAAAAAGTTTACCCAGAGTTCATGGCAAAGATCTAAAGTCAGCAGATTTAAAGTTGGAAATCAAATATTGGCAAGAAAAGCCACTATATTTTTAAATTATGCAGTGATCCATGTAAGCTGTTATTGCAAGATAATGGGTTATAAACAATACACATAATAGTTAAAATAATTATATATTGAACAGATGAGAATATGATAAATGCATTATTTCAGTTCCTGAAATAGTTGACATCCAAAGAAGTTATGTGGTCTAAAGATTATGTTTATCATTTCTTCCTTTGCTTAATGTTTATTTTCATAACCACTATTATGTATACTTCAGATTTTGTTTTAAATAGCTTTTCTGAGAACTGGCTTAAAATTGCGGGTGACTGGACAGAGATCACATTGCTTAGATAGAGGATGAATTTCAGATATTTGTCATTGTGTTATACTCCAGGGACCTGAGTAAGACAATAATTGTACAGTTAGTCCATCAGGGCTATGTTTATACCATGGATATAGAGTGGGCCTCCTTTAATTAAAAACAAATGAAATAACACCACAATGAATCACATTTGTTAACTTTTCTATTCAGGAAACAGAGTCAGGTGCAGACAAGTTTTTGAAACACATAAAATCTTTTCTCTGTTCTCTTTTCTCTGCACCATCTCCCCCAAGATAACTTTATCTCTTGATCTTACTCTTAGTAATTTCATGATAAAGTGTTAATGAAAAGAAGGTTTGCTAAATGAATGAATGACTGTATTAATTATGGAGTCAGTAAATGCTTAAAAGTGTCATTCCCTTCATGTCATTCCCTTCAGGCCAATTCCTAAACTTGAAAAGCCTTCAAAACTCAAACAAAAATCTCCTTAGAATTGGATTGCTGTATAAGAGCTGATTTTGGTGGTGCAAGTAAACTAAATCTGACTGCCCCTCCAGTCTCACCACCATAGGCACCATGGCCTTGAGAGGGTCACATGATTTCACTTCTTTGACCTGCAGGTCGTACAGTCCACTTGTCCAGATCTTTCTAGAAGAAGAAGAAAGGGGACAGGAGAATGGGGTGAGGCATGAAGATATGTTTCTCCTCATTGTAATCCTGTAACTCCTCCTAGGTCTCACAGCCGGTAGGAAGAAAATCCTAATTCCCAGTCTTGCTACATTCCCACTGCATTTCTCCTGCTACTTGAAGTGTGTAACGTTTGGAAGTGTGTAACTTTTGGAAGTGTTACTTTATTCAACCATACTTTCTACATATATTTTGGATATCTATAAAATGCAGGTGTTGGACTTCAAAGATGAGTAAACCATTTCCTGCCATCAAGGAATTAACAATCAATTGAAGAAGAGATAGTTAACACAAATAGTTAACATAATATACAAATATTATGTATAAATACCTAAGAAATACACAGTTGACAAAATACAAGTAGTTAACAGTTAACATAATACAAGACCTAATAAAGTATACTAGAGAAGTATCCTTCTACAAGAACAGAGACCATAACCATATTTTTCTCTGTTAAAAGATTTGCATCCCCTAACTCCAAATTTTTCACGATTCCAATTTGAACAGCAGCATATTTTAGAATAACCCCCCTAATGACTGCAACACTTCTGAAATGTGACTGGGTAGCCATTTCAATATGCAGCGTTTGTTTTCAAATACTGCATTGCTAATGGAACCCATTCTTCAGGTAATCAAGGCAAAAAGGGAGACTCCTTGCCAAAGGTTAACATTGAAAATGTGCTGAGTGATTCACTTAGTATAATTTATTGATTGTTTTTCAGAATTCCCAGACTAGAAATAGTGTGCTCAACATGCATAAAAAAATTGATGGTGCTAGACATTGATATCAATCAATAAAATTAAGAACAGGGTATATGAATCAATTAATGAAAACTAGAGAGAGGATTGTCAAACACTACCCTACTAATAAAAATCCTACTGGACTTACAAATAAAAAGAGAGGTAATGCTTTCCAGTTGTGTTCAGGTCTGCCGAGTACTGACACCTACAACTCAGTAATCAGTCTAAAGCAGCCATAGTTTAAAGCTAAGTTTCCAACAATAAAATTTAAATTCAGATTCTTTTTAACACAGATAACCAGTCAGCAGCACTATTTTCCTTTATTAGATTTGCGTGTTTGACTCAGCAAGTCAATTGCTTTTCATGACTTTGAAGCAGAATAACCCATTTAAAGAAAGAAAGATTAATAATGTGCATTGTTATATATGTATAACAACTCTCCATTTACTCTTTATCATAATGTGTTAAGGTGCTGTGTTTCTAATATATGTACACACACACACACACACACACACCAGTACACGTCAGTCTTGGAATTCAAGAAAGAGTCCAGTGTCAACTTAGTCCTATCATTCATGATCTATGTAACTTTGAGTAAATCACATCAACACTTTGTCTCCATGAGTTCAAAATTCTAGTAATATGCCTTTTAAATGTCCTAAAATGTGGGAGATTGATCAACTACTTTTCCACCCGAATAGTTTCACCAACTCCCTGAGTACCTTCCTCTGTGCCTCATGTCAGACAACCCAGGAATATTGTACAGAGAGAAAAACTCACAACCTGTGGGCAGCCCACTGGAATAAAGTCTACATAAACTTGGTGGTCAGATTTACCCTACAGTATTTACCTGTTCAGTTATAAGAATTGACCTATTAACTCAGCTCACAATTTAGAGTATTAGAATATAAAGTTTCTCTTCTCTATTAACTAAGTGGTTTCAAGTGCTTGTCTTGTGGGGAATGAAAAGATCACTGTGGTCACTGCCAGCGAGGTGAAGGGGGACAGCCTTGAATGTTTCACAAGAGCCTAGGACAGTGGCAAGGCGAGGATACCTTTGAGGATTGAAAGCCAATTGCACTGGGAGCCCTTTGTCCACCCAGATTGGATTAAATTGAAGTTATCAGGAGCAAAAATAAAAGAAAACAAAATCACAGACATGCAATAGGAAGGAAATATGAAGAAAGAAGAAGAGATCTTGCATCAGTGGTGACTCATAGGTGCCTCTAGATGAACCAGGGGTCTTTTTGGTGCCCACTGGTAGAGAATCCTCCTCACTTAACTGCCCACCCAAAGTGCAGGAGGGATGTAGGGCTAATCCTTCCAGGTACCAAAGGCTGACTGTTCTAAGAAATCTCATGCACTGCTCAGAAAAAGGAAACTAACGCCAAAACCTACTGTTGGGTCAAGGTGCAGACCTTTTTCAGTTACTCCCAAGTCAAGTGTTAGAGAGTGTTCAGAAGCTTAACAAGGAAATAATAATTATTGGAAAAGAATAAATAGGAACATACATGGTTTAAATGGTTTATATCTATTTGCTCACTTGATCCTCACAACAGCCCTATGAGTGTTATTTTCATTTTATATAAGGAAACAAGAGACTTAGCAAGGTTGGATAATTGTCCAAAGGTTACAAGCTAGATCATAATCCATCCAGGTAGAACATGAGCAGGCCAATGATCTCAATCTCTGTACTACACTGCCTCTGTAATCTAAGATTTCAGAATTTTGACATGGCTAGATAGAGCCTTAATCTCTACCCAGTGATATCCAACTAGCATTCCCTCAAAGCCTTGACTATACTTTATTCATATCTGTGCTTTTGTTTATTTTAAAATATATCTGATAATCCTGTGATATTCAAAGCATTCAGCAAAGTTCCTCAGAATCCTCTGTGGCACAGCTGTGCTTCTACCCCATGAGTGCCTGAAAAGGCACAGATGCCGATGGTCCAGAGCTTTGCTCTGCCCTGAATAATAAAATGATCAGGGGTTTTACTGCATCTGGTTCTCTTTGAACAGTGAGGATTCAGACTTCTTTGATGCAAAATATGACTGTGTCCATTACAATTCTTATTACTCTCATTTACACTTACAGAGTACTAAAAAAAAAAAAATTGGAAAAGCTTAGACTGAAAATATAGTAACCCATAACTTCTCTGAAAGTTCAGTGATTCAGCAACTTCACCTCTCTGGCAGAATTACTTTATATTCCCTAACTGGCAGTATAGAATGATAGGATGTTCAATTCCCTCATACTGAAGTTGGGGAGATTGAGCTAGAGGGGTAGGCACAGCAGTCTCAGAGCACCAAAAACAGATCAGCAAGAACATTTTGGGTACTCATACACTGGTTATGTGTTCTTTCTTGGATACTATGCTAATACACTGGGTCATCTTCTCAGCTGAGTGCTGTCTTTGGAACCAGAAAGTATGGATCTGAATCCTCACACCCTCATCTCATAAGACAAGGCTAATGATTTTTACACAGTTGCAAGAATGAAAGGAAATAGCATTTGTGAAAGTATCTAGTACATTTGACAAGAGATGGAGAGAGTGTTTCCCAAAGATGAGATATTTTATAGCATTGTCTGTACGCTGATTGGAAAGACCCAGAGAGGGACAAGTTGCTAATGAAAGAGAGAGAAACTGCTGGAACAATGTCATTGTGTAGGTGAGGGGAGAGAGTCTGGTGCACACATGCATATAAACACGAACTGTTCATTTCTAGTAACAGGAGGGAAAGCAGAGAATACAAGCATAGATGCTGGGACATAGCGGTGAAACTTAGTGCTTCTGCTTCCTCAGTAAGACAGAAAGCAAGATCATCACTGAGACTGAGGATGAACAGTTAGGATTTCTTACAGCAATGAAAGAAGTGGATGTCAGCCACATTACCTATATTTGAGAATTCTTCCAGAGTAGAACCATTTAATAAAATAACAAATACTAATATGTACCTTTTACCAAGATTGCTCTGAAACGTTTATTTTATAATCAGTACTGAGAAAGATGTATCAATACTAAGGACTAGGAATTGTGACAAGAACTGTATCCATAAACAGGTGAGACCCGGTCCCTGACTTCAAGAAAAGCAGATTCCAATATAAAGATAGACATGAAAACAAATATATGCCTTAGTCTGGACTGAGTTATAGGTTAGAGGCATCTTTAAGGTGCAGAGGGGGTCACAGGGCAATAGTGTTCTTCCATCTGAGTGGCTTTATAACCTTTCTCAGAGGAAATGAAGGTAGGCCTCATTTGGAGGACAGTGGCAGGCAGCATGGTGGGGAAGGGCATTCCATTCTTGGAGACTGGTTGGTGGCTGAGAATGAATTACGGTAGGAGGTCAAATAGTAGATGAGGAGTAGAGACTGGTTCACGAAGTACCTTCTCAGCTGTGCTAATGATTCCTAGCAATTCTGTAGGCTAGAGATTCTCAAAATGTAGTGCACACAAAAATCACCTTGAAGAAATTGCCAAGAAAATAATTATTTCCCTCATTCAACCTCCAGAGACTTAGACACTTCTTATGCCAGCTTGAGAAAGATGGCATTTGAGGTATCAAGATGAAGTTGAACTATGTTGCCCATCCTCTGTCCCCTGTGACTTGTATAATTCATCCCTAACCAATGATGTTAGGTATAGTCATGCTTTTTATACTGTACCATTATTCAGAAGTAAACTTTCATCAGTGTTCACAATAAAGAAGAGACTGAAAGAGACATTAGTAGACCAAAGCCAAAATAAGCATAGCCTCTTGCCCTCCAGTTATCAGATCTAAGTGAAGATCTAATAAAGCAACACAGAGCAGCCATGAACTCATGCTGAGGAAGAGAAAGTAGGAGGAAGGCAAGGAGGAAGGCAAGGAGGAAGGCAAGAAGTAAGGCCTGTGTCCAACCTTTCTTTTTCCCTAATTTTCATAACAGCAGGAGAGGTGGGGATATGAGGAAAGGCATGGGTGCTGCAGAGGGGCAGGGCAGGCCCTGTTCAACATCCTTCCACCTTTCCTTCCCAGTCCTATCAGGGCCAAACAGCAAGTTCAGCCCATGGCCAGGCTACAGTTGTTGACATTACTGAAATTACAAACCAGTGATTTCAAGGTCAAGCTAATTATCACTGGAAAATAATATGTGAATGCTGGCTCCCTTTGGGTGCAGCCTACGAAAGAACACTCGGAAAAACAGGAGGCAAATGTTCATTTTTGGCTTTTATGTTAGTTGATGATCCTAAGGTTTGCCTGGGCAAATCAGGTTTTGACACTAATAACTGGAACTGACCTTTTGGGTATAAATGTTAGAGGTTTTTTTTTACTCATTCATTCCTTTCATTGATTCCATGGTAAATACAGCTTTAAAGTTTATGTGGTATGATAAGTCAGAGTAAAGACAGTGTCTTTTAAGGGAAACAGTTTTTAAAAAAATTCATTCTAAATATCCTATACCCTTTTAAAGTAGATATTCTGAACCAAAGTCAGACAGGCTGATAACAACATCATCTAATTACCTAAATTCTAGACTTACTCAAATAATCTAGTCATGATTTATGACCAAAAAAATGAAAGAATCTAATCAGGGAGTGGCAGTATTTGTGATTAAAATTCTTCTGAGGCAAGGAACTGAAAAATAAACATTTTTTTCTTAATCAATATATGTGATGAGTGTGGTTACTGTCAAATATTTGAAAAGACAATTCCAACAATTGCAAGGGATTTACTTTTAAAGAAATAATGTGGCAATTGTTGATGTAATTTTGAACCTCAACTAAGTTTGCTCCATTCAACCATTACACATTTTCTTTTCATCTTGCTATTATTAGAAATGGAAATAGAACATCTTTACACAAAGCGACACATCTAGCCAAGAATTGCAATTACCCTCACAGCTCTCACATTTTATCGACAAGATCTGCCAACAAAACATTTTGAAAATAAAGACAATAAATGAAAATCTCCCTATGAAAGGTTACCTGAGCATTAGACAATTATTCTGCATATGTTTAGCTTGATAGAATTCATACTTCAGACTTTTGTGCATAATATGTTGATGATTACATAGGGTCAAACTTACCAACTAAATTATACAAGTGCTTTTTATTCATTCTATTTTTATTATTTCAGATATGAATTTTTAAATTAATCATAGCTTATAAAAAATGCAAGTCCAACCATTTTTACTTTGACTATTGATGAGATTACTGGCTATTAGGGAAATAAATGTACTTCAATCATTTTTAAACTGACATTATAAATTGAGGAACTGAAGAAAAAGGAAAGAGAAGTAAAGGAAGACAGAAGAATAAACAAAACAAAAAGAAACAAGAAGAGTCTTTGAAATGAGACAAGCTGAATTAAGCTTGGATTCCCCATTAACTAATGATTCTATCTTGACTTAGCTGAGACTCAGTTTCCTGTGGATAACAAAGGAGATAAAAATGCCTGCCTTGCAGAGTCTTGATCATGATTAAAGGAGATGATATAAATTAATAGACAGTCAATATGTTAATTCCCATCTTCCTACCCCTTTATGACCTAATGGAAAATTTCTATGTTATCTTGAAGATATGAATGGCCAACTAAATGGTAGCAATCTTTCCAGTTTTAGATAAAATTATAGTAAATTACAGATTGATATAAGTTACAGTAAAGTTCCATTGCCCTGGAAGCACAGCCTAAGATGGGGACACTTGTATGATTTATTGAGAGAGCATTCTCAGGAGAGGCAGGTAATGGAGTGAGGGAAGATAAGACAGAGAAAGAAACTAGGAGGAATCTACCTTCATTCTTATCCCACCAGGGGACTTTTGGAGCATGCATTTCACCAGCATGTATGGGCCCTCTAGGAGTCTAACACACCCCAATATTACTCACTCATTGGCTATAGGTCACCACCCTCCTGCAAGTTTGGGGCATATCCTCCCCAGCATTTCCCAGCTAGTAAGCTCCTATAGGACTAGGGCACCCAACACTCCCTGTAACAAGGCACCAGGGGAATTGGGTGGGACACCAATCACAACCACCATAGGAAGGAGGAAAAAGACTGAGTTCAATCACATAGATTTTATTCTAAATCATGCACTCCAACATAGGCAACTTAAACAAGAACTATATGACAATTCAGTTTTTCAAAACCAAATGCAAGAACAATTATGAACTCACGTTTAAGAAAAGTTAACTATAGGATTCTTTGAACAGAAAATATTCTTAGAACATCTCACATTGAATTTGATTTATATATATTTGATTTCCCTACACATTTTAGTAATTTTATCATCCCTGAGATCTCCAGCTCTATGATCTTATGAATCCATCAAGTGCACTGTATTGCAGCTATATTGTAGATGCTAAATTTTATTGATTCAGGAATTAGGACAACTTATGTATATATCTATCAAATCATCAAATTGTACACCTTAAATATATACAATTTTCAATTGTCATATTACCCCAATATAACTTTAAAAAATAAAATACATTGAAACACATGACTCAGAAAGAACTTTCTTAGTTGAGTTATATAAATAAAGGACATTTTGCAACTTTCAAAAAAAAAAAGTAGGATGCCTTGACTGATACCATGAAGCTACTTACTGGGAAAAAAATTCAGTATTGGACTTGTCCTGTAATTAGGCTGAACAGCCATCCTGGTTTGCCTAAAACTGAAGGTTTCCCCTGGATATGAGACTTTCAGTTTTAAAAGCCAGACAATCTTGAGCAAACTGAGACTGATTGGCCACCCTACCTGAAATTTATAGCAAGAGGTTTCCTTATACATATGAATTAAGATATTACAGTATTTGGTTGTTTAGTTTTGGCTTACATCAATAGATACATAATTTGCCCCCTCTCCATTTTTTTCTTTTTTTGCCATGAGATATGTCTTTTTTATTCTTCCAGTTTTATGGAGATATAATTGACATACAGCACCGTATAAGTTTAAGGTTTACAGCATAATGATTTGACTTACATACATCATGAAATGATTATCACAGTAAATTTAATGAACCATCATCATCTAATAAAAATAAAACAATTAAGGAAATTAAAAAAATTGTTTTTTCTTCTGATGAGAACGCTGAGGACTTACTCTCTTAACAACACTCATATGTAACATACAGCAGCATTCATTATACTTATCATGCTGTGCTCTACACCCCTAGCACTTATTTATCTTGTAACTGGAAGTTTGTGCCTTTTAACTGCCTTCATCCTATTCTGCCTCCCCCCACTCCCACCTCTGGTGACCACAAACCTGATTTATTTTCCTCTCAGTTTTTGTTTGTTTGTTTTTGAAGTATAATTGACCTACAACCCTATGTTGGTTTCTGCTCTACAGCATAGTGATTTGGTATTTCTATACATTTCAAAATGATCGCCATGATAAATCTAGTTATAGTCTGTTACCATGCAAAGATGCTACATAGTTATTGACTATGTTCCCCACACTGTACATTTCATACCTGTGACTCACTTGTTTTGCAACTGGAATTTTATACCTCTTAATCTCCCTCAACTATGTTTTACTCCTTCCACCCCCCTCCCCTCTGGCAACCACCTGTTTGGTCTCTGTATCTATAACTCTGTTTTGTTAGCTTTGTTCATTTGTTTTTTCAGACTCCACATGTAAGGGAAACCAGAGAATATTTGTCTTTCTCTGGCATATTTCACTAAGCATAATATCCTCTAGGTCCATCCATGTTGTTGCAAATGGCAAGATTTCATTCTTCTTCGGCTGTGTAATATTCCATTGTAGATCAGATATAGATATACATATACATATACATATACCACATCTTCTTTATCCATTCATCATTCCATGGACACCTAGGTTGCTTCCATATCTTGGCTATTGTAAATAATGCTGCAGTGAACATAGGAGGGCATATGTCTTTTCTAATTAGTATTTCTGTTTCCTTTGGATAACAACCCAGGAGTGAAATTGCTGGATCATATGATAGTTCTACTTTTAATTTTTTGAGGAATCTCCATACTGCTTTCCATAGTGCCTACACCAATTTACATTCCCACCAAGAGTGCACAAGGATTCCGTGTTTCCCACATCCTTGTCAACACTTGTTATTTGTTGTCTTTTTTTTATAATAGCCATCCTGACAGGTGTGAGGTAATGTCTCATCATGGTTTTGATTTGCATTTCCCTGATGATTAATGATGTTGAACATCTTTTCATGTGTATTTTCTTCAGAAAAATGTCTATACAGATCCTCTGCCCATTTTTTAAATCAGATTATTTTTTTTGATGTTGAGGTGTATGAGTTCTTTGTATATTTTGGATATTAATCCCTTATCAGATATATCATTTGCAAGTATCTTCTCCCATTCAGTAGGTGGCCTTTTTGTTTTGTTGATAGTTTCCTTCATTCTGCAAAAGCTTTTTAGTTTGGTATAGTCCCATTTGTTTATTTTTGCTTTTGTTTTTCCTGCCTGAAGAGACATCCAAAAAAATATTATGAGATCAATGTCAAAGAGCTTACTCTCTATGTTTTCTTCTTGTTTTATGGTTTCAGATCTTACATTTAAGGCTTTCATCCATTTTGAATTTTTTGTGTGCATGATGTGAGAGTCCAGTTTGATTCTTTTGCATGTGGCCGTACAGTTTTCCCAACACCATTTATTGAAGAGGTTATCTTATCCCTGTCATATATTCTTGCCTCCTTTGTCATAGAGATTAATTACCCATAAAAGTGTGGGCTCTTTTCTGGGCTTTCTATTCTGTTTCATTGACCTACATGTCTGGTTTTGTGCCAGTACCATAGTGTTTTGATAACTGTAGCTTTATAATATAGTTTGAAATCAAGGATCTTGATACCTCCAGCTTTGTTCTTCTTTATCAAGATTATTTTGGCTATTCAGGGTATTTTGTGTTTCCATACAGATTTTAGAATTATTTGCTCTAGTTCTGTGAAAAAATGTCATTGGTGTTTTGATAAGGATTGAATTGAATCTGTAGATTGCTTTGGGTAGTATGGTCATTTTAACAATATTAAGTCTTCCAATCCATGAACACAGTATATTTCTATCTGTTTGTATTGTCTTTCATTTCTTTCATCAGTATCTTATAGTTTTCTTATAGTTTTCTGAATACAGGCCTTTCACCTCCTTAGGTGGATCTATTCCTAGGTATTTTGTTCTTTTTGATGCAATTGTAAATGGGATTGTTTTCTTAATTTTTCTTTCTGATAGTTTGTTGTTAGTGTACAGAAATATAGATTTCTGTTTACTAACTTTATATCCTGCAATTTTACAAATTTCATTGATGAGCTCTAGTAGTTTTTTGGTGGCATCTTTAGGATTTTCTATGTAGATTATCATGTCATCTGTAAACAGTGACAGTTTTACTTCTTCCTTTCCAATTTGGATTCATTTTATTTCTTTTTCTTGTCTGATTGCTGTGGCTAGCAAATTCCAATACTATGTTGAATAAAATTGGTAAGAGTGTACATCCTTCTCTTTTTCTGATCTTAGAGAAAATGCTTTCAGCTTTTCATCATTGAGCTTGATGTTAGGTTCACCATATATGGCCTTTATTATGTTGAGATATATTCCCTCTATACCCACTTTGTGGAGAGTTTTTATCATAAATGAATGTTGAACTTTGTCATAAACTTTTTGTGCATCTATTGAGATGATCATATGATTTTTATTCTTAAATTTGTTAATATGGTGTATCATATTGATTGATTTGCAGATACTAAACCATTCTTACATCCCTGCAATAAATCCCACTTGATCATGGTGTATTCTCCTTTTAATGCATTGTTGAATTCTATTTGCTAATATTTCATTGAGGATTTTTGCATCTATGTTCATCAGTGAAATTAGCCTGCAATTTCTTTTTTGTTGTTGTTGTGATATCTCTGTCTGGCTTTGTATCAGGGTGATGCTGGCTTTCTCTGCAATTTTTTTGGAATAGTTTAAGAAGAACAGGTGTTAACTCTTCTCTAGATGTTTGGTAGAATTCATTTGTGAAGCCATCAGGTCCTGGACTTTTGTTTGTTGGGAGGTTTTTAATTACTGATTCAATTTCATTACTGGTAATTGGTCTGTTCATATTTTCTGTTTTTTCATGGTTCAGTCTTGGGACATTGTACATTTCTAGGAATTTGTCTATTTCTTCTAGGTTGTCCATTTTATTGATGTATAATTGTTTGTAGTAATCTCTTATGATTCTTTGTATTTCTGTGGTGTCAGTTGTAATATCTCTTTTTTTTTTATTTCTGATTTTATAGGTTTAGCCTTCTCTTTTTTTCTTGATGAGTATGGCTGAAGCTTTATCAATTTTCTTAATCTTTTCAAAGAAACAGGCTTTTTTTTTTTATCTTTTCTATTGTTTTTTAGTGTCTATTTTATTTATTTCTGCTCTGCTGTTTATGATTTCTTTCCTTCTACTAACTTTGGGCTTTGTTTATTCTTCTTTTTCTAGTTCCTTTAGGTGTAAAGTTAGGTTATTCATTTGAGATTTTTCTTATTTTCTGTAGGCTTGTATCTCTATAAACTTCCCTCTTTGAACTGCTTTTGCTGCATCCCATAGATTTTAAATCATTGTGGTTTTGTTTTCATTGGTTTCTAGATTTTGTTTTTTTATTTCTCCTTTGATTTTTTTCAGTGATCCATTGGTTGTTTAGTCATATATTGTTTAGCCTCCAGTGTTTGTGTTTTTTGTCATTTTTTTTTCTGTAGTTGATTTCTTGCCCACAGTGCTGTGGTCAGAAAAGTTGCTTGATATGATTCAATCTTTTTAAAGTTACTGAGACATGTTTTGTTGCCCAGTGTGTGATCCACCCGGCAGAATGTTCCATGTACACCAGAAAAAGGATGGAATGTTCTATATGCATCTATTAAGTGCATTTGATCTAGTATGTTGTTTAAGGTCAGTGTTTCCTTATTGATCATTTGTCTGGATAATTGGTCCATTGACCTTAAATGTAAAATGTAAAGTAATTAATGTATTTTGTATTTATTCAGCCCCTCTATGTCTTTTGATTGGAGCATTTAATCCATTTACATTTAAAGTAATTATTGATATGTATGTATTTATTGCCATTTGTTAATTTTGTGTGTGTGCTGGACTGGGTGCTGGGCCCTCTGATGGACAGGGTCGCATCCTGTGCGCCCTCTACATTTAAAATTTGGAATGAAACAAACAGTAGCAGATTTTAGATCTTCTTCACTGCCTCCCCACCCCATACCTAATCCCTGAAAAGTTGTTTTTAGATGAAGTTCCAAATTAAATGACAGAATTTCTGTCAGGTGTCTCACTTGTTTGTTCTTAGGCAGGAAGTAAAATTTCTTACCAGTTTCTCTAGGTCATCCCTGATTTCTCTTAGTAGGTATCTAAGAAAAGCCTTATCTTGATTCAGAAGTAATTTTTTATTCATTCCTGCTTCTTTCTCTTCGTGGCTGTTGTGAGGTTAGGATTTAGTCCTCTCCCAATTTGAAAGCTGGTTTTCTACTTTTCAAAATTTAGGAAGGTATGTTGTTGGCTAAATCAATTTACTATTGGATTTGTCAGTACACCCAAAGCTTGTAGTCATGTGAAGTCAAGAGAGAATATAGGATTGTAAGTGATTTACTAACTTTCATAACATTTAAGTAACTTATGCTTAGCCTAAAAAAGGAGGTAAGCACCTGGCTTTATCTCAACTTCAGTGTCTTTCCCAAGAACATTGCCAATTTCTGGTCACAGCCTAGGGCCTGGATCATGTTGTGAGGTTCCTGTTTTACTGCTTTTTCTGATCCAAGAAAAACTGCTGACAACGCTCTAGCTAGAGTGTAAAGCACAAGTAAGATTTACGTTCAGAAAAGACTAGACTATGCACAAAAGAATGAAAATAGGTGGTGATCTCTCTGGAGCAAGTCTGACAAAGTGCTTGTCCTCAAAGGCTAGGGCATGTCCTCTATTTCAAGGGAGTTTAAAGAAGGACCATGATAGAAGCAAGTCATCTCTTTCAACAAATTGCTCGATTGGGTTCCAATTCCAATTTTATTCTTACCTTGTAGCACTTTCACATGTGATACCCTTGTCCCATTAAAACTGCTGTAACCCTTGCATGAGATCACTTAGTGATTGCCTACAAGAAAAATTCCACTCAGAGCAGAAGTACCTGCTACATCTCAGTTAATATCCAACACTTGAAAACTACAGAGCTGATGCTTGCTTTTACCTGGTGACCTACTCAATATTATTGGGGCCCCTATCCATATCCAAGCTTGTTGTTTGCAGCTGGACATCTCCTAAATTAATTGGCAAATAATTTCATAGCATCACATGCTTTCTACATATTTCATAAATGTGTGTCTTTCTAAGGAGATTTACTTTACAGAAACACAGCATCTCTAGAGACAGAGATTGAATTCAATCCCTGCACTTAATGGAAATCTCTGAGAGGTAAAAAGAACCAGACCCTCTCTGGTCATCCTTTGGTGCTTGGATATGAAAATATTTTAGGTGTCAGGTTAGGTTATTAACCTCTCAACATTCCTGCAAGATATATTTTTGTATTCCCATTTGACAAATGAGGAAAGTGGAACTCAGTTGGTTTGATCAACTTGTCCAACTGGTAAAATGTAGAAAGGATTTGACCCTTGGGTTCTATGATGCCAAAATCCATGCTGCTCTTGTTATACCAAAACTGCCTCCATTAGAGAAATTTCCATTCAACATATTTAACTGACAATTCATAAATGGCACGGTAAGAACATGTAAGTCTTATGAAGCACTGATACCCTGAATCAGTAGTAAAATAGCAGAGGAAGACAAGTAAGCAATCGATCCAGTCCAATGCATAGTTTCATAGCGAAAATTACAGAACACTATGGGGAAACTTTGGAAGAATTCCTAATCCAGTTTTTAGGTTTCGAGTTTCTTGGAGGAAGGAACATCAAATATAAAATCTAAAGGGCAGTTAGAGATTATCAAGATGACACTGGGGTATTAGGTTATCCCAAGCATTCCAGACAGGGTAAATGATAAACTGTAACTAAGAGGTAAATGAATATATGCAGAATTAAGCCAAATGCCATGGTGTAATGAAAAGGAATGAAAATGCAAATGATCATGAAGCAATAAAGAAGAAACAGGTTTGGAATAAAGATATTCTAAAACAAATAAGCCCCTGCAAATTCTCAAACACTAGGCTATGCAATACCAGCCCCAAAGGGTTCTCTGAAGGCACTTTGGTTTGAATTACACAAAGGATACGGGAGGAAATACAGCCATCCCTCAGTATCCATGTGGCATGTGTTCCAGGACCCTCGTGGATACCAAAATTCGTGGATACTCAAGTCTATTACATTAAAAGGTGTAATATTTGCATATAACCGATACACAGTCTCATCTATACTTTAAATCATCTTTAGATTACTTAAAGTACCTAATACAAATTAAATAGTATGCAAATCATTGTAAATACAATGTGATGCTATGTGAATAGTTTCCATTACACGGTATATTCAAGTTTTGCTTTTTGGAACTTTCTGGAATTTTTCCTAATATTTTTAATCTGCAGTTGGTTGAATCTGTGGATGCAGAATCCATGGATATGTGAATCTGATGCCACACTTCAAGCCTTTTCCAGTATGTAATTTTTTTCATGCTAAGCAAAATACTGATGGCAGATGTGTGATGATCATTTATTCCCTATGCTCAGTGAATTTACATTAAATGGAAATCAGCAGCCTGTCTTAGTAATTGGAGTGTGACCCCTTTGCAAGCAGCTTTCGACAACATGTCTGTCCAGGAGTGTTTCTAAGGCCATTGACCCAGGGGAACTGTGCACTGGGTGGCGTTTGGGTGGAAGCCATGCAGAGGTGAGACCATCAGTACCTGGTACACATCTTTTAAGAGCATCTTTTTATGAACTATTTGATTGTGTGGATTTTTTCATGTCTCTTCCAAAATCAGTCATGTTTAGTGTCGGTTGCTCAAACTTGCCTGGCGGTACAACCTGACAAAAACTTAAAGTGTACTGTTGTTAATGTCACACATGTTGGACAAAACAAAGAAACTAACTTTTGGCAACTGTGTTGTTGAAGGATGAGGTTTCACGCTGTAAAAAAAACAAATATACTTCTGCATTGTCAGTGCTAAGCAGCAGTGACACTTCCATTGCTCCTGTGTTGCTGTGTTCCCCTTCTCAGAAAGGTGTTTTATGTATTTTTAATGCGGTGGTAATAACATTATTAAAAATTAAACCACAGGTGTACTTTCATTACTATACTTTCAAAGTAGTTTGCTAATTAGAGATCTGGAAAGCCCATCTTTTATAATTGTTTTTTCTTATTTTAAAATATTTTATTCAGTGATGGCCTATAGTAAATTTTGCTCCATACAAGAAGAGAGAAGGAAACTAAGCTGATCTAAATGAGGCCAAGTCCAACCTGTTCTACTTAACATGATTCAGTTGAACTGTAATGGTATCAAAACAACTGACTTCTACCATTCAAACTTAATTATTCTATAATAGGGTGAGTAATGCGTGTTGCTTCCTGCTTAAAGCAATTTCGGAAATGACATCTTTGAAGTATGGCACCAAGCAATCTTCTTCTCACCCACGATTTGTGAATATTGTTTCAAAACATCGTTAAGTCAACTAACCATAGTCTAATTAAGTCTTTTGTAGTTTTGAGGCAGTTTCATGAAATGCCATGGGATTTATTTGACTCATTTCTTCACTTGACTGAAAGTTCTTGACGCTGAGTGAATCTAAACCCCAGAATCCTCATCCTGAGGAAATAAATGCTGCAAAGCATTTGTGTTGAAATAGTATTGCTTAATGTGATGTTAGAAAAACAAAGCTGAAGGACTTACTCAGCAGTTCTGCCAAAATATCATGATATTGCTTTAGGCAAGTCCCACTTACTTCTTTGTGTTCTGATGGGCACAGCCTCAAAAGGGTTAGTTAAGAAGTTGTAGGTAGGTGAGCACTTGGGATTTAAAGTATAAGACCCTGTCACAGAATAAGAAAAAGACTCCTAGAGCTAAAATAAAAAATATTTTTTCTTTTTTTTTATTAGTGTATACATGTCAATCCCAATCTCCCAATTCATCCCACCACCAGCCCCTCCCCCACCCACCTCTTTCCCCCCTTGGTGTCCATACACTTGTTCTCTACATCTGTCTCTCTATTTCTGCCCTGCAAACCAGTTCATCTGTACCATTTTTCTATGTTCCACATATATGCGTTAATATATGATATTTATTTTTCTCTTTCTGACTTACTTCACTCTGTATGACAGTCTCTAGATCCATCGATGTCTCTACAAATGACCCAATTTCGTTCCCTTTTATGTCTGAGTAATATTCCATCGTATATATGTACCATATCTTCTTTATCCATTTATCTGTCGATGGGCATTTAGGTTGCTTCCATGATCTGGCTATTGTAAATAGTGCTGCAATGAACATTGGGCTGCATGTGTGTTTTTGAATTATGGTTTTCTCTGGGTATATGCCCAGTAGTTGGATTGCTGGGTCATATGGCAATTCTATTTTTAGTATTTTAAGGAATCTCCATACTGTTCTCCATAGTGGCTGTATCAATTTACATTCCCACCAACAATGCAAGAGGGTTCCCTTTTCTCCACACCCTCTCCAGCATTTGTTGTTTGTAGATTTTCTGATGATGCCCATTCTAACTGGTGTGAGGTGGTAAAACAAAAAATAATCTTTAAAGAAGATAAGTTTATTTCCTCAATGGATAAGAAAGTGGTATGTCTGGCAAGTAAGGAGTAAATTCAGCAAGTCTCCTGGAGCTGAAAGGAGTAGGGTAAGTAGAGAGACAAAAGACAGGACTGGATTTTGTCCCATGTTAGAAGGATTTCTAAGCATTACATTCTGATTGATTAATTAGAGACCTGGATATTCCTCTACAGATTGGCCATCTTTCTTGTTTGACTCTCAAAAGCGCAGTGTTAGTTTTCAAAGAGGTCCGGGATGGATTCCTAAGACTTGTTGCACTCAGGCTTGTGTAAGCATGTGCTGAGAATTTGGGTGAATTTCCAAGCCAGACAGAGGAAGTAACAGAATGGTTGAATCTCAGAGATTGTTCCATTCAACATCTTCTTTTATAGAAGACACAGAAGTCCTGTGAGGTGAAATGATTTTTCCAGAGCAACAGAAATCTTGCTACTTGCAAGGAATCCAAAGTTACAGGGGACTGAGGTTGAGTAAAGTAGGGCTATCATATTGTGATCCAAGTAGAACCACAAAAAGTCTCTGACACTGGAAGATTTAACAGAGAGGGGCTCAAGTTGCTTCCAAATAATTTCTAATTAAAGTATTCATTTTTGCATCTTCTAAAGTTGTAGTATTAAAGATAAGTTTTTATGGAAGATCTTAGTCAGAAATTCAATTTAATTCATAAGCACTAAGTATGTACTAATAATGCAGCACTGCTAGGTGTAAGAAGTATGGTGAGCAATGAAAGTAAATGATGAATACAACACTGCCCCTGACTCTAAAAAAGGTATAATCTGGAGGGAAATACATACACCTGATTGTAATACAAGACTGTTGTGATGTGGGCTGTGATAGAATAATAAGTATAATACCATTAAATCCCAGAGGAAAGGTTATGTGTTCTGGCTGAAGGGATTGGGAATGGCTTCAGAGAGGAGGTGATATTTGAACTGATCTTGATAGATTCTTTTGCTCATTCAACAAGCATAGAGTGAGTACTACTTACTAGGTGTCAAGCACTATCTTTGGTGATTGGGTTATATCAGTGAACAAAACAGATGCCCATCCCTACCCTTGGGAGGCTTATACTCTAACAATAAACAGTATGTCTAAGAATATGTCAAGGGAGAAAATTCCAAGTAAAGAAAGTAGCAGGAACAAATTCATTATGAATACGCACAGAGTCCACAATTGAAACATAAGTTTCATGGTAACCATTGGGGTAAACATGTCCATAGATGGGGGTGAAAAGGAAACAGTAGGGAATAGCAGTAAAGAGTATGTTAGAGAGGCAGGGTTTTGTTCTCTAGGCAATTGAAAATATTGTTTCAAGGAAGTGCTCTAATGAGGATTCTGAAACACCTGGGTACATATATACAACTGCTATGATTGCTGTTTTTCAGTAGCATTGGGAAATGCCTGGAGATCAGTGTAAATGCTTCCAGGACTGGCAGCATGCAGGAGTCCCTGGACCATGGGCAAATGGCTGAAATTTCCAGGTTTAGCTCAGCTCCACATTAATGTATGAGCTTTGGACTGTGTGGCCATGCCAGGAATCTAATCTATCACTAGGATAGTACTCCACTGAGGGAACACTGGCAAAAAATAAACTGGTTTGGGTCCATGCTAAGGATTGATGCTAGATTCTGAAAGCGGATGTATGAGGTCAGTGTGACCCCAAGAACAATGATAACAATCAGGATCTTTGGGGACAAATCTATTTTCTCAGCAAGCACAAACTTTGAAAAGACTCAATGTATCTCTTTTGCCTACAATACACCAAAAAGTCTTGTCCCAGAGAGGTCTGTATAATTTCTAAAAATTTCTTGGAATATAAGGGTATAGGATGCAATCAATACATGCCGAACTGCATGATGACAGTATTTTGCTAGATCAATACTGTACTGAGAGACTTAAGAATATGCAGTTTTTCAAATGCTGCTTATCTTCAATGACTAGTTCAATCTCCTTCTTCTTCTAAAACCTGCACTGGCCATACCAGCCACAGCTTATTTTTTCAATTCTGTAAAACTTTTATCAGTGCCACTCATTTACTTTTCAATTATACACTATATTCTCCCCCCACATAAATAGATAATAGATAAATACAGGATAGATAGATAATAAATAGATATCTTAATCATCAGAGTGTAAAGTCTGTCACTGAAATCAGACTCTGTAATTGTTTGATGACTGACTGGTAATTGGTGAGATTGTTCAGCAAATACAGGTGGCATTGGGTCTATGGAGTTGACAGGCTTTGAACCTTGTTTCAGTGATTCTCAGAGTATAGTATGAGGACCTTCTTCATCAAAACCAAGTAGAGTGCTTATAAAAAAAAATGCAGATCTCGAACAAGTATCCCAATGATTTTGTGCTCATTAGAATTTGACAGCCACTGCATTAATGTAATTAATGATGTAGGAAGGCAGTTAGTTTTTTACTGACAAGCAGCATAAAGGAAGGCTCTGACAAAGAGTGAGGATCATTGCAAAATGGTCTATGAGTGATCTTGCATCTGTAAGGAGAGCTGAGGAGTTTCTACCTAGGTCAAGATAATAAAGAAACTGGATTTTTATTGAGCTTCCCACTGATGGTACTGTTAGAGGCTTTGAAGAATTATCTCTCTTAATCTTTACAACAACTAGTCAAAGACAGTTTTAATTTTTGCAAAAGGACCTTGAAGAAGTTAAGCAACTTGCTCATAGTCACCCAATTAATCCCACATCATTTGATCCCAAAGTCAAGCCCTTCCTAATACACTGTGCTCAGACATCAAAACATGCTAGCAATTAAAATTAATATCACTGTGTTGAAAGGCATCTTGTTTACAATGCCAGGTTTATGACAAAAATTTGTTTGTGAACAACACTTGAAAACCAACGAAGTGCCTTTTAGCAGTATTTTTTTTAATTTTTAAATGCAATATGTGATTTGTTGTTGTTGTTGCTTAGGCTGCTAAAAGCACATTAATTTATGATTTTATTAAGTCTTCCTGCTTTACTTAAAAACTTCTCATTTTCCATGTAGCTTTCTGAACCACAAATTGGTTCTGTCATGTGTTGCCATGTGATGTGCTTTATAAAAGTCAAGGCATTATTGATATCTCAGGATAACAGAGAAAGAGGTATTTTTAGCTTGATTAAAAATAAGGAAGACAAGGTACTGAAGAGAAGGGAATCAGAGGGATGTCCAGGAAGAAGGTTCCAAAGGAGGAGACTCACTGTGACTGGAGATAAAGGACTTTAAAACATGTTCCCCAGTCTTTCAATTTTAAGTCAGCAAAAGTTACCAACACTTACAGTAAAGAGTCAGTGAACAGCCACACACAAGTAAATCAAAATGGAAATCCTAGGAAGTAGGACCATCCTGGGACCAATTTAATCCACCGTAGACAAGTAGAATGAGGTTCAGAAGAGCAATAAAGGTCAGTGATAGAGGGAAATTAGGGGCATTTCAACCAAGCTAGCATTAACCCAAGAGTTAGACACTTTCTAGACATTCCTCTTGCCTTGAACCCTGATGGCCATCAGAATTCTGTGTGTAAATTCCAGTTGCCCCAGGACTCCTATGGAGGGAACTGCAAAAAAGAGGCTGACGACTTCTTTTATTTTGACTCAGGCTGACAGCACTCTCCAGCTATGCTATACTGACTTTCAGGAGAGGCTGCTCTGCATAGATGAAGCACAGAAACTGAGAAATAGGATCCTGGGAGCTAGGGCAGAGGCTTTTGTCTTTCTAATTAAACCCAGCAGATTCAAGTTGGGTCAGCTGAGCAACTCAGGCTTCTAACATGTCACTGAGTTAGTGGGAAGTCAGGATTTGGGGGCTGATTTAGTTTGCATTTATATTTCATTTTTTATTTTTAAATTTTCTTGGTGTAAGAATATCTTCTCCTTTTGACACATGTAAAATCCATTGTGAGGATTTTAGATGGTAGAGATTAACCGACTCATCTTCATTTTCTTTCTCATGACCTTACCTTGGGGAATACAGAGTGGTGCAGGAGAAAGAATGTGACACACACACACCTGGTTCTGAATCCCTCCAGTGCATCTTTCTGACTATAGGATCTCTTTCCTCTTCATTAAAGTAGGAACAATCCTACTTCCCTTATCTGGATCCTGTGAGGATCAAGTAAGATAGTACAAGCATACCACTTAGCAATTGTCAATATATAACTTTGTAAAGTTATTAAATGACTCTCATGCAAATGTAAAGTAAGCATGTGCCATAAATACACTGATGGAATAATAATGATGGAAATAAACTCCTTAATGATGGAACCAACAGGACAGTAAAACTGGTTCAAAGAAGAGTTAAAGGAACAGTGATTATATAGTCCACCCAGAGAGGTTAACTGAAATAAGAATGCTGAATTAGAGATGAAACTGATTTTTGTCCTACAGAACAATAAAACCATAATTTTTGAGGTTGTCTTTTGTACCAGACATAAATTATTTGCATCTCTATTGGACAAAAAGTCTACAAGTTAACATATAATTTCATAGTCTTGACCCTGAACAATAGGAAATAGTAAAACAAACAAAAGTACAATCTCCTAGAAAGTTAAATCATCCTTGGGTGGGCCAGTTAGACAATGATCCCAAATGACCTTAAAAACACATGCATTCATCCTCTTGTTTTATTTCCAAGTGTTAGATAATTTTCTCAACAATCCCTCTCGTATCATAAGTAATCTCTGAAGATTATTTATGTTACAGAAAATCTGGTGTCATTGTGTTGGACCTAATTAATGTACATGGGTGCAATAAGAGCTTTGATTAACTGCATAAGTTTCTTTGAGTATGGCAAACAAATTCAGAGATTCTGTTTAGCAGCTACTAAGGTTAGAAAATTAACTTCCATATGGAAATTTCAAAAGAATCACTGATTGCATTTTCATAAGCCTCTCTTGTTCCAGAAGTGTTTTTGTGGCCCTTATTGGTGTATTAATTTCCTATTGCTGCTTAAACAAATCACCATAAACTTGGTGGTTTAAAACAACACAAGTTTATTCTCTTACAACTCTGAGGTCAGAAGTCTGACAAGGGTCTCACTGGGCTAATGTCAAAGAGTTGGCAGGGTGGGTTCCTGCTGGAAGCTCTCAGGGAAAATCAGTACCCTTGCCTCTTCCAGCTTTGGGAGGCCTCCTGTAATCCTTGGTTTGTGGACCCTTTCCTCCATCTTCAAAGCTGGCAATGAGCATCTTTCAATCTCTTTTGCTCTGTCCCTCTCCTTCTGTCTGTCTGACTTCTCCTGGATCTCTCTTATAAAGACCCTTGTGATTATTTTGGGCCCACCCAGATAAAGCGATATGATCCCCCCATTTTAAGATACTTAACTTGATCACATCAACAAGTCCGTTTTGCTACATTCTAGGTTCTGGGGATTAGGACGTGCACACTTGCAGTTAGGGAACCATTATTCACCCTACCAAACAAGGGTAAGAAACTAAACACAAGAAACTCATCTGCACAGTATTCTTATACTACCTACACATTTTGGTGAATTTCTCTCTCTTTGAGGGGCCCAACCTCTGGTAGATTTCCTGTCCTGCCAGTAAATGACCTTCCTCATGAGATTTATAGAAACCATAGAACAAATAACAGACAAGTTTCCTAAGAGAGCTTTCTAGATCTTGGTTCTAAGTATGAGGAACAACACTTGTTTCTTCGGTGTGGGTTTGCTATACCTGATTAAATGAGATTTATTCTCAGATGTGGCAATCTTGGTATGACCTTATTGACACAACAAATTTGTCCAACTGTGTCCTGGTGAAAACAGAAGACAATTGTTTGTTTATCTTATGCAAATAACCACATTGCCATAAAAACTAGTGTGTTGTTACTGAATTTTGAGTAGTCAGGGAAAATAAATTACCATATAAAGAATGTGTCATTTACAGGAGACTACATTGAGGGTTAAAGATAAAGGATAACTTCACTTCCTTAATAGAACATTTACATATCAGCAAAACTCAAAACCCAATAACCTCAATTAGATTTCCCCCCACTATTCATTTAATCCTTCTTAAGTCGTGTACATCCGGACGTTGGGTCAGCATTCTGCATTCCTAAGGTCTTCTACTCCAGACCTACTAAAAAGAGTCCTGGAAGTCCTGATTCAGTGCTGTGCTACAGTCACAGTTGTCTAAGTGATATCACTGTAGCTCCAAAGTCTATACCAGTGACTTGATTTCTTAAAGTACCAACAGTAAGAGTATCAGGTACTGATCTAGGGTGGCCTTGGCCTGCAGCAGCTTGAAGCAGGGTTTCAGTTCCCGGCCAGTCATTGAGGTCGGGTCTCGGCGGTGAGAACACCAAAACCTAGCCACTAGACCAGCGGTCAGTGCCAGGGCCCTGGCCCTATGGCTTTGCAGAAAAAGAATTCCACAAGGATGGAAAGTAGCGGAACAAAGTATTTATTAAGGGAAAAAAAGAGTACAGGACGTGTGGATAGACACACGGGTGGGCTCAGAGAGAGAGTCGTGCCCTCATGGCAGTTTGAATCACATTTATGGGGTGTTTCTTCTGTGTTTCCTTTGACCAATCATTTTGATTTGCTTGGTTCAGAATCCATATTTGGTGTATCAGGATTTTCCCAGGTGTGTGCGTGCATCTCTCAGCAAAGATGGATTCTAGTGAAGAGGCCTATGGGTAGACTTAGCCACTTAGCATCACTCCTCTTTTGACCTCCAGGGAGTCTTTCTGCACATGTGTAGTCGGGGAGGTCTCCTGACTTCGAGAATGAGGAATATGTGGTCTCTTATCTTCTATCTGGGCAAGACCCAGCCTCCTCTCTCAATTGTCCTGGACAACATATATACAGGTCTTGTTTTTTAATCCATTCAGCCAGTCTATGTCTTTTGGTTGAAGCATTTAATCCATTTACATTTAAGGTAATTATCGATATGTATGTTCCTATTACTATTTTCTTAATTGTTTTGGGTTTGTTATTGTAGGATTTTTCCTTCTCTTGTGTTTCCTGCCTAGAGAAGTTCCTTTAGCATTTGTTGTAAGGCTGGTTTGGTGGTGCTGAATTCCCTTAGGTTTTGCTTGTCTGTAAAGGTTTTAATTTCTCCATTGAATCTGAATGTGATCCTTGCTGAGTAATCTTGGTTTTAGGCTTCTTCCTTTCATCACTTTAAATATGTCCCTCCACTCCCTTCTGGCTTTCAGAGTTTCTGCTGAAAGATCAGCTGTTAACCTTACAAGGATTACCTTGTATGTTATTTGTTGATTTTCCCTTGATACTTTTAATATTTTTCTTTGTATTTAATTTTTGAAAGTTTTATTAATATGTCTTGGCATTTTTCTCCTTGGCTTTATCCTCTATGGGACTCTCTGTGCTTCCTGGACTTCATTGACTATTTCCTTTCCCATATTAAGGAAGTTTTCAACTATAATCTCTTCAAATATTTTCTCAGTCCCTTTCTTTTTCTTTCTTCTTTCTGGACCCCTATAATTCTAATGTTGACGCATTTAATATTGTCCCAGAAGTCTCTGAGACTCTCTTCAATTATTTTCATCCTATTTTCTTTATTCTGCCCTGTGGTAGTTATTTTCACTATTTTATCTTCCAGGTCACTTATCCGTTCTTCTGCCTCAGTTATTCTGCTATTGATTCCTTCTAGAGAATTTTTAATTTCATTTATTCTGTTGTTCATCATTGTTTGCTCTTTAGTTCTTCTAGGTCCTTGTTAAAGGTTTCTTGTTTTCTCCATTCTATTTCCAAGATTTTAGGTCATTTTTACTATCATTACTCTGAATTCTTTTTCTGGTAGACTGCCTATTTCCTCTTCATTTTTTTGGTCTGTTGGGTTTTTACCTGGCTCCTTCATCTGCTATGTGATTCTAGGTCTTCTCATTTTGCTTAACTTACTGTGTTTGAGGTCTCCTATTCACAGGCTGCAAGTTCCTAGTTCCCATTGTTTTTGATATCTGCCCCCACTGGATAAGGTTAGTTCAGTGGGATGAGTAAGCTTCCTGGTGGAGGGGACAGGTGCCTGTGTTCTGGTGTATGAGGCTGGATCTTGTTTTCTGGTGGGCAGGATAGTGTCCTGTTGAGGTGTTTTGGAGTGTCTGTGAACGTATTACAAATTTATGCATGCTTTCTGCTAATGAGTGTGGTGGTTTCCTGTTTTGCTAGTTGTTTGGCATAGGATGTCCAGCATTTTACTTGCTGGTCGTTGATGGAGCTGGGTCTTAGCATTGAGATAGTGATCTCTGGGAGAGTTTTCACCATTTGATATTACATGGAGCCAGGAGTCTCTAGTGGACCAACGTCCTGATCTCAGCTTTCCCTTCTCAGAGGCTCAGGACTGACACCCGGCCAAAGCTCCAAGACACTGTCAGCCACATGGCTCAGAAGAAAAGTGAGACAAGAAAAAAAGAAAGAAAAAATAAAATAAAATAAAGTTATTAAAATAAAAATTTAAAAGATATATTGTTAAAAATTAAAAACTAATAAAAAGAAAGAAGAGAGCATCCAAACCAAAAAACATAACAAGCACTTAAAAACTATACAAAAAAAAAGGTGGACAGACAGAACCCTCAGACAAATTGTAAAAGTAAAGCTATACAGACAAAATTACACAAAGAAGCATACACATACACACAAAAAGGGGAAAATATATATATATATTTTTTTTTTTTTAAAAAAGAGGAAAAGAGCAACCAAATCAATAAACAAATCTACCAATGATAACGAGCTCTAACTGGTAAACTAAGGTAAACATAAAACCAAAAACCAATTAGATACAGAAAGCAAACCCCAAGGGTACAGTTGCTCCCAACATATACGGCCTCAATTTTTGGATGATTCTTTGTCTGTTCAGGTATTCCACAGATGCAGGGTACATCAAGTTGATTGTGGAGATTTAATCTGCTGCTCCTGATGCTGCTGGGAGAAATTTCCCTTTCTCTTCTTTGTTTGCACAGCTCCTGGGGTTCAGCTTTGGATTTGGCCTTGCCTCTGCATGTAGGTCACCTTTGGGCATCTTTTCTCCTCCCAGACAGGACAGGGTTAAAGTAGGAGCTGATTAGGGGGCTCTGGCTCACTCAGGCCGTGGGAAGGAAGGGGTATAGAATGCAGGATAACTGTGACAGCAGAAGCCAACATGACATTGCAACAGCCTGAGGTGCACCATGTGTTCTCCTGGGGAAGTTGTCCCTGTACCACGGCACCCTGGCAGTGGCGGGCTGCACATGTTTCCAGGAAGGAAAGTGTGGATAGTGACGTGTGCTTGCACACAGGCTTCTTGGTGGCTGCAGCAGCCTTACCATTTCATGCCCGTCTCTGGTGTCTGCCCTGATAGCCATGGCTTGTGCCCGTCTCTGGAGCTCATTTAGGCAGTGCTCTGAATCCCCTCTCCTTGCACACCCAGAAACAATGGTCTTTTGCCTCTTAGGCAGGTCTAGACTTTTTCTCGGACTCTCTCCTGGCTAGCTGTGGTGAACTAGCCCCCTCCGGGCTGTGTTCACGTAGTCCACCCCAGTCCTCTCCCTGGGATCCGACCTCCGAAGCCTGAACCTCAGCTCCCAACCCTCACCTGCCCTAACAGGTGAGCAGACAAGCCTCTCAGGCTGGTGAGTGCTGGTCGGTACTGATCCTCTGTGCAGGAATCTCTCTGCTTTGCTCTGCAACCCTGTTGCTGCACTCTCCTCCATGGCTCCTAAGCTTCCCCTCTGTCCACCCTCCCACCCACCTACACCCCGTCTCCACCAGTGAAGGGTCTTCCTAGTGTGTGGAAACTTTTCCTCCTTCACAGTTCACTCCCAGATGTGCAGGTCTCATCCCTATTCTTTTGCCTCTGTTTTTTCTTTTTCTTTTGCCCTACCCAGGTACTTGGGGAGTTTCTTGCTTTTTGGGAAGTCTGAGGTCTTCTGCCAGTGTTCAGTAGGTGTTCTGTATAAATTGTTCCACATGTAGATGTATTTCTGATGTATTTGTGGAAGGTGATCTCCAAATCTTACTCCTCCGCCATCTTGAAGTTCCCTCTAGCTGTCTTTATATATACAGGTTGTTTTAAGTTGCTGATCTCTTAATTTCAAATGAAATTCCCATTTCCTTCATTTGTACTCTCCTCATGGTTGCTGGTTTTGATATCATATTTGGATGATATGTACAAAGTCATAAGTAGGATGACTTCCTACTTTTACTGTGTATTTCCCTTTACGGGTGAGCTTTCCCATTTGTGATTTTCTAGTTTCTAGTTGTGGTTCCTTCACCCCGCCACACCCCTGCCTAGAGAAGTTCCTTTAGCATTTGATTCAAAGCTGGCTTGGTGTTGAATTCTCTTAGTTTTTGCTTGCCTGTAAAGATATTAATTTCTCCACTGAATCTGAATGAGAACCTTGCTGGGTAGAGTATTCTTGGTTGTAGATTTTTCCCTTTCATCATTTTAAATATATCATGCCACTCCCTTCTGGCCTGCAGAGTTTCTGCTGAAAAATCAGCTGATAACCTTATGGGGATTCCCTTGTATGTTACTTGTTGCTTTTCCCTTGTTGCTTTTAGTATTTTTTCTCTGTATTTACTTTTGTTAGTTTGATTAATATGTGTCTCAGTGTGTTTCTCCTTGGGTTTATTCTGTATAGGACTCTCTGAACTTCCTGGACTTGGGTGACTATTTCCTTTCCCATGTTAGGAAAGTTTTCAATTATAATTTCTTCAAATATTTTCTCAGTCCCTTTCTCTTCTCTTCTTCTTCTGAGACCCTAGTAATGTGAATGGTGATGCATTTCATGCTGTCCAAGAAGTCTCTGATACTGTCCTCATTTCTTTTCATTATTTTTCTTTATTCTGTTCTGCAGCAGTGGTTTCTAGCACTCTGTCTTCCAGCTCACTTACTCATTATTCTGTCTCACTTATTCTGCTATTGATTCCTTCTTTTTTTTTTTTTTCAGTTATTGTGCTCTTCATCTCTGTTTGTTTGTTCTTTAAGTCTTCTATCTCTATGTTAAACATTTCTTGTATCTTCTTGGTCTACGTCTCTATTCTTTTTCTGAGATTTTTGAATTATTTTTACTATCATTACTGTGAATTCTTTTTAGGTAGATTGCCTGGTCCTTCTTCATTTAGTTGTTCTTGTATGTTTTTATCTTGCTTCTTCATCTGCAATACATTTCTCTGTTATCTTATTTTCTCTAATTTACTGTGTTTGTGGTTTCCTTTCTGAAGGCTGCAGGGTCGTACTTCCTCTTGCTTCTAGTGTCTACCCCCTGGTGGTTGAGGATGGTCCATGGGCTTGTGCAGGTTTCCTGGTGGGAGGGACTGGTGCCTGCCTTCTGGTGGGTGGAGCTGGGTCTTGTCTCTCTAGTGGGCAGGGCCATGTCAAGGGGTGTGTTTTGGGGTGTCTATGAGTTTAGTACAACTGTAGGCAACCTGTATGCTCATGGGTGGGACTGTGTTCCTGTCTTGCTGGTTGTTTGGCCTGAGACATTTCAACACTGGAGCTACAGGCTGTTGGGTGCGGTCAGGAATTAGTGTCAATATGTGGACCTCTGGGAGAGCTCATGCATATTAATATTCCCTGGGACTTCCACTACCAGTGTCCTTGCCCTTACAGTGAACTACAGCCAACCTTTGCCACCCCAGGAGAACCTCCAATATCCCTAAGTAAGTCTAGCTCATGTTCTTACGGAGGTAGTGCTTTGAGCTGGGTCCTAGTGTGATGAGACCTTGTGTGCACCTTCTAAGAGTGGAATTTCTGTTTCTCCCAGCCCTGTGGAGTTCCTGCATTCAAGCCCTGATGGCCTTCAAGGCTAAATGCTCTAGGGGGTTCTTCCTCTCAATGCCAGACCCTCAGACTATCTTGGAGAGCTATTTTTATGTGGGAACATTTCTGTGTAGCCTGAGTGGGTTTCTTTTCTTTTTTTTTTTTTTTTTTTTTGGTGTGATGCTGCTTTTAGTATGGATGACTGCCACCTCTTTCCTCAGTGTATGCTGGCCATTATCCCCTTGATAGGGGGTTTGACTATCATTGTGGTGACCAAAACCCTAGATATTGAGAAAGACCTCCCCTTTGTTCTGTCAGGAACAGGGTCTGCTCCCTAGTTGTTGGAGTGGAGGTCCCCATATCTGCTTTTAGCTGTGTTTCTGATCTGTGGTATGAGGTAGGTGGGATTGGAGCACTCCCACTGTGAGAGAAGCCAATGTGTATTCCTCCTCTGGAGGTGTTCACCTGTGATTGTGCTCTGTTGTGTCACATTTCCCCTGTTGTGCAGGCTCACAGAGTACACAGTTGTTGGCACTGCTCTTGGCTCCACCTTAACCCTGGGTAGGCCAGCTATTGGCCCTGGTGACTCTCACTCATTGTTTTCACCAGCCCAGCACAGTTCCACTGAAGTCACGTCCTAGGACTGCAGTAGTTGTGCACCTGGACCCGCTGTGAGAACTATGAAAGCAGCTCAGACTCTGGCTTGGCCCAACCCCCAAGTGTACGTGCCCACAAAGCCCACAGCTGCTAAAGCCAGACTTATCTCAGCTGTGGGAGAACTTGTCTGTTTGGTAGTTCCACAGGCTCTGAGTTTATGAAGCCATCACTGGAGATGGAAATCCATGGTTCATGCAGCCGTGAGGAGAGATTTCACCTCTTCTTCCTTAGCCACATGGTCCCTGGGCTCAGCTGTGGTTTCAGCCCCACCTCTATGTGTGGGCCACCTACTGTCTTTTGCTCCTGAGGCTGCCAGAGCACACAAGCCTGCCAAGCAATGCTAGCTTTTCTAATCAGTAAACCTGTGTACAAAGTTTAGAATGCTCAGTTTAACTAGCTTCTTCATCAGAAAACAAAACAATCTGTAAAAACAAAATTTCACTTGAACTATAATTTTCAGTGATACAATTAGGCCTGAAATGGCCTTTTAGCCTATTTTTAATTCTTTTTAAAATCAAATATGATCAAAGGTGCATTTTTGTTATAGGAACTTAAGTTTTTACATAAAAATGCTTCTGAGCTAGGAATTTCTGTAATTTTTTTAAGGGTAGCACATCAAGTATACTAAAATTTCAGTTTCTCTATATTATGGTAAGCCTGGGAATAATAATATAAACAATCAAATATGTAAACAAAAATAAAATGATCCTTTACTTTGTAAGGTTTTATAATTTAAATTGTTAATACTTTCTGGAGCTAGGATTAAATTTCACATTTACAGAATGAGGTGAAGAGCCTTTTCTCATCTCTGGACACAGCACACAGTCACTGAGGGCTGTGGCTTCAGTTCAACAACCTTAGCCATGGGTTGAAAGTAAACACAGAACATAAAAACTCATGGGGACAGAAGTTAAAGGGTAGTTCTGATAAATAATCCTACTCAAACAAAATAAAAAGGCTAAGAAACCAAATTATTGGTTATCTCTCACCCTAGAGATGAAGAATTAGATAACTTTCATCTACCTGACTGGTCACCATATAATCAGAACAAAAAGTCAGATTCCCAATTGTTGTTGCCACCAATGGAGAACACCTTGTGCAAATCAAATTCACATACACATAGGGCCTTTGCCTTTGTTCTTAATCCCCATTAGTCCCTAGACTTGGTCATGGCTCAAACTGAGAGGTTCTGAGACACAAAAGGCTTCCCTGACTATGCACTGGAGATGGCACTGGGGAGATGGCCCAGTGGTGCACGACTAGATGTGGATCTACTGGTCCTTGCAGCCAGTTTTGGAAGAGAAATAGCTCAAACTATGAGTTAGGCAAGATATTTTCAGTTTGACATACTTGAGGAAAAATCAGATTCAAAACATAGAATCAGAAGAAAAGAAACTGGAAAAAATAACAAAAACAGAAACAGAGAAAAGCACAGTCTTTCCAATTCTCAAAAAAGAAATCTCTGGAGAGGAGCTTCAAGATGGCGGAAGAGTAAGGTGCAGAGATCACCTTCCTCTCCACAAATACATCAGAAATAAATCTACATGTGGAACAGTTCTTACAGAACACCTACTGAATGCTGGCAGAAGACCTCAGCCTTCCCAAAAGGCAACAAACCCCCATGTACCTGAGTAGGGCAAAAGAAAAAACAGAGACAAAAGAATAGGGATGGGGCCTGCACCAGTGGGAGGGAGCTGTGAAGGAGGAAAGGTTTCCACACACTAGGAAGCCCCTTTGTGAGCGGAGACGGCCGGTGGCGGAGGGGAGAGCTTCGGAGCCGCGGAGGAGAGTGCAGCAACAGAGGTGCAGAGGGCAGAGCAGAAAGATTCCCGGACAGAGGATCGGTGCCAACCAGCCCGAGAGGCTTGTCTGCTAACCCACTGGGGTGGGTGGGGGCTGGAAGCTGAGGCTCGGGCTTCGGTCAGATCCCAGGGAGAGGACTAGGGATGACAGCATGAACACAGTCTGAAGGGGCAAGTGCGCCACAGCTAGCCAGAAGGGAGTCGGGGAAGATGCCTGGAGCTGCAAAAGAGGCAAGAGACTTTTTCTTGCCTCTCTGTTTCCTGGTGCATGAGGAGAGGGGATTAACAGTACCACTTAAAGGATCTCCAGAGATGGGCGCGAGCCATGGCCATTAGCATAGACCCCAGAGACGGGCATAGGATGCTAAGGCTACTGCTGCCACCACCAAGAAGCCTGTGTGCGAGCACAGGTCACTCTCCACACCTCCCCTCCTAGGAACCTGTGCAGCCCGCCACTGCCAGGGTCCCGTGATCCAGGGACAGCTTCCCCGGGATAACACACGGCATGCCTCAGCGGTTGCAATGTCACTCTGGCCTCTGATGCCGCAGGCTCGCCCCACATCCGTACCCCTCCCTCACGCCCAGCCTGAGTGAGCCAGAGCACCCGAATCAGATGCTCCTTTAACCCCGTCCTGTCTGAGTGAAGAACAGACGCCCTCAGGCGACCTACATGCAGAAGTGGGTCCAAATCCAAAGCTAAACCCCAGGAGCTGTTCGAACCAAAAGAGAAAGGGAAATCTCTCCCAGCAGCTACAGGAGCAAAGGATTAAATCTCCACAATCAACTTGATGTACCCTGCATCTGTGGAATACCTGAATAGATGACGAAACATCCCAAATTGAGGAGGTGGACTTTGGGAGCAAAGATATATATATTTGCTTCCCTTTTTTGATTCTTGTGAGTGTGTATGTGTATGTTTCTGTGTGTGATTTTGTCTGTATAGCTTTGCTTTTACCATTTGTCTTAGGGTTATATCTGTCCTTTTTTTTTTTAACTTTTTAAAAATTTTTTCTTAATAATTATATTTTATTTTAATAACTATTTTATTTTATTTTATCTTCCTTCTTTCTTTCTTTCTATTTTTTCTCACTTTTATTCTGAGCTGTGGGGATGAAAGGCTCTTGGTGCTCCAGCCAGGTGTCAGGGTTGTGCCTCTGAAGTGGGCAAGCCAAGTTCAGGACACTGCTCCACGAGAGACCTCCCATCTCCACATAATATCAAATGGCAAAAATCTCCCAGAGATCTCCATCTCAATGCCAAGACCCAGCTTCACTCAACGACCAGCAAGCTACAGTGCTGGACACCCTATACCAAAAAATAGCAAGACAGAAACAAAACACCATCCATTAGCAGAGAGGTGGCCTAAAATCATAATAAGGCCACAGACACCCCAAAACACACCACCAGACGTGGACCTGCCCACCAGAAAGACAAGATGCAGCTTCACCCACCAGAACACAAACACTAGTCCCCTCCACCAAGAAGCCTACACAGTGCACTGAACCAACCTTAGCCACTGGGGACAGACACCAAAAACAATGGGAACTACAAACCAACAGCCTGCTAAAAGGAGACCCCAAACACAGTAATTTAAGCAAAATGAGAAGACGGACAAACAAACAGCCAAAGAAGGAGCAAAGCCAAAACCCACCAGACCTAACAAATGAAGAGGAAATAGGCAATTTACCTCAAAAAGAATTCAGAATAATGATAGTAAAGGTGATCCAAAATCTTGGAAATAGAATGGAGAAAATACAAGAAATGTTTAACAAGGACCTAGAAGAACTAAAGTACAAACAAACAGTGATGAACAACACAGTAAATGAAATTAAAATTTCTCTAGAATGGATCAATAGCAGAATAACTGAGGTAGAACAATGGATAAGTGACCTGGAAGATAAAATAGTGGAAATAACTACCACAGAACAGAGGAGAAAAAAGAATGAAAAAATTGAGGACAGCCTCAGAGACCTCTGGGACAACATTAAATGCACCAACATTCGAATTATAGGGGTCCCAGAAAAAGAAGAGAAAAAGAAAGGGACTGAGAAAATATTTGAAGTAAAGTTGAAAACTTCCCTAACATAAGAAAGGAAATAGATAATCAAGTCCAGTAAGCACAGAGAGTCCCAAGCAGGATAACTCCTAGGAGAAACATGCCAAGATACATATTAATCAAACTATCAAAAATTAAATACAATGAAAAAATATTAAAAGCAACAAAGGAAAAACAACAAATAACACATAAGGAAATCCCCATAAGGTTAACAGCAGAGCTTTCAGCAGAAATTGTGCAAGCCAGAAGGGAGTGGCAGGACATATTTAAAGTGATGAAGGAGAAAATCCTACAACCAAATTATTCTACACAGCAGGATCTCATTCAAATTTGATGGAGAAATTAAAACCTTTACAGACAAGCAAAAGATAAGAGAATTCAGCACCACAAATGCTAAGGGAACTTCTCTAGGCAGGAAACACAGAGGAGGAAAAGACCTCTAATAACTAACCCAAAACAATTAAGAAAATGGCAATAGGAACATACATATCCATAATTACCTTAAATGTAAATGGATTAAATGCTCCAACCAAAAGACATAGACTGGCTGAATGGATACAAAAACAAAACCCATATACATGCTGTCTACAAGAGACCCACTTCAGACCTAGGGACACATACAGACTGAAAGTCACGGGATGGAAAAAGATATTCCATGCAAATGGCAATCAAAAGAAAGCTGGAGTAGAAATTCTTATATCAGACAAAATATACTTCAAAATAAGGACTATTACAAGAGTCAAAGAAGGACACTACATAATGATCAAGGGATTGACCCAAGAAGAAGATATAACAATTGTAAATATTTATGCACCCAACATAGGAGCACCTCAATACATAGGGCAAATACTAAGAGCCATAAAAGGGGAAATTGACAGTAACACAATCATAGTATAGGACTTTAACCCCCCACTTTCACCAATGGACAGATCATCCAAAATGAAATTAAATAAGGAAACACAAGCTTTAAATGATACACTAAACAAAATGGACTTAATTGATATTTATAGGACATTCCATCCAAAAACAACAGAATACAAATTCTTCTCAAGTGCTCATGGAACATTCTCCAGGATAGATCATATCTTGGGTCACAAAACAAACCTTGGTGAATTTAAGAAATTTGAAATCATATCAAGTATCTTTTTGACCAAAACGCTATGAAACTAGATATCAATTACAGGAAAAGAGTCTGTAAAAAATACAAACACATGGAGGTTAAAGAATATACTACTTAATAACCAAGAGATAACTGGATAAATCAAAGAGGAAATCAAAATATTCCTAGAAACAAATGACAATGAAAACACGAAAACAAAACCTATGGGATGCAGCAGAAGCAGTTGTAACAGGGAAGTTTATAGCAATACAATCCTACCTTAGGAAACAAGAAACATCTCAAATAAACAACCTAACCTTACACCTAAAACAATTAGAGAAAGAAGAAGAAGAACAACAAAAAAACCCCAAAGTTAGCAAAAGGAAAGAAATCATAAAGATCAGATCAGAAATAAATGAAAAAGAAATAAAGGAAACGATAGCAAAGATCAATAAAACTAAAAGCTGGTTCTTTGAGAAGATAAACAAAAGTGATAAACCATTAGCCAGACTCATCAAGAAAAAAGGGAGAATACTCAAATCAATAGAATTAGAAATGAGAAAGGAGAAGTAACAACTGACACTGCAGAAATAAAAAGGATCATGAGAGATTACTACAAGCAACTTTGTGTCAATAAAATGGACAACCTCGAAGAAATGAACAATTTCTTAGAAAAGCACAACCTTCAGATACTGAACCAGGAAGAAATAGAAAATATGAACAGACCAAAAACAAGCACTGAAATTGAAATTGCGATTAAAAATCTTCCAACAAACAAAAGCCCAGGACCAGATGGCTTCACAGGTGAATTCTACGAAACATTTAGAGAAGAGCTAACATCTATCCTTCTCAAACTCTTCCAAAATATAGCAGAGGGAGGAACACTCCCAAACTCATTCTACGAGACCACCATCACCCTGATACCAAAACCAGACAAGGATGTCACAAAGAAAGAAAACTATAGGCCAATATCACTGATGAACATAGATGCAAAAATCCTCAACAAAATACTAGCAAACAGAATCCAACAGCACATTAAAAGGATCATACACCATGATCAAGAGGGATTTATCCCAGGAATGCAAGGATTCTTCAATATATGCAAATCAATCAATGTGATACACCATATTAACAAATTGAAGGAGAAAAACCATATGATCATCTCAATAGATGCAGAAAGCTTTCGACAAAATTCAACACCCATTTATGATAAAAACCCTCCAGAAAGTAGGCATTGAGGGAACTTTCCTAAACATAAAAAAGGCCGTATATGACAAATCGACAGCCAACATCGTCCTCAATGGTGAAAAACTGAAACCATTTTCACTAACATCAGGAACAAGACAAGGTTGCCCACTCTCACCATTATTATTCAACATAGTTTTGGAAGTTTTAGCCACAGCAGTCAGAGAAGAAAAAACATAAAGGGAACTCAAAGTGGAAAAGAAGTAAAACTGTCACTGTTTGCAGATGACATGATGCTATACATAGAGAATCCTAAAGATGTTACCAGAACACTACTAGAGCTAATCAATTAGTTTGGTAAGGTAGCAGGATACAAAATTAATATACAGAAATCTCTAGCATTCCAATACACTAATGATGAAAAATCTGAAAGTGAAATTAAGAAAACACTACCATTTACCACTGCAACAAAAAGAATAAAATAGGAATAAACCTACGTAAGGAGACAAAAGACCTGTGCAGAAAATTATAAAACACTGATGAAAGAAATTAAAGATGATACAAATAGATGGAGAGATATACCATGTTCTTGGATTGGAAGAATCAACATTGTGAAAATGACTCTACTACCCAAAGCAGTTTACAGATTCATTTCAATCCCTGTCAAACTACTACTGGCATTTTTCACAGAACTAGAACAAAAAATTTCACATTTTGTATGGAAACACAAAAGACCCCGAATAGCCAAAGCAATCTTTAGAATAAAAACGGAGCTGGAAGAATCAGCCTCCCTGACTTCAGACTATACTACAAATCTACAGTAGTCAAGAAAGTATGGTACTGGCACAAAAACAGAAATATAGATCAATGGAACAGGATAGAAAGCCCAGAGATAAACCCACGCACATATGGTCACCTTATGTTTGAAAAAGGAGGCAAGAATATACAATGGAGAAAAGACAGCCTCTTCAATAAGTGGTGCTGGGAAAACTGGACAGCTACATGTAAAAGTATTAAATTAGAACACTCCCTAACACCATACACAAAAATAAACTCAAAATGGATTAAAGACCTAAATTAAGGCCAGACACTAGAAAACTCTTAGAGGAAAACATAGGCAGAACACTCTATGACATAAATCACAGCAAGATCCTTTCTGACCCTGCTCCTAGAGAAATGGAAATTAAAGCAAAAATAAACAAATGGGACCTAATGAAACTTAAAAGCTTTTGCACAGCAAAGGAAACCATAAACACGATGAAAAGACAACCCTCAGAATGGGAGAAAATATTTGCAAATGAAGCAAGTGAAACAGGAATAATCTCCAAAATTTACAAGCAGCTCATGTAGCTCAATAACAAAAAGACAAGCAACCCAATCCAAAACTGGGCAGAAGACCTAAATAGACGTTTCTCCAAAGAAGATATACAGATTGCCAACAGACACATGAAAGAATGCTCAACATCATTAATCATTAGAGAAATGCAAATCAAAACTACAATGAGATATCATCTCACACCAGTCAGAATGGTCATCATCAAAAAATCTACAAACAATAAATGCTTGAGAGGGTTTGGAGAAAAGGGAACCCTCTTGCCCTCTTGGTGGGAATGTAAATTGATACAGCCACTATGGAGAACAGTATGGAGGTTCCTTAAAAAGCTACAAATAGAACTACCATATGACCCAGCAATCCCACTACTGGGCATATACCCTGAGAAAACCATAATTCAAAAAGAGTCATGTACCAAAATGTTCATTGCAGCTTTATTTACAATAGCCAGGACATGGAACAACCTAATCGTCCATCAACAGATGAATAGATAAACAAGGTATGGCCCATATATACAATGGAATATTACACAACCATAAAAAGAAAGGAAATTGATTTATTTGTAGTGAGGTGCATGGACCTAGAGTCTGTCATACAGAGTGAAGTAAGTCAGAAAGAGAAAAACAAATACCATATGCTAACACATATATATGGAATCTAAGAGAAAAAAAAAAAGGTCATGAAGTACCTCGGTGCAAGACCAGAATAAAGACACAGACCTACTTAGAGAATGGACTTTAGGATAAGGGGTGGGGGAAGGTAAGCTGTGATAAAGTGAGAGAGTGGCATGGACATATATGCACTACGAAACTTAAAATAGATAGCTGGTGGGAAGCAGCCGCATAGCACAGGGAGATCAGCTTGGTGCTTTGTGACCACCTAGAGGGGTGGGATAGGGAGGGTGGGAGGGAGGGAGATGCAAGAGAGAAGAGATATGGGAACATATGTATATGTATAGCTGATTCATTTTTTTATAAAGCAAAAACTAGCACACCATTGTAAGGCAATTATACTCCAATAAAGATGTTAAAAAAATGAAAAAGAAAAGTAGGCTCCTAAAATGGTACAGATGAACTGGTTTGCAGGGCAGAAATAGAGACACAGATGTAGAGAACAAATGTATGGACACCAAGGGGGGAAAGTGAGGGGGTGGGCGGGTGGGATGAATTGGGAGATTGGGATTGACATTTATACACTAATATGTATAAAATAGGTAACTAATAAAACCTGCTGTATAAGAAAGAAATAAAATAAAATTCAAAAATTAAAAAAATATACCTGACTATTACTAGAGTTAAATGCTAGCCACTTACTTCCTCAATTCTAAAATATATATATTTTATTTGGACCATAAATATCATCTTGGGAAAGAGCATAGAAATGAAACATTAATGAAAACTTTTATTTTTCTTCTTTTATCTCTTAATTTTTGTCTCTTGGCCATCAAATTATGTGTCTGATAAGAGAGAAGAAAGTCACACCATTTGACTCACTTGCTATTAAGCAGTTGTTGTCAAAAGGTCTAATACAGAGTAGAAATTAAAGCTATTTCCTAAAATAGGGACAATAGTTTAAGTATTGTTTTCAGTTAAGTATACTATAATTGTCCTCTGTGCAAATGCTTCTACATAAGGCAAGCAAATTGTAATTATGACTAATATAATTATATATCATTATCTAAATTGTGTATGCTTCAGCCTTGGCCCAGAAAATGGATTCCTTATGGACCTTATTCATCATATCCAGGAATTAGTCATTGTCTATTCACCCTGATCAATAATGCATTGGTGATTTCATAAAAGCTTATCAACAATTAATTTTTGAAGAAAGAACATATAAAAAATGTTCATCTAGGGCTGGGAGGAAGAAAGACAGAGGTAATTGTGTCAGTTAGGGAAACCTGATTTCGAAGGTCAAAAGATATTTCAGTTCAGTAAAGGACCAGGCAGGGTGTCTTTGTAGATATTGAGGCAGGAAAAGAAGCATTGTTAGAGCATGAAAAGGGGACTTTTTACCACTTGGATGAGCAGGGAAGAGAAACGGGAAGTGGGAGTTACTCTGCACCAGTGATTGGAACACTAAATCCAAGAATAAAACTAGCACAACAGGATCCAAACAAAGGGACACAGTAGACACACTTAGTGGAAATAAAATTGGATTTCTGACCTGGGTTTTAAGACCTTGCTATGAGCTATATGCTACATCAAGAGATAAATGCTACCAATTTCTGTACATTTTCAGAGAGCTCCATAAACTCTGGACAATGTATCAAATTGACTCACAGCATGACCCCCACAAAGGAAAAGTTGCCTTTAGGAAAAAGCTTTCTGAAAATCCTATAGAACTTAATGGAGATAACTACTTCTTTCCAAACATATCAGGAAGAGGGTTAGAACTGCACATTTTTAGAAGCATGAAGAAAGGATTTGAAAACTGGCTTAGTCCAAACCCTTAACCCAGTAGAGGTTTCCACTGAACCAAAGTCATAGACAAATTGTTCTCCACTCTCAGGCAAATGCTATAACCTGAATGCAGTAGCTTATTTATTTATTTTTTTTGTTTAAACATCTTTATTGGAGTATAATTGCTTTACAATGGTATGTTAGTTTCAGCTTCACAACAAAATGAATCAGTTATATATATACATATGTTCCCATATCTCTTCCCGCTTGCATCTCCCTCCCTCCCACCCTCCCTATCCCACGTCTCCAGGTGGTCACAAAGCACAAAGCTGATCTCCCTGTGCTATGCGGCTGCTTCCCACTAGCTATCTATCTTACGTTTGGTAGTGTATATATGTCCATGCCTCTTTATCGCTTTGTCACCGTTTACCCTTCCCCCTCCCCATAGCCTCAAGTCCATTCTCTAGTAAGTCTGTGTCTTTATTCCTGTTTCACCCCTAGGTTTTTCATGAGATTTTTTTTCTTAAATTCCATATATATGTGTTAGCATATGGTATTTGTCTCTCTCTTTCTGACTTACTTCACTCTGTATGACAGACTCTAGGTCTATCCACCTCATTACAAATAGCTCAATTTCATCTCTTTTTATGGCTGAGTAATATTCCATTGTATATATGTGCCACATCTTCTTTATCCATTCATCCGATGATGGACACTTAGGTTGTTTCCATCTCTGGGCTATTGTAAATAGACTGGCAATGAACATTTTGGTACATGACTCTTTTTGAATTATGGTTTTCTCAGGGTATATGCCCAGTAGTGGGATTGCTGGGTCATATGGTAGTTCTATTTGTAGCTTTTTAAGGAACCTCCATACTGTTCTCCACAGTGGCTGTATCAATTTACATTCCCACCAACTGTGTAAGAGGGTTCCCTTTTCTCCACACCCTCTCCAGCATTTATTGTTTCTAGATTTTTTGATGATGGCCATTCTGACTGGTGTGAGATGATATCTCATTGTAGTTTTGATTTGCATTTCTCTAATGATTAATGATGTTGAGCAGTCTTTCATGTGTTTGTTGGCACTCTGTATATCTTCTTTGGAGAAATGTCTATTTAGGTCTTCTGCCCATTTTTGGATTGGGTTGTTTTTTTTTTTGTTGTTGTTATTAAGCTGCATGAGCTGCTTATAAATTTTGGAGATTAATCCTTTGTCAGTTGCTTCATTTGCAAATATTTTCTCCCATTCTGAGGGTTGTCTTTTGGTCTTCTTTATGGTTTCCTTTGCTGCACAAAAGCTTTTAAGTTTCATTAGGTCCCATTTGTTTATTTTTGCTTTAATTTCCATTTCTCTAGGAGCAGGGTCAGAAAGGATCTTGCTGTGATTTATGTCATAGAGTGTTCTGCCTATGTTTTCCTCTAAGAGTTTGATAGTTTCTGGCCTTACATTTAGGTCTTTAATCCATTTTGAGCTTATTTTTGTGTATGGTGTTAGTGAGTGATCTAATCTCATACTTTTACATGTAGCTGTCCAGTTTTCCCAGCACCACTTATTGAATAGGCTGTCCTTTCTCCACTGTACATTTCTGCCTCCTTTGTCAAAGATAAGGTGACCATATGTGCGTGGGTTTATCTCTGGGCTTTCTATCCTGTTCCATTGATCTATATTTCTGTTTTTGTGCCAGTACCATACTGTCTTGATTACTGTAGCTTTGTAGTATAGTCTGAAGTCAGGAAGCCTGATTCCTCCAGCTCCATTTTTCATTCTCAAGATTGCTTTGGCTATTCGGGGTCTTTTGTGTTTCCATACAAATTGTGAAATTTTTTGTTCTAGTTCTGTGAAAAATGCAAGTGGTAGTTTCATAGGGATTACATTGAATCTGTAGATTGCTTTGGTTAGTAGAGTCATTTTCACAATGTTGATTCTTCCAATCCAAGAACATGGTATATCTCTCCATCTATTTGTATCATCTTTAATTTCTTTCATCAGTGTCTTATAATTTTCTGCATACAGGTCTTTTGTCTCCTTAGGTAGGTTTATTCCTAGGTATTTTATTCTTTTGTTGCAGTGGTAAATTGGAGTGTTTTCTTGATTTCACTTTCAGATTTTTCATCTTTAGTGTATAGGAATGCCAGAGATTTCTGTGCATTAATTTTGTAGCCTGCTACTTTACCAAACTCATTGATTAGCTCTAGTAGTGTTCTGGTAGCGTCTTTAGGATTCTCTATGTATAGTATCATGTCATCTGCAAACAGTGACAGCTTTACTTCTTCTTTTCCGATTTGGATTCCTTTTATTTCCTTTTCTTCTCTGATTGCTGTGGCTAAAACTTCCAAAACTATGTTGAATAATAATGGTGAGAGTGGGCAACCTTGTCTTGTTCCTGATTTTAGTGGAAATGCTTTCAGTTTTTCACCATTGAGGATGATGTTGGCTGTGGGTTTGTCATATATGGCCTTTATTATGTTGAGGAAAGTTCCCTCTATGCCTACTTTCTGCAGGGTTTTTATCATAAATGGGTGTTGAATTTTGTCAAAAGCTTTCTCTGCATCTATTGAGATGATCATATGGTTTTTCTCCTTCAATTTGTTAATATGGTGTATCATGTTGATTGATTTGCGTATATTGAAGAATCCTTGCATTCCTGGAATAAACCCCACTTGATCATGGTGTATGATCCGTTTAATGTGCTGTTGGATTCTGCTTGCTAGTATTTTGTTGAGGATCTTTGCATCTATGTTCATCAGTGATATTGGCCTGTAGTTTTCTTTCTTTGTGACATCCTTGTCTGGTTTTGGTATCAGGGTGATGTTGGCCTCCTAGAATGAGTTTGGGAGTGTTCCTCCCTCTGCCCTATTTTGGAAGAGTCTGAGAAGGATAGGTGATAGCTCTTCTCTAAATGTTTGATAGAATTCACCTGTGAAGCCATCTGGTCCTGGGCTTTTGCTTGTTGGAAGATTTTTAATCACAGTTTCAATTTCAGTGCTTGTGATTGGTCTGTTCATATTTTCTATTTCTTTCTGATTCAGTCTTGGCAGGTTGTACCTTTCTAAGAATTTGTCCATTTCTTCCAGGTTGTCCATTTTATTGGCATAGAGTTGCTTGTAGTAATCTCTCATGATCTTTTGTATTTCTGCAGTGTCAGTTGTTACTTCTCCTTTTTCATTTCTAATTCTATTGATTTGAGTCTTCTCCCTTTTTTTCTGGATGAGTCTGGCTAATGGTTTATCAATTTTGTTTATCCTTTCAAAGAACCAGCTTTTAGTTTTATTGATCTTTGCTATCGTTTCCTTCATTTCTTTTTCATTTATTTCTGATCTGATTTTTATGATTTCTTTCCTCCTGCTAACTTTGGGGTTTTTTTTGTTCTTCTTTCTCTAATTGCTTTAGGTGCAAGGTTAGGTTGTTTATTCGAGATGTTTCCTGTTTCTTAAGGTAAGATTGTATTGCTATAAACTTCCCTCTTAGAACTGCTTTTGCTGCATCCCATAGATTTTGAGTCGTCGTGTCTCCATTGTCATTTGTTTCTAGGTATTTTTTGATTTCCTCTTTGAATTCTTCAGTGATCACTTCGTTATTAAGTAGTGTATTGTTTAGCCTCCATGTGTTTGTATTTTTTGCTATAACCTGAATGCAGTAGCTTATTTAGCAACTCTCAGTTAACCCATCAACCTATGAAGCCAGCCTTTGACTTGCAAAATAAAGAGGAGTCACCTGCATACAAAAAGTATGACTGGGGTACGATGAGGAGGAAAAGGAAATTACAATATTAGGAGATGTACCTAAATATACCCAAGAGGATGCTCCCTACTTGCCTTTGATATTGATTTGATTTTTTTTTGTCCCAATGCAGAGAATGCAATTACCTATATCTCAGAAAGTGTAACAACAGGTGTTACTATTGACCATAAAAATATGCCATCTCGGGTTTCCCTGGTGGTGCAGTGGTTGAGAGTACGCCTGCCGATGCAGGGAACACGGGTTCGTGCCCCGGTCTGGGAAGATCCCATATGCCACGGAGCGGCTGGGCCTGTTAGCCATGGCTGCTGAGCCTGCGCGTCCGGAGCCTGTGCTCCGCAAAGGGAGAGGCCACAACAGTGAGAGGACCGCGTACCACAAAAAAAAAAAAAAAATGCCATCTCTTTTTTAAAGGTGGTGCTAATGTTTAACATTATGGCTTCCATTGGCAATAAACTCTGAAGGCAAAGTTCTAGGATTTATAAAAAGCCTTTCTCTACATGTGTCACAACACTTTAACTTACATCTAGTTTGACCATATAAGCTGCTTAGATGAGACTTGTAATGTCATTTCCTGACATTAATTTGATTTAACTTCCAGTATTATCAAGTGATAAAGTGTACTTCTGTCATAATATCCAGTCCATCTGTGTGGTAGTTAGAAAATAGTTAGTTTTATGCTAATTGTGTTGGTTCCTGAAAAATTGGTTCCATAACATATTCTTTATGTGGGAACTTTAATAGCAATGCTTTCATCAAGAAACTCTGTCCATCCTGCTGTGGAACTCATTCTATTAATACTTAATGGTGTACAAGTTGTTGGGACAGGAAGATGAAGGAACTATGCTGTCCCTATGTTCATACATAGACATGAGAATACATTTCCGTAAATTTTGTTCTATGAGAACTACCTGCTAACCAACCTTCTGCTTACAATCTTGACTTTCTCTGAGTCATCCTCCTCAATTCTGACAAAATGATCTTCCTGTAATGCACACCTGCCCATGACACTCCTAGGCTTGAAACACTCCAATAATCCCCAAATGTCTATAGAGCAAAGTCCAAGCACATTAGTATGATTCACAACACCATTATGAACAGAAACCTATTCTCCTTCCCAGGCTCATTTCTCATCATTCCTTACCTCACATGATGGATCCATGACAAACATAATTTATTTTGTGTTTCATGCTTTTACTCAGTCTATGAGTCTTTGCTTGGTCAACTAACTTCTCATCCTTTGGGAGTTCAGGCATTCTTTCCTCCAGGAGCATGTCACTGCCTCTCTTTTTTTCCTTGCAGTTGGGATAAGTACGATCCATACTTCTTTCTTTAGTTACTATGTGCGAATTTTTATCCTCACACTTGGGTGCTTCATTGAAATACATTAATGTGTTTATTCCTACTAAACTATAAACTACTAGGTGTTGTATTCCCAGATATTTCCTGGCACCAGGAAGATGAGATCCAAGAGCACCAATGGGATAAGTCCCAGTCTTAGCAGTCAGGCAGAGAAAGCAAAGTTTCCCTTCCTCTGCCTCTTTGTTCCTTTTTTTATTCAGGCCCTCATTGCATTAGATAACGCCCACTCACATTGGAGAGGGCAATTGCTTTATTGATTCAAATGGAAACACCCTCACAGACACACCTGGAGATAATGCTTAACCAGAAAACTGAGCATCCCATGACCCAGTCAAGTTGACACATAAAATTAACCATCACAACTGCAAATGTAAAGTCAAGCTTTAGACTCATTTGTAGGTGACATAAATTCAGTATGTACTTTATGTGTTGAGGGAAATTGAATGAATATGAAATTACATTTCAGGACAATGAATCTGATATTGCTTTGTAAAATGAAATACAGAAGAGACCAGAAAAAGCTACACATATGAGTACTGATATTGGAGGTAATAAAAGCCAAATTCTAGAGTTATGAACGTGGGGAAGGAAAATAAGAGATAGTTATAAAAATAATCACTGTTAAACTTTTAAATGTATTCAATGTGTTAAGAATTGTGTTAAGTGCCATTTAAATCTCTCAAAAACCCTGCATGGATAAACACTGAAATCTGAGATAAACCAGATTCAGGTTAAATAACCTTCCTGAAGTCATACTTCAGAGATTTAAAAGCAGCTCTGTGATAACCTCATACTCTTTCCACTGCATTGCTTCTGCCTCTTGGCCAAATGGGTAAATATATTCAACATACACACATGGTGTGAACACTGTGGATATAGTGTAGCTCTCAGGATCTTTTTCACATCTTACACATATCTGATGAATTTGGTAAAGTCAGGAGAGAGAAAATAGCTAAGTGAATACAAAGGACTGAGTTCTCTTTTATCCTCATTTGTAAGTCAACTCAAATAAGCAAGCTTACCAAGAATCACCTAATGATTGAAGCTCAAGACCCTCTGGGGCCACTATTTTTTATTTAATGAAACTACCAAAGATCTCCAATGTCAGTTCTGTGAAGGGCAGACTACTGTGATTCTTAGTTCCTCAAATGATGTTGATACATGTGGTAGGCTGAACAGTGGTCCCCCTGCAAAGATATACATGTCCCAATCTCTGGAATTTGCAACTGTTACCTTATATAAAAACAACGGCAAAAAGATTGCATATGTGATTAAATGAAGGATTTTTCTTTTTTCTTTTTTTTTTTAATTGGGTTATAGTTGCTTTACAATGTTGTATTAGTTTCTACTGTACAACAAACTGAATCAGCTATATGTATACATATATCCCTTCCCTCTTGGACCTCCTTCCCACCCACCTATCCCCCCAAATCCCACCCATCTAGGTCACCACAGAGCACCAGGTGAGCTCCCTGTGCTACACAGCAGGTTCCCACTAGCTATCTGTTTTACACATGGCAGTGCACAAACATCAGTCCCAATCTCCCAATTCATCCCACCCCCTCCCTCTGTCCACACATCCATTCTTTATGTCTGTGTCTGTATTCCTGCCCTGCAAATAGATTCATCTGTATCATTTTTCTAAATTCCACATATATGCATTAATATACGATATTTGGTTTTCTCTTTCTTACTTCACTCTGTGTGACAGTCTCTAGGCCCATCCACATCTCTAAAAATGGCCCAATTTTGTTCCTTTTTATGGCTGAGTAATAGTCCATTGTATATATGTACCACATCTTTCTATCCATTCATCTGTCGATAGATATTTTCTTTAAACAACAAACATTTATTTCTCACAGTTTTGGATGCTGGAAGTCTAAGATCAGGGTGCCAGAAATGTTGGGTTCTTGGTGAGGCCTCTCTTTCTGGTTTGCAGATGGCTGCCTTCTTGCTCTCACATGGCTGAGAGAGATCACCTCTCTCATATATCTTTTTGCCCTCGTTTTTTGAGAAATAATTGTCATACATCACTGTATAAGCTTAAGGAGAAGAGCATGATGGTTTGATTTACAGATCTTATGAACTGATTACCACAGTAGATTCAGCTAACATCCATCTTTTTATGTTTTTATGATATTTAGCATTCTCTTTTCTCGACTCAAAGAACTCCCTTTAGCATTTCTTGTAAGGCAGTTCTAGTGGTAATGAACTTCCTCAGATTTTGTTTGCTCAGGAAAAGTCTTTATTCCTCTCTTGTTTCTGAAGGACAGCTTCACCAGGAATAGAATTCTTGGTTGAAAATTATTTTCTTTTTTTGTTTTGGGGTTTTATTTGCAGTACACAGGCCTCTCACCGCTGTGGCCTCTCCCGTTGCAGAGCACAGGCTCCGGACGTGCAGGCTCAGTGGCCATGGCTCACGGGCCCAGCCACTCTGCGGCATGTGGGATCCTCCCAGACCGGGGTATGAACCCGTGTCCCCTGCATCGGCAGGCAGACTCCCAACCACTGCGCCACCAGGGAAGCCTGACAGTTATTTTCTTTTAATATTTTGAATATTTCATGTCATTTTCTCTTAGCCTGAAAAGTTTCTCCTGAGAAATCCACCAATAGTCTTACAGGGTTTCCCTTGTATGTAACTTCTCTCTTTCTCTTGTTGTTCTTAAAATTCTTTGAAAAGAAAAACACTAATTTGAAAAGATACATGCATGACAATATTCATAGCAGCATTATTTACAGTAGCCAAGATATGGAAACAACGTAACTATCCATCAACAGATGGATGGATAAAGAGTATTACTCAGACATAAGAAAGAATGAAATCCTTCCATTTGCAACAGCATGAATGGACCTAGAGGGTGTTATGCTTAGTGAAATAAGTCAGACAGAGAAAGACAAATACTCTACATTATCACTTATACGTGGAATCTAAAAAATAAAACAAATAATGTATATAGCCAAACAGAAAGAGACTCACAGATATAAAGAACAAACTCGTGGTTACCAGTGGGGAAAGGGAAGGGAGAAGGGGTACGATAGGGGAATGGGATTAAGAGATATAAACTACTATGTATAAAATAGATAAGCAGCAAGGATATATTGTACAGCACAGGGAAATATTGCCATTGTTTTGATATTACTTTAAATGGAGTATAATCTGTAAAAATACTGAATCATTTTTGTGCACCAGAAACTAGTATAATATTGTAAATCAACTATACTTCAACAAAAAAATGAAAAATACAAATTCAATATAGTTATTTAATTCTTAAATATAACTTGAACATAAGATAATGAAAGTTACCAACAAATAATAAACCATTCTGAAGAGAATCCTATTTCCAGGAGGAAGAAAATGAATATTGTTATTTTTTTGAATTGACAGCCTTATTGATCAAATTAGAGTACATTTATAGTGATTTATATACATCATTATTAAGTTCTTTGTATTGGTTGAGATCATGTTTGAAAAGATTGAATCAGTAAAAATGAGTGTTCTTAGAAAGTGTTTCCATAAGTCATCTGCACTGTGTTTGGCATGAAAACTTTTGTAATTATTCAAATATTATTTTAAATCTTTATGCTTTATGTTATCAGAACCACTAAAAGTATTGTCTTGAATATATGTGTGTGTATAACCATATTTTATATATATACTATAATATATATACAGACATATAATATAAAAAAAACTATATATATTCCATAGTTATGTATCTATAAAATAAAACATTCTCTCTCATAAAAAAAAATCCATTTTTTCTGACTTTTGAGAATTTAATTATAATGAGTCCTATTTGGGATCTTTTGGGCCTCATGGATCTGGATGTCCATTTTTCTCCCCAGGTTCAGGAAGTTTTCAGCCATTATTGCTTTAAATATACTTTTGGTCCCTTTCTCTTTCTCCTTACCTTCCTAGATTCCCATAATGCAAATATTGTTTCTTTTCACTGTGTCCCATAATTCCCAAAGGATTTCTTCACTTTTAAAAAATGCTTTTTGCTCCTCTGACTGGGTAATTTTGACTGTCCTATCTTGCAGACCTTTCTTCTTCTTCATGGTCAATTCTACTTACGAAACTACTGAATTCTTCAGTCCAGTTATCGCATTTTTCAACTCTAGGATTTCTGTTTGTTTTTTTGTTTTGTTTGGGTTTGTTCTTTTTTTTTTTTTTGATAGTTGCTATTTCTTTATCATATTTCTCATTTTGTTCATGCATTGTTTTCCTAATTTCATTTAGTGTCTGTTCATGTTTTCTTGTAGTTTACTAAACTTGCTTAAGAGGATTATTCTGAATTCTTTGTCTGACAGTTCACAGATCCCCATTTTTTAGTTATTTGTTTCCTTTGGTGGTGTCATATTGACCTGATTTTTTGTGATCCTTGATTCCTTACATTGGCATCTGCACATTTGGGCATTTGGGTTCTTCTTCCAGACTTTACAAGTTTGCTTTGGCAAAGACAGTTTTTGACCAGTCAGCTTAGTTTTAATTTCTGGGTGTGTCTGCTGGTAATGTCCTTGGGCAGGTGGGGCCTGCTATTATGGTCTATTCTGAGGCAAAGCAACAATTCAGACTCTAAGGACGAGTATGAGGATTGTGACACTGCCTGGGAACAGTTGGATGGGACTGCTGGCTTGGTTTCCTACCCAAGTAAGGCTATAGGATGGGCTCCATGGTTGCCTGGATTCTCTGGTAAGGCTTACTAGAAGGTTGGGACTAGGTACTACATACAGTAGTAGATGGGGCTACAAATTAGCTTCCTTGTCCTGGCAGGACAGCACGATGAGACCCAGGGCTTGGGTTCACCCTCATTATTTGGGGATTCAAATAGTATGCACTGATTCCTTGGTCAGGTGAGGCCACAAGTTTTGCTCTGCAGACTGGGAAAGCCATAAGCTCTGCTTTCTGTTCCAGTACCACTGTACATAAGGCTGATGGATGGGCTATTTCTGTGTGCTCCAGTTCTGTTCCCTGTCCAGACAAGATGAAGGCTGTATTCCGCAATGAGTAGAGCTATGAATTAGATTCCTTGTCCAGGCACAGCAGGACAAGCAACTCTAAATCCAGTAAAGCTGTTTGTTGTCTTAACTGAAGCTGACCTACATTACAAGTTCCCTAACTGAACAGGGCCACTGGCTTTGCTCTGCAAACTCTTGGCTCTGCTCACCTCTTGGTTCATGTGCCACTGGACCACATAGCTTCCTGGAATTGTCTCCAGCCCTTCTGGTCAGATGGGGTCACAAGACAATCTTCACAGCAGGTGGGGCTGTGATTCAGCTCCTTGCCTGGATGTGGGCAAACCAGGCTCCAACGCTGGCAAAACTCCTTATTTGAGGATCTGAATCAAGTAGATCTATAGCCTACTTAGTTCTCTGGTCAGAATGTACCTCCAACTAGATTTTTCAGATAAGTAAAGCCTCTGGTTAGGATTACTACTTGGGAACTGCAGGAATGAACTTGGTCTGCCAAGATCTGTGCGGTGGTCACTGCGAACACCTCCCTGCATCTCCATCACTGTCAGATTTCCAGTGGTCCAGCCCCACACATCCCCAAGCAATCCCTGAGGGGTGAGATCAGAGTAGGGGCTCCTGCAATGTTACCCACAACGCTGGGAGCGCTGGTTTTCCTCTGGGTTCTCTTTTCCCCCTGGAGGAACCAGAGGCTCAGGAGAGACCTCTCTGTGTGTTGCTGTGCTGGCTTGGGAAAAGGGCAATGCAGTCAACGTGTAGCCACCTCTCTTACCGTCTAATGCAGTTTCTCTTGGTCTCTGTGTTGTGGAGGGTGGGGGTGGGGGGTGGTGCTTCAGCCTCTCCCCCATGTTCTAGGATTCTCTCAGTAGTGTCTTGTCCTTGAATAGTAGTTAATTTTCTCCTTGTGAAGATGAGGGAAGCCAGGAAATTTCTGTGTCACCGTCTTGGTGATGTCATTCCAAATGAAGGATTTTTGAGATGGGGAGATTATCCTGGATTATTTGCATGGGCCCTAAATGCAATCACAACTGTCTTTATAAGAGAGAAGTAGAGGAGATTACACAGAAGAAGAGGAGAAGGCAGAATGACCACAGAGGCAGAGACTGGAGTGATGCAACCACAAGACAAGGATTGCTGGCAGCTACCAGAAGCAGGAAGAGACAAGGAACCGAGTCTCCCTTGGGCCCCCAGAGAGAGCATGGCCCCACTGGCACTTTGGTTTCACTCAGTGATAATGATTTTGGACTTCTGCTCTGGCCTCCAGAATTGTGAGAGAATAACTTTCCGTTGTTTTAAGCCACCAGCTTGTAATAATTTGCTACATCAGCCACAGGAAAGTAATATAATACCCAAATGACATTGGAAAGACTAAATCACAAACACACTAAAAATTTGATAATACGTCACTGGATTATATCATTTTCACATAGAAAAAAAGGGAGTTACTTCCCTTGAGAAGTACCTTGAAAAGTATTTGGATTGACCTTAGAAAGCTGAATATTATGACTTCCCAGATTTTGTTTACTCCATGTGCAGACAATTTTACAGTCATTCTTTCCAAACTCCCCATTTAAAGTGCCACTATTACAGATTTGACTGATGTTAAAATGTTAGAACTGACGAAATAAATGAGTGTTAATAAAACAGTGAAGTGTTCTGGTATCAAGTTACTGAACCAACACAATGGTTTATAACACCATGATGAAACCAAATAATTGGATACTGTGATGAATTTGAGGTATTACAGTTTTAATGGTGTTAAGCTTATGATAAGTGTTAAACAGTAATGCTACGTTCCTTTTGTTCATAGGCTCAGTGGGATGGCTTGACTGGGCGTATCACCTTCAATAAAACCGATGGCTTGAGGAAGGATTTTGATCTGGACATTATTAGTCTCAAAGAGGAAGGAACTGAAAAGGTAACCTCCTCAATAATAAATTTGAAAATTAAGAAAAAGCACTGCTCATACATTTTTACTTGCACAAACAAGTAGGGGAATGATAAAGTGATTCTCTCAGCATGTTCATTTACGTCCAGTTTTCTAGATCTCTCTCCCTGATAATGCAGATAGATGTTGATGTGCTAGATTCTTAAATTGTGTGTGCTATTAATAGCAGTGCTAATGGTTATATAGTGCTTCCTTTATATACAAGTATCATTATATTATCACATATATAGAACCTTAGGGGTGGATGTCATTAGCCTCATTTCTCAAAGGTTTTAAGAAATTGAGTTTAGACTTGGGAAGTCAGAAGATGTCGATGATTTATATTTGGAATGGCATCCAAGGGTTACTTAGAAATGAATTTTAATTTTACTCCATTTTGAGACTGGTGACAGAGGGACAAAATTAAGTAGGATAGAAAAGGCTTACTGAAGCAAACTAACTTTGCATCCCTAATTTTAGGAGGACATATGCCAAAAAATGGATTTTAATGTTGAGTTCTTATTTTAGGCTTATTTAGTTATAATTCTCAACCTCTCAATGATTTGAGTTCCATTCTTGTTACTATTTAGAGCAATGCAAATGTAAGCTATTTAATTAATAATAATAAAATAATTTGCCTCCTCTTTATTATACCAATTTTCATATTCACAGCTATGCATTGGGATAATCAACACTTATAGTGTGAAGACTTTGCCCTTTAGAACCTTAAAAAAAAAGATTTGAAGCCCCCAGAACAACTATCTGAACACCAAAACTCTATAAGCCAACATTTTTTTCACTATAGGGGACAAAAAGCTTAATGTAAAAAAATGGCTTTGGGAACAATCAGTTTTACTTAGTTGAAATATTTCCATGATTTTTAAAATGAGATAAGGTTTCTATTTCTGTTTTGTTGCTTTTGTTAACTGAGACACATTTTTTTTAAGGTCTTAACTATACCTCACCCCCAAATAGCTTAATTAAAATAAACAAAGATTAATTAGGCTGAATGTAAAAGGTGACCACCAGTGCTGAAATGTCTGAGGAAAATAATTAGTTCACAGCTTTGAGAGTTCACACTAGTCACGCAGATTTCCCCTTTTAAAAATGCCCTCTCTCTTCATCTCCTCTCTTCCTCTCTCTCTCTGTGTCTCTGTCTCTCTGCCTCTCTCTTCCTCTCTCTGTCTCTCTGTCTCTCTCTCAGGCTTCTTCACTCTGATTTCCTTGTCTGTTGGGTTAACATGCTCTGACAGAGCACAAGGCATCAACGTAGCCTCCATAATGGATGTGGAATTTGGGCTACAGGGGACACAAGGAAAGAAAATAATATTGTTATGGACTAAAAGCCTATAATGATTTTTTTAAAGAAAATGTCTTCTTCTCTATACATGCTTCTCTCTCCCTCTCCACTCCGTTTAATGTACAGAGCTGAAGAGGGAACAAAACCTGTTAAAGAAACATCTTTTTGGCTCAGATGTGTGAGGAAATAGATGAAGCTATTGTTATGCTTTTCCAGCTATTTATACACGTCAATATTATGCACATTCTATTGGTGTTTTTCCAACAAAAGTAAAATCGAGTTAGATGAAAGTGTTTTCTCAATTTGTTTCTTTTTCTCTTCGTTGTTTGCAATAACATTTCTTTCTTCAGGTGACTTGGGCTCAATTCCTGAGAAGGCTGATTAAACCTTAAAGCAATGGGAGAAGCCAACCTATCCTTCTCAGGCGTCAAGGGAGGAAATGGCCAATCTTTTCATGTCAGCCTTTTGCAGGGTCCACAGGGAAAGTTGTTAGAAAAAGCCTATTTTCTCATTGGTCGATTGACTAATCTTTAACATGTCCTTTAACATGTCTTCTTAAGGAATGATAAAGACCTTTTAATTCTGCAGCATAGATGTGCATATTCAAAAGAACTTTAAGGCATTTATTTGGTGTGCAAAAGGAAAAGTGAAAATCAGGTTGTACCACCTAGTAGAAGTAACTTCTGTGGGACCCAGTACTTGGTTCATCGTTTTACTGTACCTATTCTCAGGCTTTATATTGAATTAAGATGCAAGATTCCCAATAATGGGTGGGGAATGTAATGCTGTGAACACTTAATCACCATGATACCTTTTGGCTTCCATGCTCCATTTTAATTAAGTGCTATTTTTATTTTTCCCTCTGAAAACCAAGGTTGCTGGCGAAGTGTCTAAACACTTATATAAAGTGTGGAAGAAGGTTTGTACACGGACAAAAACTGCAGGAAATCTGGGGGTGGAGTGGGAAATACCAAAGGAAAAACCTGCATCCTTCCAGTTTTCCCAGACCAGTAGCTCTCCAATTGCAGTTTAGAGGCGATATTCCATATAAAAGGAGAATGGGGATGATTGAATATGTTGTCTCTCAACAACATTGCCTGTGAATTGAAACAAGTTTGAGGTGGATCAAATAATGATGGATTAAATATTTCCCCCTAGATTATTTTTGTTTCTCCCGGGTAGGATCCGTCCCTGTCAGGACTGAAAGCAGGTAACTGCAACAGAAGCAGACACTGGGTCATTGATATTCTTTCTCGAATCACTAAATATTTTTCCCTAAAGGGCATAAAAACAGTAGATTTGATCCATCAGACTAGTCAGATAGGCTAAGGCTCAGAAGGGCTGGGACATCTCCTTCAATGTCACCACCACAAAATACGAGCCATTTTTAGAAATTCCCTTTTCTTATGTACTATCTTTTTTTATGCAGTAAAGCAAAAATTGTCAGTGCATATTGCTTTGCAATTTGTTTTAGAACCCCAGTTTCCAGAGGACAAAAACATTAGAGGTTTTGAAAGGGAAATGAGATTATCTTGTAAATCATAACACCTAGTATCATGTTGTCAAAGAATGTGCACAGATTTATTACAGAAGCAAATGTTAGACATTACAAACATTCAGATCAGGAAAATGCCCCAGTGATATGCAAACATTGTCTTTCATTCTCTCTCTAAAACCACTTGCTAAACTATTTGTTGATTGACAGATGGACCTTAAATTACTGTTCAACTTGAACAGTTTTGTCAGGTTCACTTTCATCTTTTGAATTATCAGTTAAGTCATAGAAAGTGTAAACAGTTTCTCCCTGTAGTCAAAAACCTTGTCTCCCTTTTGGTAGTACTCAGATGAGCTCCAAAATGTCCTGCTTTTAAGTTTAAAAAAAAAAGTTTAAAAACGGGTTTAATAACCTTGTTTTAATCTTCAGTGAATCAGGCTACCAAAGGCACAGGGAAGGCAATCCCATCTCTTCTCTGATAATAAGTAAATGAACCTAACTGGCACCCAGAAAGAAGCTTATTAACACTAATCCAGCTTGAGACTCCAGGCACTTTATGCAATGTTGAATTAATTCAAACCAAATATCCTAGGGAATGAAATCTAAGCCCTGAAATTTTACTCAGAGGAGGGGAATGTCCTTTATTTGTCACTAAACTGCAATAATCGCCCCCACTTCCCAGGGTTGCACTTCTTGGCTTTCCTCCTACCTCCATGCCGTTGTGCCTCTTCCTTCCTGCTGACCTATCGTTGCCCACTTTGCAAGTTGTATACACTGTGATGTGGTGTTTTGTGTTATGCCTGCTCATCAACAATTTACAGTAACCTGAGTGCTAGCACATGAGACCTATTGAGACCCAACAAACACATTGGCCTTTCCCTACAAGACTCCATCGTACAAGAGAAGGATTCACCCCCATTGTCTTCAAATTCCAAAAGCTCTTCTCTGCGCTCTGACGTTTTTCAGTAGAGAAGAGTCTGCCTGAAATTCTTTCCAAAAGACGGATATAGCAGTCTTTACAAAACCCATCACTAAAAATGTGTTCATAAAGCTCATGATACACAAAACAGATACACTTTTTTTCACCTAGGTGTTCGGTTATTTCACTCCGAAATTTTGGATTTTGAGTTTATGTGAATCACATACCAGGTTTGGGAGATAGATATTAGTCACTCTCTGAGCATCCTTTTGTTGCATTACATCTTTTAAAAAAGTTTGCTTAATGGCATTTGGGCACTCATTTTAAAATGCTTCCCTCTGTTGTCTGAGATAATAAATGGCTGCTCCCTCATGCCAGTTTACAAAGTGAAAGAAGGCAGGGCCCGACAATTTCGCTTTTGAGCCTTCCTCCCAACAAATAATTGGTCCACCGTCCACTACTTCTCACTGGTGAATTGCTGCTGACTGCTTTTGCTACAGTTTGAAAACTGAGGTTCTGCTTCCTGGAAGCCCTCCTCCAAGGTCGGAGAACAGGACTGAAATGCTAAACACCCTGGCATCTGGGTAACTGTGTCCCTCTCCCTAATACACATGAATCATGGAATCTTGCTTTTTCAGAAAGAGACATTCATTCACGTGTTCATTTACTTCAATTAATGGGTAAAATCAGTGGACAACTTAGGTTTAAAAGACACACACATGCATGCACGCACGCACAAACACACACACACATACGCGCACACACACACACACACACGCACTCTACTGCTTTGATGATTAAAAGGTTTGAAAATAGAAGGCTGAGGTCATTCAAACTCCATACGTACTCCAAACTCCAAACTGTCCACTTCCCAGGAATAGCTTGATCGTTACTATACTTTGAAACTCTTTTAGTCTAGATTTGAGGAAACTTCTGTTACACAGATAGTAGGAAAAAATAATCTCCTTTTTCTTATTTTATGGAGGAAAGTTTACATTGAATGGGACTTTGGGAATCATTTGATTAGAACTACATCAGCAATGATATCTGACCTTCCACACTTTTAGTGAGGTTAATAAAAGAAAAAAAAGCCAGATGTTAAGCTGTGGGGTGTATTTGTCTACAATTTCAAGTTTGTATTTTAAAAGGGAGTGATGTTGCAAGGCCATTCAACCCTGCCATTTGCAAATATTAGTATAGGTCCTTTAAACACTTGACATTAATAGAAATAAGAGTTACAGAGAACACATTTCATTACTTAACAAATTGGCTAAAAACACAGTTATTTTCTCCACCTTTCAATACTTAATTAAAAATTAGGTTCCATTCTCCCCAGTGCCTAAGTCAAGCTTTAATTAAAAGCACAGCCAGGGCCCAATTTAGACACAGTCTTCATAGAGTTAGAAGTCAACTGTTCACAACCTAAAGCATAGCTTTGGATGAAAACCAATAGATTCCCAGTTGTGGTTAGCCTGAGATACGTTTCCTAGAAGCGAGGGTGCCTGCCCCAAAAAAGTGAAAGTAGGGGTGGAGGTTAGAAGAGAGGAAAGAAAATATGGTCCCCCTTTCTTGGGTTTAAAGCCAGACAAAGAAAAGATTCTTTAATCAGCAGACATGTGTTGTGTGCATTCTAAGTGATGAACATCGCTCTTGATCCTGGAAAGACTGAATGGTTATTAAAGGTGTTAACCTACAGCTTAATCCTACCTCTAATACCCTCTCTATAGACAGGATGGAATACTTTCAAATGCAAAAAATACCCCAAACTCCCATTTATCTAGACCTGTCTCCTATGTCACCAACCAACTAGCTCTAATTAAGTATAGAAAGAAGACAGTGAAACTGAAATAGTTCGCACTGATGTGTGAATGTGTGATACAGTACTTGCAACTTCCTCAAAGAATTTATATTTCTAAAAAGAATACTTGTCAAGCTAAATGAATTATCAGCTGCTGCATTTAGACAGTAAATCAAAGTAAATAAATAGAAAAGGAAAGAAGCCTAACATTCCCACAGGTAAAACTTTATTTAAATATCAGGAAAGCTCTAATGTCTCCATTTCGCTGGTGAGGAAATTGAGCCACAGCAGGGTTAATTAACTTGCCCACGGTCACATTGTTGGTAAATTGCAAAATTAGAATCTGGACAAGAGTATATCTGGAAAGCTCATACTCTGTCCAGCTAGCCAGTGTCCTCCCATTGGAAGAGTATATTTAGAGATCAAGCATAGGTCACCCTGTCCATCCCAGAGTATGTCCGAGTGTTGGTGTTCCTAAACTGACCCTGTTTTTCATAGTTCCTTTACTTTATCAGCTTATAAATTTCAAAAAAATAATTTCGCTAACAATTCCAAGTTCTTTCATAACAGGACAAGCTTAAAGAAATTACTGAGGCAGTCATTCAGATGTCCTTCGTTAATGTTTGTGCAGTGCTTATACCAACACTTTCACATGCATTTGCTCATTTGATATGCTCAGCATCCCTATAAAATATTTTATAGTTAGAGAACGAAAGCTCAGAAAGTTTAGTATCTTGTCCAATATCACACTGCAACCAGGTTTGCATCCCATCTCACTAGGCTGGCAGTAAACGCCTACAGAAGGCTTCAAAGAACTCGATTCTCTGAGGCTCTTTTCCTAGGTTGTCCCCAGAGGCAAAACAAATCAATATACTTCTACAAGGTCTTATAACCCAGAAATGACTTTGCCACTGGAGGAAATTTGGCTTATTATTTCTTAAAAGAGCAATGGGCTTCACTGACTGCCAATCACAATGATTGCTTCTGTGATAGATAAAAAGATCAATAAGCAATAAAAGTGAATACCTTCACTGAAGGCATTCATGGTCAAGTGAACAAACAAGACAGGTAAACAGATGATAATAACAGAAGAAGGTCCAGAACAGAGATACAAGGAAGGTATGAACAGAGTACTACTAGTTTTCACAAGAGGTACCCCGACCCAGCACTGACTCCTCCAGTAAAATAGGCCTAGAACTTAGTTTACTGCTCATCCACACTTTTTCTTCCATTTACGTTTCCCTTTTAGATGCCTGATCTCTCCACTATCCATCCTGCCTCCTCCATCCCATTTCTTATAAATTTTAAAGGCATTGATAGTAATACTTTGGTAACACAAGGTTTGTATCAATAAAATGTAAGCTCCACAAGACCAGAAATTTTTATCTCTTTTGTTCACTGCTATGCCCTCTAAGGCCTAGAAGAATCCCTGTCATATAAGTAGTTGTTCAACAAATACATATTGGAAGAAAATCCAATACTCATTTAAAAATTCTTAATTTAAAACAGAACATTGAACTTAATAAATTAAAAACAAAAAGACCTCCCCCTACTCCACCCCACATAGCACAAATTTTCTGTTCCATCTACACACTCATTCTTCCATTGTTTTGTTTTCCCACATTTAGTAGCTTCCACTGTGATGCCCTGTTGTCTTCTCCCCAGACTATGAGCTTTTGTGCCTATTCCTGGTGTACCAGGGACCTCTCTTTAGCATAAATGCCATCACTGACTGCCAGCAGCCTCTGATGTAATGTGTTCTGTGTAGATTGGGATTTGGAACTCCAACAGTGGGCTTAACATGACAGACGGCAACAAAGACAGGTCCAATAATATCACCGATTCACTCGCCAACCGAACGCTCATCGTCACCACAATTCTGGTAAGTTGACTATGTGGAATTCAGGGCATCTTATCCAGACTCTTACTCTAGACCTTGAAGGATTCCTCAACTATCCTTTTCATGCCAACAACTCTCTCTGTAAATGTCTATGTTTAACTGGGACACTAGAAGCTTATGTTTGTGTGTACCTATAATAGATTGAATTATCAGCTTCCAACATTGTTCTGAAGATTTCCTACTTCCAATCCATTCTCATCTCTGTTTTGCTCCACTCTCTAGCCCCACCCAGCTGGTCTCCCTTGCTCTCTGGCTGCTGGTTGGTTTCAACCAAGGAGAGACTAAGACCAGGGAAGTGGAGGAAGAGACCCAAGGAGATTTCTTCCGCTGTTTCCCAACAGTATTGTCAGAACCTCTGTCCTTCACAGCCACAGCTTCTACCCTGTCAATGATCCTGCCTCCATATGCTATCTGCACTGGACTCCTGGAACACTCTTTCCTCCCTCTCTGCCTCAACCCTAGCTTCCTAATTATGTTGCTCCCTGGGTGTCTATATCCCAGTACAATTCTCACCACCATCCCTGTTGCCTCCCTTTGTCTTGCTCATTCCTCTGTAAATAGCCCCTTTATTAACTGCTCTTCAAAAGCCCAGGTAAAAGTACCTCCTACTCTGTGTTGGAACCCCTGTCATGCCCCCATCTAGCAACTGTGCACTCACAAGTTGTTCGTTCTCCCTCTTTGCTCTATCCTAATCCAAGAAGTAAAGGGAGTGGCCACCTCTAAAATCTTCACTTTTGGACCTTCCTGTTTTGATTTAGTCCATGATGTCAGGCCAATTTATTTCTGAAACAGTTAGCTTCAGAGAATTATTCATCCAAAATGAAAACCATTTTGTTTTCCTGGTGTCTACTTTCTCTGAAACTTTCTCATGGAAATACAGAGTTTTCTACTTCTATCAGTTTGTTTGAGGATAAGCCTAAACACAAAGGACAGATCAGTAATGTAGTAACTATTATGATTGTATAAAATAAAATACATTTTTATTTATTCAAATGAGAATAAATAATAAATAAAAATAAATTTTTATTTATTCAAATTAATTAATAAGATTATAGATACACAGACTTAAGGAAATGTCCATTATTCATAGGATAGGGGATTTATCACATAAGCATATAAACAAAGAATTTACCAGATGTGAGCTCTAAGATGCATTCAAATAAGAAAGTGGAATCGATGATAAAAGAAGACACTGAAATGGCCTTTGAATAAGATATCCTGAATGAAACCAAGAAAAAATAGGTAAGTAATAAGGGAATAGTGAAGTTGAGATGCAATTTAGCTGAGAAATGAGAAAATTAAAATATTCAGAGTATTTAGTAGACAGGAAGTTTGCAGAACAAGGGAATATATTTGCTGATTTAGATTTCCCTTTTATAAGTAGGTGAAGCTCATAGATAAAAGCCAGGAGGGAGGGTGGGTCTAGCACTAGAAGCTTGAGTGTGGGCACAGCTGCATGCCAGACATCCAGACATCAGATCAACCCCTGCCTTCTCTGCCAGACCTAAAGTTCAAAAATGATTGTGTCTCTATGACACCATTCACTCACAGCTCTGCCCTCAGCAGTGGAGGGGAAAAACTCTCAATCAAAGAGAGAGGAGGGAGTGAAATAATATATGAAGTGTTCTATATTTGTAGAGGAGGTACAAAAGATGAGTTTAGCAAAGGCAGAAGGGAAAGTGACTTTCTTTAGTATTCTCAAATCTTAAAAATAATTTTCAAATATTTTATATCTTCTGGCTGTTGATAGAGCTTGTGTAAGTAAATTCTGCCTTTCATTATAACAGGGTTTCATATGTGATTTGTTTCATATAGGAAGAACCCTATGTGATGTACAGGAAATCTGATAAGCCCCTGTATGGAAATGACAGATTTGAAGGATATTGCTTGGATCTATTGAAGGAATTGTCAAACATCCTGGGTTTCATTTATGATGTTAAACTTGTCCCTGATGGCAAATATGGAGCTCAGAATGACAAAGGAGAGTGGAATGGAATGGTCAAAGAACTTATAGATCATGTAAGCAAAACTATATCTCCTACATAGGGGTCTTAAATGTCAAAAAAAGTGCATAATGAGAAGAAGTAAAAGAAAAGAGAAAAAATGGTTGAGTCAGTGTCAGAAGACATGTATTATTTATTTATTTTTTTAAATCATAAAAATGGCTTGAAAAGTGGGAGAAAACAACCTACCAATGTAGTTTCCCCACTTAGAAGGGCAAGTAATGAAAAATTGAGGATAAAAATTTATGGGCCCATCCCTCCTACTGAAGAATAACCTTGAATGATTCTTAGATTAGATAAAGAGTTCTGAAGTTTGCAACTCAGAGCAAAATCTCATCGACTACTTTTATGATCTAGTTGCTCATTTCTTACTTTTCTCACATGCCCTTTTTTAAAGGCATTCTTCTGCAGTTTTCTTTCCCCCATTTAGTTCCAGAATATGTATGTGTATATATATATATATATATGTCGTGTGTGTGTATGTTTCACACTGTCTGGTTTCTTTTTGCTAATGAATACTATTTTGTAAACATAACTGTGTAAATCAACTGTTTTTATATTAGAGTCAATCAGCACAGAAGGTTTTTGTGTGAGAAGCATTTGGAGTTGAGAATAGGAATCAGGAGAACCAGGAAAAGTCTAGACATTCACCAGGAAGGTAGACAACTAAGGTGACAAGTTCAAACTTGCTTTTGCAGAGGGCTGATCTGGCGGTGGCTCCTCTTACCATCACTTACGTGCGGGAAAAAGTCATAGACTTCTCCAAACCCTTCATGACCCTGGGCATCAGCATTCTCTACCATAAGCCCAATGGCACCAATCCAGGGGTCTTCTCCTTCCTCAACCCTCTATCTCCTGACATTTGGATGTATGTGCTCTTAGCCTGTTTAGGAGTCAGTTGTGTACTCTTTGTGATCGCAAGGTAAGTTAGAGAACTACTAAACTTACAACAGATCTATGTCAGTCTCAGGTTGACCTGTATGCTCTAGAGGTAGACAGAGTTCAAGAACTTCAAAGTATTCTTTTAGTTTTGCCTGGTGTTCTATTCTGTCAAGTTCTCCCTCATAAAAGCCACTCTATAAATGAATATCTTCTAATTATTCATAAAGGTAATTTTAAAAGATAATAGGAAGACAATTTTATATATTATATTAATTTCATTTTATCAGTACTTAAAGCAATGTAAAATGGTTATGTACCCATTTTTCCCTGAATTATATTGCCACAAAAGCAATAGCTCAGCTAATAAATCTAAAATGTTTCAACAGGAAAGAGAAAAGTTGTGTCCAGATTCTTGATCCCTGGAATATTCGCAAATATTAAGCAAAATAGAAAAAGTTAGCTAGGAATTGTTGTAGCAAATAAGAAGCACTGGATTAAACAAGATTTTGAAATCCTCAGGAATAAAAACAAATACTTTGAAAATTTTATAAAATTTATTTTTTTAAAAAATTAGACAGTTAACAAGAGAATTCTGGAAATAACAATAAAAAGAAAGAGTAGTTATATATCCAGTCTGGAGGCATGAAATCTTTATGCTACCCTGATGATTCAGTTTAGATTTTATTTTCTGAGATAACCCTACATTTAACCATTCTGCTCTACACAGTTTTTCAAAGGATTGTTATACCATTCAGTAGATCATATTTTCTAAATACCTTTGATACTGAATTGGAAACACAGCTGCTTTATCTTTCTGTTGGCTTAGACAGTAGATATCCCTAGACAAACCCTGTAAAAAAAATGATTGCTTTGTTATGTCCTCTATTAATTTTCAATCTTTTTCATCCTTCAACAAAACTCAGTGAACTTTTTCTCTAATCAATTTGTGTTTTCCCTCCAGGAATTTCTAAGAGAAATCTTTCTTCATGCTAGTTCTTTGTCATTGTTCACTGTATGGTTTTGATTAATGCCAGGTAACTCTTTCCCTAGCATAATTATAAAGAAAGCTGGGAAAAATAATCTAGTTTGGAAAGGTCTTACAGATCCATAAAGCAGACATAGTAAAAGCGAATAAATGTGTGCTCTCACGTGTGGGTGAGTCACATATGTTCAATATGAAATGAATATTTCGAAGTTCTCTATACTTCATAAAGTGTACCATTACCAAATCCTAGTCTGTTTTCCAAATTTTGTCCAGATATTAAATTACTTTTAAATAATGACCAAAGCTTTCTTTCCATGTGTCTTACCTCATAAAATAGTATATTGTCAGTATGTAGAGTCATACTATCCTTTGATACATTAATACTCAATCAGTGGTTCTCAACTAGGAGAGATTTTATCCTCCAGGGAACATTTTATCCTCCAAACATTTCCAGCAATGTCTGGAAATAGCTTTTGATTGTTACAACTGAGGGTGGAGGTTGCTACTGGTATATAGTAGGTAGAGTCCAGGGATGTAGCTAAACATCCTACAGTGTGCAGGACAGCCCTCCCCCTACAACAAAGAATTACCCCAAAATGTCAATAGCACCAAGTTTGAATAACTATGCTCTAAATAATTAAAGATGATAGTGCTTTGAGTATCAAATTTTCAAAGATGAATAACTCACCTTTGGAAGGGCATTTCTCATTACTGGCTCATAAGTGAAATGAATACTGCCCTAGAATGGCCATTGAATAAATGACCACCCTAAAGTGATGTACTCTCTAACAATAAATTAGAAATCTTGTGTTGACTTGTTGTTCCATTCCTCTATTTGGGGCCCACACCTGCTGGGTGATTCTAGGGCTAGTAGAGCAATCCAAGCAGCAGAGGGCAACAGAGAAGTGAGTTTCCATATTCCCCAGCTCACTGCTTTGTCTAAACAGTGATGCTAATGAGTAGAATAGGCAAGACAATGTTGATGAGCAAGTAATTACATCATTTATCACACTGACTTGACCAAAATCACTGAAAGAAAAAAACATGTCAACAGCAACCAGAAATTCTCACAAGCCTACAGGTTGAAAGTTCTCTTTTACATTTGACACCAAGTGTGCCTTTAAATGGCCTTATTTTTACCACCAGAATATGTCAAAATAATGTAGCATTCAGTAGTTTTCCCCTCCTCATTTTGTCTGTTCCTCTATAACCTCCTGATGAACCAGAGCCCTACCTTTTCTAACTTCATTCTGTTTCAGTTAAGAAAGTAACCTCCTTTGTCCCCTAGTCAATACTATCCACTCAACATTCCTACTCACCAAGTATCATTTATAAACCAGCTCTTCTTTATTTAGCTTATTCTCCTTGTCACTCCCTTCTCACTGTCTTTCCTCTCACTCTGGGTCTTGGGGAAGTGGAGATGTCATGCGTCAAATGCAAACTTGCAAACAGCATGGTGGTAAAACATAGAAAATATAAAAATATAAAAAATAACTCCCTGCAGTGTACAAGTGCACTATCATGGGGATTGTACTCTCAGCTACATTCAGCTTCTCCATACCTTTGAATCCATTCCTGCCTCTACGTCATAAAGCCACTAAATATATTTTGGAGGTGATTCCTAAAGACAAAATCCTGATCGAATAAATGTGCCAATTCACTTTTACTTCCCACCATCATAGCTTGAACTTGGTCACTCTGCATCCATAAGCTAATATGTAAAATGACTTTCTGTTAACACCTTAGTGGTTTGCATTCAAAGTTAGTGAAATAGAAATGAAAAACAGCTAACCTCCTAATCATCTTTAGCTCTAGAGAGGCTTTTGAATTTGCTTTTTGAAATATATCCTTTCTTGTCTTTTTAAAGGGGAAAAATAAAGCCCATCACTGCATTTAGGCTAATGCTCTCACTAGACAGAGACTTACAAACCATTTGCTGAAGTGAATTGAATTTATAAAGTTAGACAAACTAAGGAAAGCCATATAAATTTTTTAGTTACTATGACTTGTTACAAATGTGCATGTCAGTGTTTTTGTTTTGTGGTTGACATTTTTTAAATTACTTTTTGTAAAGTATTTAATCCCAAGGAATTATAACCACCATGAACACAAAATTTAGATAGACCAAATATCCAAATATAATGTCTGATTACATCTTATAATTTATGCTCATCTTCTTAAAATGAACATTTTTTAAGTTGGCTTCTGGCAAAGAAAAATCAAGAAAACCTTTGACTATAACTCTACAGTTATAATACCAACCCAACAGTTATGCTACAAGGTCGAATAGAGCTTCCTCCATTAAAAGATGAATAGATCTCCCTCTTCTTGATACACCCTAATATCTATTCTCAGCCATAAAAAGAATCTCTTAATTAGAAATCTTCAGTATGACCAGCATTTTATATCTTCCATTCAAGTAAAAGTCTGGCATATATAGACATAAAACCTAAATTAACCTCTGTATTTCAATATAATGCTACTCTTCTATGTGCAAATTTTAACATAAATTTTAAGCATATTTGTTCCTTTCTCTGACATTTCACTAAAAATCAGTATCAGTTGAAGATAGCAGCTTCAGAATATCATTGGTGTGGGTCATGTATTAATTTTTCTCCCAGACTTCCTGGTGCTGACATTACTGTCACACTAGCTATCTTTAAGCAGGCATTAGGAATTTCAAGCTGAAATATCTACATCCGGTAGGCAACAGGTAGGTCTATTGCATTACGAAAAGTCAGTGTCTTACAACACAGCATCAAATCACTATTTAATATTCCTCAGTCCACACACTCCCCAAGTCACTCAGAATCTCAGAAAGAAAGGATCTAAAATATCTCTGCAGAGCAGGCAGAATCACATTGCTGTTTAGACAGTTTTCTTTTTTGCCATAGAAAATTAGATTAATTGTTCACTTAGAACTGCAAAGTATGAAATACTGAAAAAAGACCAAGTTAGATGCAGCATTCCAAAGAGAAAAGTGGTGATCTCATTCATCAGAGCATATACAGGGGAGAAATGCCAGAATATCAGGGGGCTGGTGGTTGCCAGGTTTTATGATCTGTTTAGAAAAACTCCTTCCTTTGAATGCATAATCTGCCTAATTTATTGCACTTAATATTTTTTAATTATTGTACAAGTGACAATGATATTGTTTAAGTAATGGCATCTTTACTCTGTACTGCTTCAATTAGTAGGTTCATTAATATTGGTATTCAGTTCTTCAGCTCAGCAAACTACTATGGTTATAAGAGAGTATAAATTCATAACTTAATTATATTGTTGAAACAGTAATTAAAATGCATTGGCATGGCATTGTCAATTAAAGCTATATTCATAAGCTTCACAGGAACCTGCACTGTGTGCCCTGCAGCTGTGGAGAAGGTGTAGTCACGATTCAGATGCCATTACTGGGGGATAAACTACAAGGCTGTTATCCCAGTCTCCCTAAGACTTGATGAGGAGATGCTGTATACTTTTCAGAAGGTGTCTGGGGGTTTAGAGAATGGTTTTTCATTAAGAGGAACTGTCTGCCCAGTTCCTTGTGCATGATTCACAGTGTGCCCTGCTTTTCGCTTTAGATAATGTATTCACTTTAATACTAACTCTCCCCAAGTGTCAGCAACCTGCTATTGTTTACTGCTGAAACCTTATGGCTGGAGAGCATTCCATATGTTCTCATTGGCTTTATGGTGTTTTAACATTACTCCTGCTTGCATTAAAAGACCCAATGGCAAACAGCAAAGATTCCAGTGCTAAGGACTACTGCATTTAATCATTTCCAGATCACTTTACAGAGCACCTGCTAATGTCTTTTTGGAAAAATAAGTGCCCCTTGGAAAGATAGTCCTAAAATATAACCACAGAGCAGGGAGCTCCTTGGGCTGTAGAGATCAGACAGATGTTTAGAAAACAGAGGAAGAACCAAAACTCTTCAGTTCCTCAAATTTTTATTTTAACACACCCTAGAGATATCTGGATTCCCTCTTCTTTAAAAATAAGGAAACTGAAGCCAGTGAGCTTAAGTTACTTATTCAAGGTTGATTTCCTAACTAACGAGGGTTGGTGATCAGGTGACCACAATTCATAGTTCTAGAAACAATTCAAAATGAATCTAGAGTGTCTGAATCTAAAACTCTCCATTGAGACATGCTGTGTCCTTAACACTAATGAACCCCTGTGCCTGGGCCAGGATACTTCTAAGTTTGAACTTTATCTCTTCATTTAAGGATTGTGATTTTTATCCCCATATACAATCATAAAAACATTAATACATCCCAATCCAGACATTCTTTTTGTTTATTAATTGTTTCAAACTTGCAGCTCCTTTGATTCATTATGAAATCACTAGACTACATAGACTCCTTTAAACTTCTATCCATAGATACCTCTTGAAGTCCAGTCACCCCTCTGTTTTTGTGCCTTCCACAGCACCTAGCAACACAGAATCTTGATACTGTAGCTGGTATGCAACAGTGTGTGTGTCACTGTCATTGCTACTTTGTGGGGTAAATACTCGGGATGAGTGAACCTCTCTTTAACAGTCCATCTAGTTGTTCAGTAAAATGGAAATGAGTGAAAACTCAGAACAATTTAGTAGACATAGATCTGTGGAGTACAGTTCCAGACAACCAATGGGCTTTGACTACAACTCAGAAGTCTGATAAATATAATGCCTAAAGTCTCCTTTGCACTTTGCCCACCAAAGCTGTAAGTTTATGAATATGGCCTACTGTTTGGTTTGATGTGTCCATCATTAGCTGTTGGGTGTTCTGCATTGTTCAGCGGGTTTTCACTGGTGCCACATATATTTATCTCATGTTTACAGACTGTTTCTGTTAACTACCACAGGTTTACACCCTACGAGTGGTATAACCCCCACCCATGCAATCCTGACTCAGACGTGGTGGAAAACAATTTTACTTTACTAAACAGTTTCTGGTTTGGAGTTGGAGCTCTCATGCAACAAGGTACAAGGTTGCGCATCTTTGTCACACACATCCCACAGTCTGCTGACAGGTTTTCATGCTGGTAAATTCCACCAAGAAGATAGAGGGTAGGCTAAAAACTATCTCAGGGATCAAAAAAATAGAACCCGGCTTCCTAGACAGTTCTAAAAATAAAAAAAATATGACAGAAATGAAACTCCTTTGCTATATATCTAAAATAAGACTTACTATCAAGCAATGAACACAAATTTTCCTAGAGAGAAGGAAGGGATAAATTATCTTAGAAACTGTTTACAAATTGGCATAGATGGAGATATCAGTCTTTTCCTAACTTCACAAGTTAGAGGTTGAAAAGGATTAAAGTTTGAATCCTTTGAAAATTAGGTTGACTTACATTCTTCCAATAGCTCACAGTACCTAAAACTGTCAACTAATTACCACTCTGACAGACCCTACAGGGATTCATCTTAGCTTCCCAGTAACCTTTTACGATCTCCATCAGTTGGTAACCATAGCAACAGTAAACTGGAGAAGTTGGGGGAAATGAAATTCAAACCATAGGAATGTAATATATTTTATACATTTTCTATGATTTGGAAGATTTTGATTTTGGTGGGGAGGGAGGAGTGAGTTGTTTTAACCTTTGGAAGAAATCCAACTCTTTTGTGGATATTCCTCAGCTTTGATTCCAGATGTATGGTATAGAAAACCATTCTCAAGATAAGTGCACTTATTTAAGAAAATCATAAGTCACAGAGGCTGTTGTGTTTGGAATATCTGCTCATTTGACAACAAGTTGCAAAATAAATTGGCAAAGGAAATTTCAACTAGGATATATATTAAAGATGTTTGTTACTTAGGTGTGAACCCTAAGGCTTTTCATGAGGGAGTTGTTATCATCTACTCTAAATGTATATAGTCTGTCTCTAAAAATTCCAGGGAGAGAGAGCAAGGGTTTCCAGTGTGGAAATACAAAATAGTTGAAGAGAGTGAGTAAAACCTCTCATCATGAAATTAAGTGTAGTTTATTCAGGCATTGCCAAATAGGTGTAGACACAGCACCTGATTTATTAGAAATCACTTGCATGAGTTTAGAGCATAGCACAGAACTATAAATCCTGCAGGAAAACTCATTAGATGACATATACTGCTTTACCACTGCATTTACTTTTTAAGGCATTTATCTGGTGAACAATTACTTTCAAAGAGTGAGAGACTCCCCTCCTTCCCTATAGCTTGCCTTCCTGTGCCATTAGAATAGAAAAATATAGACTTGGGTTTCATAGAGCACACGGCAAGTCTGTGCATGTACATATGACTGTGACTGCCTTCTGTCATATGAGTGTTCCCGCCCCTAAAATTTCTCTTTTATATTCTACCTGTTTGGAGTTTCCCATCATCCACAGCAAACCGTGGGATGCAGTGTCTGCTAGTTACCACTACCTTGGGTACGTGACAGTCAACCTCAACCAGACTCTGCTTGTTTTTCAAGAAGTTTTAAATATTTGTCAGGTGAAACATATATTGAAATGTAAAAATTTGCAGTACTGGTGACTGTTAGTGCATTTGTCCTTAGCATGTGGCATTGGACCAGGTAGCTAACTTATGTATTGACTGTTGTGCTCTTGTTAGCAGAAGCTTATCACTGTACTCACTTGGAAATCACTTTGTTTAATTTCTTTTTTAATGTGATGATCAGGCTTTCTCTTTTCTACAGAGCGTGAGCAAAGTCTGGATCAGGATTGGCTGTCATGTCTGCCATAAAAGGCAGTAAAGAGACTTCAGCAAGTATTGTCTCTCATCCCACATATTTTCTAATGATGTTTTATTCTACTTTTATTACTTTCATAACTTCATACTCTAGAATTCTGAACTTAGAAAAATCATCTCTACTTGAGCGAAGTCGTTTCTAAGTATGTAAATTAATGTTGAGAGTCATGAAAGTCACAAAATTGTGTGAAATTTTTTAAAAAGATGAAATGTTGAGAAATATAATTCATACCGTCTACCAAGGGTTTGAAATGTAACCTGAGTAGGTTTCTACAAACTATTTTTAAGTTCCAAGACCACTTCATCCAAAAGTATAAATATGTATTAGTTTAAAGTGTGATAGATGTGAATTTATCATTACATGTCAACAGCTGGTTATCCGTCTGTCCAGTTTTACTGCCATATAATACATAATTATACAAATAATAAATTAAAATCTGATCTTTTCACAAATGCAGCCAAATAAAATAAGGATAAATTTACAGCAGAAAATCTATACCTATAAGCTAAGAAAATATATCTACTAACTATATTACCTATTTCCCACGGCTATTTTATGAAATAAATTGTATTTTAATGATAGCCAACGAAAAATCTAAAATAAATCACACTACCACAAGGCTGCTAGATCAATGAAGTACAAAGATATGAAACAAACTTGGGCATTAAACACACACATACACCCACAGACATATAAATCCCATTAAACTGAAAGATTAAAACAAGAGAGCAACAAACTATTCTACTAAATTCTTAGAGGCAATTTAATGAAAACTGTTATAAATCTGAGTATTATTACACACCCAAATTCAAACAAACAAACAAAAGAAGGAAATAAAAACCACAGTGAAGCCATTAACCTCATTAAAAGACAATAAAGCACAAAGATACCTAATAGCTTTAGAAGAATACATCTAATTCAAGGCCAAGAAACTCTGCTGACCTTTATCTGCTTACCATGAGCTGGCTTTGATTTCATGAGCAATATTTGTATCTGTTTATAGATTAAACTTGATCATAAACTCATGTATTTGTAGATTCGTAAACTCCAATGTCCCTTTCTATCTTAAGCCATTAACTACAAAACTTCAAAACACCCAATCAGAAAAGTGAAAGACTCCTTTAAACCAGGTAATTCACCTGCTGAACTTCATACTTTGGATTTTTTAACTTAGGGTTTTTCCCTTTCACTTTTTAACTGGTCCCATAAACTCTAACATTCCTCCGACTTCATGGAGGAAATGCTAAGTACAGAACCAATGGTGAATTTCAAGCAAGCAGATTAACCAAAAATCCATCCATGAATTGATCAAATTGGGGTAAGTGCTGCATATACCCTTCTGTCCCTTTTGATTCTACTGTTGGATTTATGGCCTTCCATAAGTTTGATCAAAAGTTTTGAGCTCGAGAGTTTTCACAGATGTTTGTCCTTTGTGTAGGTAAACTTCACACATGTACCCTTTCTTTAAGAGAGAAAGGTTTTTTTGGTAAATACATTAAATGCCTCTATATTACCTTTTTGCAAATAATCAGGAATCATCTGATAACATCTAAAATGTATGTTCTTAGCAGAAAAGGCCCCTTTCCACCTGCAAAACAGCCAGTCTTTGAAGTAGAATTAAAAAATAGTACTTTATTTGAGGACAAAATTTGCCTTTTCAGTGAATATATTATTTTCAGTTAAATAAGAATCTACTTTAAAAAAATAATTTTGACTTCAAAAGTAACATAAAGCAATAAAAAATGATTCATCTACTGTCAAATATGGCTGCATCCAATTTCATTTGATTTGTGAGACTCCAGTGTTTTATTAAAGTACATGTGATAATGACATGATATGTTAATCTTTTGAAAGTCTCTCTCATTCTTTAAGATTAAATAAAAGTAAGTTAGCATTTCAAAGCTTTCACAGTTGTACAACCTAGAACATTTTATTTCAAACAATAAGATGCATATCAGACAGTAAGAAAAGTCCAGAAGTCTGGGATTGACTTTTCAGCAGAAACAAGCAAACAAACTCAAATCTAAGCAACTAAACTATCTATAAATTTTAAACATAGAATAACTTAGGGTTAAAATCATTTAATGCCTTCAAATGTCAATAAATCACATTTTAAACAGCAGCATTGATAAATGATAAAAGATCACTTAGATTTTGCTTCATTTTCTAAAAAAATGCGTCTATTCACCTACACGCAAGAGAGTAAAACCTTGATAGATTTATAGTTTTGTGTCACAAAAATGCATTATCTCTCTAGGTTAGTGTCAAATCACGGGTCTTCCCTTCTCTCCTAACTGTTTAACTCTCTTACTCTGGCGATACCATCACAGGATCCGAGTTGATGCCCAAAGCTCTATCAACAAGAATAGTTGGAGGGATATGGTGGTTTTTCACACTAATCATCATTTCATCCTACACTGCCAATCTGGCTGCCTTCTTGACAGTAGAGCGAATGGAATCCCCCATTGATTCAGCAGATGACCTGGCAAAACAAACCAAGATAGAATATGGGGCAGTCAGAGATGGATCAACAATGACCTTCTTCAAGGTAAGGAACTGACAATATATTCTCAGTGGTTATCTCATACTGAGGGGAGGAGGTTGTGGAATGAGAGTCTGTCCAAAAAAACCCAAAAAAATGTTAGGCAACTTTTTTATAAAATAAAATGTCTAATGGCAAAATCTGATTGCAAGGGACCTAGGTACCCTCAGCTGTCACATAAAACAATTTCTTCAGTGCCCATCTAGGTATCATTCCCTCTATCCCCAATTGAGTACACTCAGATCCACAGGTCAGTATCTTCAATATCTTTTCTTGTCTTTATACCCATTAATTAATCACTCATGTATAGAAGCCACAAAAGTAAAGATTACTTAACCTGAAATTATGACAATCAGAATGCTTGAATATCTTTGTTTTGTTCTTCTTGTTCTGTACTGGATGAGGCAGGAGCAGATGATAAGTAAATGTGTTGATACTGGTATTTATTTGGAAAATTAAAACCAAAAGTATCCCAGGGGACTCCAGTCTAATATTGCATTTGCACCAATGGGGACAGTGCTCCCAGAGCAGACTGAAGCCTTCCGATAGCCTGGAGTGTCTCCCGAGGTACCAAAGGAGAGTTAAGTTAGAATCAATATGGTTTTAGTGTCAAGTGCATTTTGTTGTTCAAGTCTTTTTAATTACTTACCCAGAGTAATGAAACTGATTTCCACCTTGCTTACGGAATAAGCTGCAGTACTTTTATTATCAAATCTCAGATACTATATCTCCCATGGGGGGAAAATGGATTTTAATAGATCCAGGGACCTTTAGAGATGACAAAAAACCTTAGAGATCAGAAAGTTCAGCCCTTCACCTTACTCATGAAGAGAACAAAACCCACAGAAGCTAAATTATTTGCTCAAAATCACACACTTGGTTTATGACACAGCCAGGCTAGAACCTTCTTGTAAGAGGTACTTGTGCATGTGAAAAAAAGGAAAACAGCAACTGTAACCAAAATAAACTCTAACAACACCTTTGTCAACGTTTCACATCCAGATTACTGAAAATGAAGTTGTCACCCAAGGTTTGAGAGGACTACTTTGACTTGTGAAGAGTATTTATTTAGAGACAAAAAACTAAGGGTAAAAGAAAAGGGAACACTTCTTTGTATAACAGTATTATTTCACCAAAATATGTATTACTTATGCAGTAAATGCAGTTTAACATTAAAATAATAATAAATAAACAAATAAAAACTTACTTGTTTTAGGAGTAAACTATACCCAGAGTTTTATAAAAAAGAGTAATGTAAAAAGTTAGGATTTTTCTCTTCCTCTATGTTAAAAAAAAAGATGATTTTAAACTTTTTTTTAATTTTAAGAAATATGACATTGATTTAATGAAGGTATAAAGTGTGGTGATTCTTTCTTCTTTGGACAAGTGTTGTTTTCAGGACAAATTACATTAAACGTATGGCTTTCCAACTTTCTGAAAGCTTGAATTTTCCTAAAATCAGTACTGTGAAGAAACACGTTACCCACAGCTAGTAATTCATCACAACACTTGTCAAAAACTAGGAAAATTACCTGCAAGGCATATAGGACAGAGAGACACTGCCAAAGAGAACTGAGTATGTCTGAAAAACATATCTGAAATGATTTACCTCTTTCACCAGTATCAAAAAGTTTTAAAGTATTGGGAAATGGGCGAGTAGAGGTAGAGAAGATTCTACTACTACTAAGATGCACATTATAAATATAAAAGAGGGAGAGGCTACCCTTTGAAAAAGCCATAGATCTGACTTCGCCACTGTGAAAACAATCAGTGTATTCACAAAGTATCCTTTAATCTCATTTTAATTTGTCTCTGTTCACATACCTTTGAATATAAAGAGTGCTGGTTCCCACATTTCCTGGCAGGACCCTAGAGTGACTTGGGTGTACTTGGATATTGCATTTCCCTGAAATAATTCTATGCTAATCTCGCAACTGTACTAGTTCATAACTGCACACTCTGTTCCTAAATGCTTTACATACAGTATTTCATTTTATCCTTATCAAAGCCAACTGAGTTAAGAGCTAAGATTATCCCCATTGTATGATGAGGAAAATGAGGTATAGCTCAGTTAAATAACTTGCCACAAATTTATAAAGCTACTGATGAAAGAGTCAGTGTTCAGACAAACTTCAGGGAGTTCTAGAAGTTCTACCCTCCTTGAGGGTAGACAATTGGTCTCTTTTGTCTGTCATTATATCCTCAGAACCTAAAACAGTACCTGGCACATAGTAGGTACATAGTAGAGATAGTAGGCACTCAGAAAACATGTTTTTAATAAATGAACAAATACACTACTGAAATCTAAGAGAGATGGGTTCTATCAGAGGAGAAAAAGAGAGAAGGAGGAAAGAAGGGAGGTGAGGAGGTATCTTTGTTCAGGCTGCTATAACGAAACACCACAGACTGGGTACTTTATAAATAACAGAAATTTATTTCTGACAGTTCTGGAGGCTGGAAGTCAAGATCATGGTTGAATGAGGGCTCTCTTCTAGGTCGCAGATTTTATGCTGTGTCCTCACATGGTGGAAGGGGCATGGGTCTCACAGGACCTTCTTTTATAAGGGCACTAATCCCATTCATAAGGGCTCCATTCTCATGACTTAAACACCTCCCCAATGCCTCATCTCTTCATACCATCATTTTTGAGGATCAGGATTTCAACATATGAATCTGGGGGGACACATTCAGACCATAGCAGGAACGATACATAGAGATCCACAGAGGAAGAGACACTGTCCTATGTTCCTCGATTTAAAAGTTATCTTGTAGCCTAGCAACAAGAAGGAATTTATTTGCAAAAAGAGAACAAGGACTAAATCCGATTTAATTTTCCCCTTGAGGGAGGCAAGCTGTCAGAAAGCTTCAGAGGGATACACACTCAGCATTTTTAAGCTGGATTATTCTGCAAGGGAAAGAAATGTTCCAGCTTTTTAGCTCTCAGGGTAGTTCTACCCTGTCACTGAGTGACAGCAGTTAAGGTCACAAGGACTCAGTTTTGACCTGGCTCTACATTAATGTATCACTGCCATTGAGGCTTCCCTCCCTCCCTTTCTCTCTTAATCAAAGACAGTATCCTCTCTTACGCTGTTGAATCAATAAGGAAAGCTGCCTTTGCCTGGTCTAACCTAGCACATTCTGATCTACTATTGGGGCATAAGCCTTGCTCACATGGGTCCCAGCTGCATTCAATCACAAGGGAACTTCTAATAAGAAGCACTTTTCCATCACACAGTGTAACTAAAGTGCTTTTGTCCCCCCAGTACCCCAAAAATATCCCTTTGGCACATCCAAATGGTGAACCTGTCTCTTTGCTTTCAAGATGACTCTAAGTTGTTTTACAGCTGAAGAATAGGCATTCGCAAGGAGGAAAGGACTATGGAAGTTACCAAAATCCATAAACAAACAAAATACACTAACTCCTTATATGTGGTCTCTTGGTCACAATTGAGGGATGTTTTTAGTGAAAGCTCTGCTTGAAAAGTGTGACCAGAAGTTGCTCACTAAAATTTCCATCCAAAGCCATTGACTTTTTTTTTCTAGACTTCGTCATTCTTGCAGAGAACAAGACCTTAGATTTCAGATTTGGATATTTGATTTTCAACATAAAAAAAGTTGTTGTTGTTGTTTTTTAAATAGCTCAGTTGAGGTTTCACTATCCATCATCTGAATTCAGGCAAGGCTGAGGGAATAAACTGACATTTATTAAGCAACTGCTGGGTCAAGGTACTACATGTCTGAGACAAGGGAAGCTGAAACAGTTTTCCTTCATTGAGTCATTTGTATGTAGAACAACACAGTGATCACCAGGGACTGTATTTACGCAAAGAACTGAGGTTAAATCGTAAATTCAATTACACATACATTCACAAAGTTTTACAGATGGACACCTCAAGATCCTGGCTGATGCCCATGAAGAAAAGAACAATTTTAAGTTTTGTGGCCAAGGGCACTTAGTCAATGATGCTTATTAAACATTACACTTCCTCAAGGTCATCTGCACCCTATGGATGATAACGTCTATTTGGTGAAAGGGTGTCATTCACCAGTAGACCAATTACTGGGTCAAAGTTAAAGAGAGGCAGAGTGTTTCATCAACTGTCCAAGGACTGTTGAAGATATTTTAGGAGATCCTCCAAATATCAGGGGACCATTTATTTGTCCTTGGCTAATAATTTTAAATAGAATATTTTTATAAATCAGTATACCAATAATTCAGAACTTCAAGAGACTTCATTTAAGAGAATTTTTAACAAACTCCCTTTGATTTTCTACTCAGGATAATACTAATTAATAATATGATATTAATTATATTGGTTTTTCATCTCTCTGCTGCTGAATTGCTTGGTCCTTTCAATTGTTTCAAAATCTTAAATGATAAAGGCTTTTCCTGCCCTCTGCACTGTCTGAGACCACCCTCAGCATCTTAAGAGATACAAAGAATAGTCAGGTCACAGTCAAGTTCTGTGGACACAACTTGGGGACAGATTTCCTAAGGCCATTTCCTCTTTTATACCCAAGAACATTGACAGCAACGGCATCCAACTACAACTTTTGTTTTTAATATGGAGCACTAAGGCACTGATTTTCTCCACGTCTCATAAAAAGTAGGACATGTGCAAAAATTGTTTTTTCTCTTTGTAATTCTATTAATTACCCTTATGGATAAATGGAATAGCCCAAACTTTGATTTCACAGTGATAGTTTATCAACTCATTTTTTTTTCCCAGCTGAAGAAAGGATTATCATGTAAAAGCTTAAGAACCATTTGAGGCCTGAAAAAAGAGATTTCTCAATGTCTCTTGCAAACCATCATCCAAGTGAAATAATGGTTTTGGTTCATTGTTCAGAGATTAGGGATACCAGCCAGTCTTCTCAGGAGTTATGACTATAATAAAATGCTGTGATATAAATTAAAACTTACAGTAAAGTTTTGTTCTAGAACCTGGGTTCAAATTCTGACACTACTGCTTATTAGTTATGTAGACCTTGGTAAGTTATTTAAACCCTTTGTACCTCAATTCTCCTGTCTGTAAATTGAGGATAATATCTAGCTCAAAATATTATTTTAAGAAATAAATAACTTAATAGAGGTAGTGTGTTTATAATACTATATGGCAAATTGCAACAATAAAAATGTTAAATAAAAAAGGGAAAAATGTTAAATATTATTATAATTCTCACCAAAAACGTCATCACCATTAACATCCAACCCTTACTCTTAGCTATTAGTCCTACTTTTTTCAACTTTCTGAATTAAGGAAAAAAAAAAACTGTAGTTTGGTCTTTGTTCAGCTTCCTTACTGATCCTGGGAGGTGTGCCTTCTGCTACTGGACAGAAAAGTCCAGAGAGAGTGCCAGTGCCCCAAATCTCAAAGACTTTCAGAGGCCAAGTCAGACAAAGACCTCAGTCCTTGGAAGCTTTGCTGAGCACATATAGGAATTAGCAGAAGAACCACTTCCAGATGGTAGATAAGCAACAGATGGTGAGGCTGCCCTCAGAATTCAGCTGAGAAGCAGAATAAGGCAGTTCAACTCAGTTCAGTTTAATTTATATTTTTTCCAGGATCTCCAATTTGACCAGTTTTTGAGGTTGTCACTGTAAGAGATAGGAAGGGGGAGATATAAACTTTTTCAAGGCTTGAAGACCTGAATAGCAATAAAGAAACAAGATGCACACAGACCTGTTAAACACAATGCAACATGTGGTTAAGTAGCATGCCTTGTGCAGACAGGAAGTGGTGTGAACATCAGAAGTCCCCGTGAGCCAGAATGGTAGAAAATACTCATGTAAGAAATGCTTCTCAGTAGAAACTTGCTCTGTAAAAAATCACTATCCTCTCAGACCCAAGTCAGAGGATTACACAGATTAGATCATGATTCAGTCTAAAATGACTTGAATAAAATAGGTTTAAAAAAATCGTAACAGACTTGCCATTACTGGCTTTCATGGTCTGGGGACTTTGGACCAGCTGTGGGAATGGACTCTCTAACCTTTATAACCTCCTTCCAGAGAGTGGTTAGGTGCTATCATTAACCCAAAAGACATTTCAAGAAAGTTACTGAGCACTGCACCAGTGGATGTGAAGCAATGAGCCATTATGGGGAGACAAGTTTCAGACAAAAATAGTCATATAGTGAAGCACAAAATGAAAGACATTTCACAAACTTCTCTGTATAGGAAGGCACGCTTCACATAAGAGCTATTAGCTGATGTTTGAAAGATCTAGCTAATTTTACTTTCAGTGTCCAAAATGTTAAGTCCCTATAGTTTAAAAATGTATTTGTTTAGGGAGAAATCCATGAGGTCAATTAAAGTTAACCTTTTTCAAAGCCTGTTATATTGCCTGTAATGGACCAATCTTTAGACAGGATAAAAACATGAAAAATGTTTTAGCAAAGGTGTTTAAATCCCACTGAGGGAATTTTTTTAAAAGGGAACACATGAATTTATAGCCTAGGAAATTCTGCAAATGTCATAACTTTCTATCAATTCAAGATAAGAGCAAAATCAGCTGCAATGATCATATTATATACATTTGAAAGACACAGGCCCCTCAATATAGTATAAATGCTTTCATCTGAGAGTCTTCCTTCAAAGTGATTTTTAAAAATTAAATCATATTTTTTTAAATCCATGAGAATTTTTTTAACATCTTTATTGGAGTATAATTGCTTTACAATGCTGTGTTAGTTTCTGCTGTGTAACAAGGTGAATCATTTATACATATACATATATCCCCATATCCCCTCCCTCTTTCATCTCCCTCCCACCCTCCTTATCCCACCCCTCTAGGTGGTCACAAAGCACAGAGCTGATCTCCCTATGCTATGTGGCTGCTTCCCACTAGCTATTTTACATTTGGTAGTGTATATATGTCAATGTCACTCTCTCACTTCGTCCCAGCTTACCCTCCCCTCTCCCCAAGTCCTCAAGTCCATTCTCTATGTCTGTGTCTTTGTTCCTGTCCTGCCCTTAGGTTCTTCAGAGCCTTTTTTTTTTTTTTAGGTTCCATATATATGTGTTAGCATACAGTATTTGTTTTTCTCTTTCTGAATTACTTGACTCTGTATGACAGACTCTAGGTCCATCCACCTCACTACAGATAACTCAATTTCATTTATTTTTATGGCTGAGTAATATTTTATTGTATATATGTGCCACATCTTTATCCATTCATCTGTCAATGGACACTTAGGTTATTTCCATGTCCTGGCATGTAGAAATCCAAACTTGTAAAGCAGATATATCAGAGGTGAATAGTTGCCTTAAAAGCAACCATTTCCTCTAACACAAGATTAGATCTATCATTTCATGAAATAATAAATTCTCATGGACACTATTTACAATAGCCAGGACATGGAAACAACCTAAATGTCCATGAGAATTTATTATTTCATGAAATGATAGATCTAATCTTGTGTTAGAGGAAATGGTTGCTTTTAAGGCAACTATTCACCTCTGATATATCTGCTTTACAAGTTTGGATTTCTACATGGCTGATTTCCATGTCTTTGACTGATTTTTAAGGTGTGTTTTTTTTTTTAAATCGGCATTTATGTAAAGTAAATTGGAGATCAGATTTTAAAATGTAATTATATTTGATGTTTTATTTGTTCAATAAGCATATATTTACCATATTTATATGATCATTTTTGACAAGATAACAAAAATCAAATATCAATAATCTATCTTCAGTGTATATGTGTGGGGTATGGATATATGTAAAAATAAACATATAAACAGGTATCTATATAAAATCTTTAAGCATGTTGGTCTGAAGTAGAATTGCACAGTTGTTCATTCTACTGAATAATAGGATTATACATCTTTACTGTAGAAGCCCTATAACCTGGTTGAAGAAATAATGTGTTAAATAATGTTTATTTCAGTAAAAATGAAATATTAGAGGGATATGTCTATAAAATGCAGGTTCTATCAGTCTTAAGATTGTATTACACTCCAGAATTTACACATACTTTTCCTGTTATAGCAGAAACCCTGAAACTGAAAACAATGGAACTATATGAAATACAAAATAAGGAAAAATATAAACAATGTCTACATTTCCTTCCAGGTTCCAACTGTTGCACTTCCTAAAACACTGTCTAATTTTTTTGTCTAAACAAATATAAGCTGTCTAAATTCATATAAATTGTTTCCATGCATTGTGTCATGACTACAAGATTTTCAGCAGCTCTAGTTATAATAGAAAAGATGCCACAGCTATTTACTGAAATTATTTCTTAAGAAAATGTGTCAGTGATGTTAAAACATTAGCCGAGTCATAAGTTTGATGTTCTGTGTATTAAAACAAACAGTTGATTCCCTATTAGTTAAGAACATAAACCCTGGAGCCAGATTGCTGGGATCAAATCCTGGCTTCATCATTTCTTTATGTGGCATTCTGTTTCTTCATCTGTAAAGGAGAAATAATAATGGTATCTTTCTCATATGAACACTGTGAAGATTAAATAGATTAATACATGCAAAGTGCTTAGAATAGTTTTGGGCACACAGTAAACACTGCACATGCTGGTTATTATTACTATTTTCAATAAATAGTTTTTAACTGCACAGAGACCCGTTGTAAATTATTTCCCATTGAGTGTTTAACTTGCATGCATTATGGGAGAAAAAAGAGAAATAAACAACAGTCATCAGATGGTGATACAGTAATACTCCCTTATAACAGATTTTAGATGAAAAGAATGCTTATTCTTTGCCAACATTTCATCAGCATCAGAATAGCCACATAATCAGGTTTAACCAGACAAAGTAAATGCATTTAACCTTGACTCTCCTCTAGGATTAAAAAAAAAAAACCTGGATGATTTCAGATTTAATAAATGAGGACTTTTCAGTTTTTGTGACTTTTGATAAGAAGCTCAGAGTACTTTACAAATATTCTAATTCACGTTTGACATATTCAGTGAAATAAGTTGCAATCACTGTTTCTTCTTTTTAAATATATATCATTTAGAGCAATTTAGCAGGCTGAGACTATAGAAGATTTACAAGTGCAGAAACATCCACACTGTCATTCAAATGGTTTGCTAAGTCTTTTAATATTTATGATAATGTCCCATGAAGTACGCTTCTATTTTTAAGAATTATTAAAATCTGTCTTAAAAATAGTCTATTAAAAAGAAATAAATCTAATTTAACTACTCTTAGAATAGTACTTTTTGACCAAACAAAAAATAAACATTACAGAACATGGTTTGACAGTGGATGGAACTCAAGAATAAGGAGGAAAGAGGCCATGACTCTGTATTGGTTCTTTCACTAACCAATATGACCCCTGGGTGGCACTTAACTGTCCTTGAAGTCAGGACCTGCATAAGTAATATGAAAAGGTTGGTCTAGTGAGTAGAACCTGTGGGTTGAAGGATCTTTAAGTGAAACTCATCCATCCATGAAATTCTTCTTGTACGTTTCCAGTAGTAGAAAACTCACCATATCCTAAGCCATCTACAGATATTTTTAACTGTTAAAAAGGTTATTCCTTAGCCACATTCTGGGTCTTCCTATTTATCTAAGCTCCCCAGCTTGTCAAACAGTCTATAATTTCAAATGTAGAATACAATGGATCCCCACAACAGCAAACTTTCTAAATGATGAAAGAGAACTTTAAATAAAAGCAGAAGGGTGCTATTCTCTGTCCCATTATGTTTACCATTATTAGACTGGAGCAAAAATAATAGGAGGGTGTCAAAGAAATTTAGAATGTTCCCTATACCTTCAACTTGAGCAAGTCCCCCAAGTGATCATTTTCTTAGAAAAAGTTCTGCTGTTCAATGGTTCAAATTCCATGCCTGCTAGATTTCTCTTCCAGTACCTCAGGCAGTTCAAGCCAAGAACAACCTTCTACTCCAAAAAGGAAGAAGTAAGTGTGGTTGAATTAAATCCATGACCTTCAGCTCCACAGAGCAGTGCTAGTTAACGTGTGGTGGTCAACACAAACGTGTTGACTCAGGGAACATTGTGTTACTAAGCTGTGATGAGATAAAAGAAATTGAGAGTAAGACTTTAGAAGTTCTGTAGCTCTTGGATATTGTGGTGGCACCAAGAACATGATTAATGAGGGACTTTCCTGGTGGCACAATGGTTAAGAATCCGCCTGCCAATGCAGGGGACATGGGTTTAATCCCTGGCCCTGGAAGACCCCACATGCTGCAGAGCAACTAAGCCCGTGTGCCACAACTACTGAGCCTGTGTTCTAGACCCTGTGAGCCACAACTACTGAAGCCCTCATGCTCTAGGGCCCACATGCCACAACTACAGAGCCCAAGTGCTGCAGCTACTGAAGCCCACATGCCTAGAGCCTGTGCTCCACAACAAGAGAAGCCACTGCAATGAGAAGCCCGTGCTTCGCCACAACTAGAGAAAGCCCATGCGCAGCAACAAAGGCCCAACACAGCCAAAAATAAAATAATAAAAAAAATTAAAAAGAAAAAGAACATGATTAATGGATATGGTTCCAAGAATGTAGACCACTTTGAGGGCTGTCAAGTGCCAACATGGTGAGCCACGTCTGGTATGAGTGCATACTAATCCCACTTGGTAGCACTACCCAAAATCAGCATAGTACAGTGGAAAGAACATTGAATTAGATGTCAGGGGTCCAGAGGTCCAGTATTAGCTCTGATACTAATGAGTTTTGTGATTTTCATGAACTCTCCAAATCTTCTGTACCAAAATTTCCCCCTCTGTGTAAACAGCATGAATGAGCCAATTTCTAAAGTTTCCATCAACCATAAAATTTCATAATTCTAAGAAAATTATTTTCCCTTAAGGTAGTTTCCTGGTAGAAGAATAATTTTCCCAGCAGTGCGTTTACTGCCAAAAGACAGACTGACCTCTGTGCACTTGTACAAGTAGCTCTTTATTATAAATTTAGCATTAACAGACTCTTCCAGGCTAAAATTACCCAACAAATGAGGCATTGAACCCTACCTCAAAAACATACCTTTTCAATGGAGACATGAACCTCAACTTTCAGATATCTGTGGGGATGAGGAGTAATTCACAGGGGCCTAATCATGACAAAATGGTTTCCATAAAATACCAGTATCTATAAGGTACTGTATATTGAATTGCTATTTGTCTCACAAGACCTTTCTCAAGGGGTTCTTCAAATACCTAACAATCCAAAATAAAGCTATCTGCCCTCCCTTAACTCATAAAGCCTACAGCGTTAACCCAGGTCTTAAATAGAGTTCGGAACTGAATGAGCCTTCAGGAACACTTGACCATGAATAACCACACTATAGTTTATTCCACAGGTATTCCATTTATTGCTGTGGCCCCAAATCATGTTTTAAACTTCCTTGCACTCCTGAGATGATAAGCTCTGTGCCTTCCAAGGAAGCTCGTGTGTGTGTGTGTGTGTGTGTGTGTGTGTGTGCGCGCGCGTGCGTATGTACCATATACAATGCAAGAGCTGGAGTAGCTTGGAATTATCAGTAATTCTCATAATCTCTTCCATCTTCCAAATAAATGGAGGGGAGTGTTGATGCAAATGAAGACAAATACAGAAAAAAATTAGAACAATATGGAAATTACAGAATTAAATGTAAACTATTTACAGATCACTATTCAAAAGAATAGAAAATTTATACCTAAGCAATATGAAAACTTAGGCAGTATATTTTAACAAAGAAAGTAAGATAATGAGATAGTGGAAGGTATAGATGCATATGTAATATATACCATATATATGGCTTATTACTGAATCAAGAAGCTGAAGAATAAAGGAAAAGACAAAATCATGAACACTTTCAAATGAAAATTCAGTCCTCATTATCTAAAATATAATTGCAATTTAAAATTGAATGTATATATAAAAAGGCTTATAAAAATATAGTAGGAAGAGTTTTCTGATCTGAATTTAATATGAAAAGAGCATTTGCACTCTAAGTTTTCTAGAAAAGATAAGAGTAATTGGCAGTTCTTTCATAAATAAAGCAGAGAAGGTATGTGATTTATCCCAAGGCTGTCCCCTGCAAAGGAATGTTGGATCAGGTATTAAAACTTACATACAAGAAAAAAGCAAAACAATGTCTACTGAAGTTAAGTCGTTGAAGGCAATGGAAAAAATGAGTAGAGTCTTAGGGTGATCTAGTCACCCCTTGGCCTAGTGGGTCTTGAGGACTTGTTCTTAAGTGGCCAGAGTTCCTTAGGCAAATGTTGTCATTGATACTAATCTTCTTTCTTCCCTACTGAAATCAGCCAAAGGATCTTGAGGCAATGTCTTACATCAGTTGGGTAAGATCTCTTTTTCCTCTACAGCTGCCTCAGTGCCTCCAAAGGTTTTCCTATAGTGAATTGGGCTCCTTTCAACTACCAAACTGAAGTCCCAGGATCATCAATACCGGTTTCCTACCTAAAGAGAAAGAATCCTCCCTATGCTATTTGAACCCCAGGAGTTTTGAATAGCTTTAGGACATATTTTCTCAGCACTCTCTGCTGGTGGGTGTGCTTTCTTTCCCTGCAGAAATCGAAGATATCCACGTACGAGAAGATGTGGGCTTTCATGAGTAGCAGGCAGCAGACTGCCCTGGTCAAAAACAGTGATGAAGGCATCCAACGTGTGCTCACCACTGACTATGCCTTGCTGATGGAGTCCACCAACATTGAGTATGTGACGCAGAGAAACTGTAACCTCACTCAGATCGGGGGCCTCATTGACTCCAAAGGTTATGGAGTGGGAACACCTATAGGTAAGAGAGACAAGGCAGTAGCAAAGACTGAGATGGGCAATGTCAGTTACAAAGTATAGAAAGGAATGGGCTCAGAGATATCTACTCTACATTCTGAGAAAGTCTACAATGTCTTCAGTGGACTAATAAATAAGGGAAATGACAGTACAGATCATAGGCATGCTCTGAATTGAAGATTCCAAGATATTTAACCTAATAAACTTTTAACTCATTGTTTCTTTCAAGTTCTACCATTGCATATACATTTGAGTACATAGATTTTATTTTACCCCAAATATTGTTAAAAGAATATCTTCCTAATTAACACTCTTCTCATTATTTTCTTCAGTTCCTATATATGCCTGTATAGTTTTTTCTATCTTAAATTATATTAGAATACAACAAAATTAACTATACATATAGATGACAAAGTTAAAGAGCTAGTGTTCTATGTAAATAGATAGAAAAGCAAAACTATATCTGTCAGAAGAAAAAGGATTAAGATTAAATTATAATTTGCTCAGGCAATATGTCAGATTCAATCATTAATAAAATCTCCAAATATTCCTAGTCCTTGATTCTGTACCACTGCTCAATCTAAGGATATTATTACCTTGTAGGCATACAGACCCACACAGCTAGTTCTTCTTGCATGTCTGGGATATAGAACTATATTCTGTATTCAAGGGACAATGACCTCCCTATAGAAAACTCTCTATTTCCCTCACTACAGAAACTGTATTGTATAAGGTTCTGATATGGTAGCAATCTGCTCTTCTCAAGTGAGTCATCAGTAATTTTCTGATAAGCATTCCCAAGGGGAGGAATTGGAGGCCATCTTAGACCACTGGGTTAGTCCAGTAAGAAATCATAGTTACAGTTAAATCAGATAATTAAGGACCCAAGGTATATTATTATTTTCACCTGTTGAAAGGGATTATCCAGTTCCCTCAACACTAGACAGGGATCGCAAACTCAAATGCTTACAGAAGCCAAGCAGGTATAATTGAATAAAGCTTGTTTGTTTGAAGAAGCATTAGGGAATGGTAGCAAGTATGGAGAATTAGAGACAACATACTCATCTAAAGGGGGCAAATGCCTTTCAGGTCAGTAGCTGTGGGAATTAGAGCCCAACATTATCAGATCTTCTATTTTTCATGAAAAAAAATCAGATTTTACATGAATACTCCTGATGGCTTAATTTGGCAATAAATTTACTTTTTAAAAAAGAATATGTAGCCCATATTCAACTTTTGATCAATACTAATTTGATTAACCAGGTAAAGAAGGTCAACTCTCTCCACCTTTGAACATGAATACATAACTAATTTGACTCCATGTAATCTATCTGATGCTAGAAATATATGCTATAAAGAAATTAACTTATATCAATTGGGTAAAATCTCCTTTTCCTCTAAATAAGTTGTTATGTATGTCCTCTAAATAAATCTTCAGAATGATTGGGCTAGGCAACCTGTAACTACCTTCTTGCCCCTTTATTTCCAATAATTTTTCCTGATGAAAATGCCAGTATTGCAAATGAAGTGTGCATTTTTTTCTCAAGTGGTAAGCTCTCCTAAAACTAAGTCGGTGTGCTCTGCAGAGAACTCAGTGTGATTGTTAGACACTAACTAAAAGGTTACTATGCTTCTTTTTGATTTGAGAAACAATGTCCTATCTCCCTAACCAGGCTTTACCACCTCATTTTATTTTTTATTTTTTTTTATAACCCTCCTTCCACCACTTCACAATAGCTCACAAGCAACAACCCTTCTCCTTTTTTTTTTTTTTTTAAGACTGGAGAAAGAAGCTAGACATGTTATTTTTTAATATCCCATCACTGCTGATTTTAGTTAAATGAACCATGAGTCAGACAAGAACACCAGGATTGGGTGCCTTTTCCTGAATCTTTTCCAAATCAAGACCTTATGATTGATTGTAATATATTTTGTGTCTTAGAAAAAACAACTATAGTTTCTTAATGGAACCATCTTTAGATTAAATTATAAAGTTGAAAACTGTACTTTTACCATTCCATCCTCAGCTCCATCTCCACCACCTTTTAATTCCCCTCTTTCCCACCAAGTTTCCAGTCTGGTAGTAACGATAGAAAATTACAATGTGTACCACTTCTTCTGAGAATATTTACACTATAATATGAGACTTTTAATAGGCATTTCTTCTACTGAATGAAATACAACTCTAAAGTTAAAATATTGGAATATTGGTGAGGAATGGGGAAGCATCAAGGGGTCCTTTCAGAAACACTCCTAAATTAATGCAGCACTTTAAAAATGACTCTGACTCCATGTGAGTGAGGCTGACCCTGTGATGAGTATCACTATATTTTATATAATATGATATTAAGAGATTTGAATATTCCAGTTCAGTCTACATTTTGCCAACGTCATGCATTCTCTGACATACAAATTCCAAAGTTGAAGAGTTTTTCCCCCTCCCTAGATGAAAAGAAATACACTCCAGGAATTTTTCATAGTGGTTATAAACCTGTCATCCTTTTAAAACTAAAACAATGAAGGAATAATTGGAACAGATGGCAGACCTCAGAGAGAATACATCCATTGGGAATACAGCTGTTGGATAAATTTGTGAGATGTTTCTTCTATGATGAATTGACTCTTTAAGAAAGATCAGCTGCTATTCAGGAAGATCCGTGATATACATATGTATTTTTTTCAAGTGACTTGTAATAAATCACTTCCAATGTCATTCAGTCCATTTAAGCAACAACAACAAAAAAAATTGAAGCTAAAATATATTCAAATATAAACAATTCTCCACATACTTCTGGTCTTGCCCTGACTCCCTTAAGGCTTAAAATTCCTTCTCACAGTCAAAGATTGGCAAAGTTGCTCAGTCACAACACAAAATCGAAGACTTTGTTTCTTAGAGACTCTCAGGACAGAAGCTCTGGAAACGTGCCTCCTGAGGGACTTAAAATAAAACTTGAAGAGAACGAGAGCAGTTAAGGCTTAAACAGGTTACCAGGAGGCTGGAAATTACCTTCCTTAGAGACCCACCTTAAACAGAGAAACAATCCCCATCTGCCTGAAATATTTTAGGTATTGTACAGCCTGAAGGCAAAAGGAAAGCATCAGTCAGCATTTACTGAGTACCCACTGTGTATACTGCTATGATTATTGCTGCAATTGTTACCCTATGGATCATTCTCACACTCTTCAAAGCACTTTCTCGTACATTAAAGCAAAGCTCTCTTGATTCACTTAATTGTTCACATATTATTGTTAATGGTGCTAATTTTGACACTAACCATTATTCTGAAGTTGTTTAAGCAAGCAGCCAATATCTTTTAATTTGGCTGTCAAGAGCCATTTTCTCACCAAAAATCCATACTTTTAATTGATAAGCCACAATCTAACGCCAAAACATTTTGCTCTTCTTTTACACTTGATCTTGAGGGACTGATAATGACTTTAGGAAGTCTTGGGAGGAATGGGGAAAATGACACATGTCACAATATTAATCTTCTGCTTTTCTAACCATGCCCTAGAACATAAGGTATACGGGGGAGGGGGGAGATGACATGGGGGTGAAGGGAGAAACTTTAATGAAAATAACACTAAGAGAGAAGTTAGGAGAATTGAGTTAAATTCTTGGCTCTACCAGCAACTATTACTTTCACCCATATCTTCACATCCTCAATTTCTTCAATTCTAAAAATAAGTAGACTGGGACTATATGGTTCCTAAGATCTCTTCTGGTTCTAAGATGCCACATTTTTCTATTTGCTACTTTTTTTGCATTTTTCTATTTCCACCAAGAAGAACGTTAAAGTTTACAAACAGAAAGAGCTAGAATGTATTGCTTTCCTACTAAGTAGAAGAAACACTTACAAAAATCCTTAGTGTCCAAGGAGAAATTAGGGAAAGAAATCTTACCATCTTTTTTTTTTAATTTCTTCCGTTGCTTTAATTAACATAGGAATCCAGTGTTGGACAAGCTGTGGCTGCAGGACCATGTTGATGCTCTCTAGCCCTAACATAATTAAAAGTTCAAAGGCATTACTAGAAAATAGAGTATAAATAATATCATTAAAGTGCTTGCAAATTTTCTAAACCTAGCTGAATGTTGTTTAAATTATTCAAAACCTACTCATAAGAGTATCTTAATAGGTGTATTAGTCAGTATAGACAAATTACTATAACCAACATCTGCAAATTTTTAGTGGCCAACACAATACATATTTATTTCTTGAACTTGTCATGGTCCAACAGTGGGTTGAAACAGAGATTCTGCTTCATGCAGTCATCCTTGGACCCAATCCCTTTCTAACTGGTGGTTCCAGTATTCCTAGTGACTTAAAATCCTTTCCCCCATGCTGAGTATTTGAGGAAAGAGAGGGAAAGAGTAGAGGATCATGTTGGGAGGATTTATGAGACAGGACTGGAAATAGTCATACATCACTTTAGCTCCCAATGGCTAGCAATCGGTCAATCACCACAATGAATTGTAAAGGAGACTAGGAAATGTCTAGCTACTCCCATAGGAAGAAGAGGAAATGGTACTGGTGATCATTTAGCCAGGCTGTCAAAATATTAGACATCCAAAAACCTAGAAAAAGTGGAATCTAAACAATGAAATTCCCTAATGTGGGAAAAGATTCATAAAAAACTCACCAGAAGCAGCGGGATGTCATGGAATTTCCAGCTCAGCTTTCCCTTGTTTAAAAGGAACAGACAGTGTGGCTAAGAGTTAATCTCAACATGTCAGCCTTTTGCTGTCCAATTATTTAGATCCTTCAAAATATAGGATTGCCCTTTGCCAGTCAAATTATGGATTGGGGTTTTCCAACAGCCATAAAGTAGTTACCCCTAAGACAGTAATCCTTCTTCACATCTTCTTCAGCCTTTGGGTGACCAATATCCAAATTACCTCACTTACAGGCTCTCCTTACCGGGATAAAATTACTATTGCTATTCTTCAATTACAAGAAGAGGGGAAACTGCATATGATGAAAGAGAAATGGTGGCGGGGAAATGGCTGCCCTGAGGAAGATAACAAAGAGGCCAGTGCTCTGGGAGTAGAAAATATTGGGGGTATCTTCATTGTTCTGGCTGCTGGACTGGTCCTTTCTGTATTTGTAGCCATTGGAGAATTTATATACAAATCACGGAAAAACAACGATATTGAGCAGGTGAGTCATCTCTTTCTAGGACCGGGTGGTTTTTGGTTTGTATTATCTGTTTTAAGTTTGGGAGTTTAAAGGATGCTTGCCCTTTTTTTGTAACAGTCTATTGAACTAGATGCCCAGAATGGCCATTTTTGAGTTAGAGCTAAGAGCTATTGAATCCCTGCCAGGTGCTGCTGGTACTGTAGCCGCATCATTTATTAATGAGAAGAAGGAAGCACCTTATACACTAAATTCAATTATCACTATTTGGAATGACAGTGCAAAAATTCCAAACTCAGTTAATTTCTTTAACAGTTATTTACCCTTAAGATAGAAACCCTAGATAGAGCAAGGAAGAAGTAAATCCAAAATTGGAAAATATATAAAAAGATCTTTGAGAGAAATGTTACATCTCCTAAGTGTAGGTACTAAGCACATGTACTAATGCAAAGCAATTTAGATAAAGATATAAATGTAATATTTTGAAACTGAGCATTTACCTCTATCAAAGTACATTTTGTAAAAGAATAATTCACAAAAATATTTGCCAGAAAAATGATGAACAGTACAGAATGATGATAAAATATATTAAAGAATCTATTTTTCCAAATTTTAGGATTATCGTTGATTTCAACAGTCAACCATTTTTTGCCTGTTACTTTTAGTTTTGATGAAAATCACATCAAGAGCTTACACTATTCTGAATAAGATGACGGTGATTAAAGATAATTCCTTCATAGGCATATGAGAATAAACAAAACACAAAGCTCATGCCCATTATAGAGTATTTGGTTACCCAAACAATTTAAAAGTATTGTTAGAATTTTGAAACTATGAACTATTAATAACAGGCCTACTTTAATGCTCAGCTATCAATGTCTTAAAATTCTTAATAATTTTAGAAAAAGGGGCTCTACATTTCCATTTTGTTCTGGACCCCACAAATAATGTAGTCAGTTTTCATTAATAATCTCATACGAGTCCCACTTCCTTTAAGTCGAAACTCTCCTTAAGTTCCCAGAGATGGAGATGATTGATTATAACCTGGCTTCATCCTGAAATTTTTCCCAAAATTACAAGGCAATTGTAAGAACATTAAGCACCATTTTCAGAGACCTTGTTAGAGAAAACTGTCTAAGTAAAAGGGAGAATGGACTGATCTGCTTTAACTTTCGATTTGCTCTTGAGGTGTCTTGTTTTATGCAAATAATTTGAAAACTAAAAGCTTGTATATGTTATGCTTTAATGTGCTTCTCATAATTGCCAGCTTCATTTGATTTAAATTTTTGTTTAAACGCCCATTTTTGCTTCTGATTTATTCATTTTTTCTATATTTTTCTCATTTCTTTTGCATGCAAGCCTTTTTGTTTCTTTTATGGACTGCAGTGTAAGCAAACCCATCCAACCAGCTCCACTTCCGGAACCACTTTATCTACGGATTTAGAATGTGGCAAATTAATTCGAGAGGAGAGAGGGATTCGGACACAGTCCTCAATTCACACTGTGTAATCATTAAAAAAAAAATAAGTTGTGCCAAGTAGAAACTGCTTCTGCTAATTGGTGGTGTTGATGATGTCTGTATCTACTAAGCATAAATAGCCATAATCCCTATCCTTGTTTTAAGATAGCAAAACTCATGTACTCTGAACATTGAATTCAATGCACTGGAGACACATGTGCATTTTATATTGAAACAGCAGCATATTAGGCGTATACAGATTCCAAGATATGTGTGTTTACAGGAATTGTCTATACCATCAAGAGAATGGTTATCTTAGTTGTATTTTCATGTATTAAAAATAAGCACCTCTTGCCTCATGCAAAAGTAGATTCAGACTTTCAACAGTGCAAAGCATGAAAACAAAACGATATTTGGAGGAATTCTTTTCATCTTTGTGAACATTTTTTTCTCCTCTTTTCTTCTCCCTGTACCATACACTCTGTAGATCCACACTTTCCAAGTACCCAAAGCCCCATCTTTTTATAATAACTCCTTAACAATGTTAATTTTTCATTCAAATTGAGTCTACTATTTGAAATGTACTATTTACACTGAGATTCCAAGAAGTCTTAGATTTTAAAGATTCAAAAAAGTGACCCAGAAAATGAAAACTAAACTTGAAACCTCTGGTGTCATGGAAGAAGAGCATTAGCTAAGGTGAACATCACTCAGGAAGACACAACAGAGTCAAAAATGATCCCTGCAGAGAAATTCATTACCATCAAGCTCTCAAGTAACATTTACTTGTAGAGCTTAACAATCTTCTGTAGGTTCAGATAGGTAGTATGCTCAGAATCTTTAAGGAACTGTGATTTTTTTTTCAAGTTATAGATTATATTTTGCAAGCTCCAAGCACAGTCCTAAGGTAGAAATTAATGCCTAGCATCTTCTATTTTCCACTCACTTGCCCTCATTCTTTGCACTGAAGAACATCTTTTCACAAGATGTTATTTCATTCCTGTCCTAAGAGAGCGGTTGTTTTTGTAGCAATCTTTTCTGAGCCTCGACACTTTCACACTCATTCCTCTGGATTCTTTGCCATTTTCAATTCATTCCAAGTATACTGGGGAGAAGGACAAGGAGGAAAAAATAAATAGACGAAAGAATTTCCACACACATTAGTTACGGATCTTTGTAGATTTATTTCCCACCTGCATTCAAAATGCTGTAAATAATTTTCACTCTAACTGAGTTTGTGACATAGAAAGCCAACTGTATACTTAATTTGTTGTGACAGGATGTCTGCTGTCCCTCTGAGCTCTTTCCCTCTTCACAGTGAATAGGGGAATTGAAGATGCCCTTCATCTTCCCTCAATATGGGATAAGTTGATCTTTGTTCTCCTTAATGGGGTTACCTTTTGACATGTGAAGTGATCCCCAAAAATATATTTCTCAGAAGTAGAGATAGGCCATCTGTGCAATCATGTAGCATTTTGCCTTCTCTTTGCTTAGCTTTAAATGGGTTCCAATTTCTGAATCACGAGTCTCTTCAATCAACTCTAGATTTCTCCAGTAAAACATGTTCAGGAGAGTTGACTCTTGCCCTGATTGTTTCTCAGTCTTGGTTTCTTCTTTAAACAAATATACTTTTAAGGAAATGTCTATAAATTACACTGACATTTATTAGCTGTTATTGGGGTAAAAGCAACATACTGTTTGCCCTAGATCAGAGTTCACATCCCCATAATCAAAAACATCAGATGGGGCTTCCCTGGTGGCACAGTGGTTGAGAGTCCGCCTGACGATGCAGGGGACACGGGTTCATGCCCCGGTCCGTGAAGATATCACATACCGCGGAGCGGCTGGGCCCATGAGCCTTGGCCGCTGAGCCTGCGCGTCTGGAGCCTGTGCCCCACAACGGGAGAGGCCACAACAATGAGAGGCCCATGTACCACAAAAAAAACAAAAAAACAAAAAAAACAAAAAAAAACCCCATCAGATGTTGAAATAAATATTACATAATTCATTGATTCTATATATAGAAAACACAAATTACATAAATTTATATTCCCAAGGACTCTTTAATAAATCAAAAATGCTACCCAAAAAGTTCAATGGTGATTGATGAGGTATAGATGATCAGGGTTAATGGTAAAAAAAAACTTGTCTTTCTATAGAGAGTATCCTTTAAAAGTGTCATTCAGAGGTTTGGATAAAATTAATATTTATGGACTACTTTAAACTGTATACTACCTAATTCTGATAGTTACATATTATTTTATGGTTTCAAAGTGTTTTAACATACAGTACAGTAAGTCCCCTACATACGAACCTTCAATTTGAGAACTTTCAAAGATGCAAACGTGCGTTCTCATGTCCAGTCATGTAAGTTAACTCCCGTATCCGGTGTACATTGTCACGTGCGTACATTCTCTACAAGTGGTTGTGCTTTTGTGGACTTTGCTGTACAGTACTGTATAGAGTACAGTAGTATAGTGTCTTTATTTCAAGCCCAGGATGTCCAGAAGCAAGCATAAAAGCAGCGGTGATGTAGTTGGTACTACTGTACTTTTCAAGGTACTGTACTGTAAGATTAAAAACGTTTATTTTCTGTGTTTGTTTGTTTTTTTATGTATTATTTGTGTGAAAAGTAAACCTATTACAGTACAGTACTATATAGCCGATTGGATACATAGGCTAACTTTTTTGGACTTATGAACAAATTGGACTTATGAACACGATCTCGGAAGGAACTCCTTTGTATGTAGGGGACTTACTGTATTACATTTAATCCTTTCCACAATTTTATTTCAGCCTTACTAACAGGTGACTCCAAAATAGATATCAGAGTCAATGACCCAGAGTCCTAGACTTAGAATCAAAAGAGAATTTTCTAAATCAGCCAAATTTAGGTTCAAGTTCTAGTGGAGTCACTTGCTGAATGTCTGTAGACAAATAACTGAATTTCTCAGAGCCTTAGTTTTTTAATATGTAATAGGGGGATATAGTTTCTAGGTCATAAGGTTGTGTTGAAGGAGTATTTTTCAAACTGGTTTTCATTGGCAAGTGTTACTCAAATAAGATTTTGGGCTTCCCTGGTGGCGCAGTTGTTGAGAGTCCACCTGCCGATGCAGTGGACACGGGTTTGTGCCCACGTCTGGGAGGATCCCACATGCCGCTGAGCAGCTGGGCCTGTGAGCCATGGCCGCTGAGCCTGTGCGTCCGGAGCCTGTGCTGCGCAGCGGGAGAGGCCACAGCAGTGAGAGGCCCGTGTACCGCAAAAAAAATAAAATAAAATAAAATAAGATTTTCATGGTCGAGTAACCCATGGAGCACCAGGACAAACGCCCCTTTACTGCATGACATTTCAGTATGTTTAATATGTTACAATACATTGAGAATTTTCAACAAGAAGGAAAAGTATCCAGTACTTCCCAAACCTGTTAGATCACAGAATCTTTTTTCCTCCAAAGCATATTGACAGACCAATTTTCTACAGGGAACACTTGTATGATAATGTGTATCTTATCCAGTGATAATGAACAAAACACCTAATACCATGCCTAGCACAGAGTTGCCATTCAATAAACAATAACATTTATTATCGGGGATTTTTTTTTCTGAAACTTCTCTGAACCTCAATTTCCTCATTTGAAAAATGAAGGTAATATACTGACTTACATTTGCTTTGATAATTAAATAAAATAATGGCATAGAAAATTAAATCATTTATAAGAGGCCTGTTAATAAATATTGGTTAACAGATGTTAGTTCCTTATAGAGGAATTAAGTATTGCTCTCTGGTAACATGAGCAATAAATACAATTTATCACATACCTTAAAAGAGAGTTGGTTTGGAAAACAGGTTTTTCAATTTAGAGGTTCAAACTATCTCTAAGACCATTTTCCCTCTCACAAGCATTAAAAATCAATGGCAAGTTCATTGCACCCAAGAGAAGGATCCAAAATGGCAATCTATGAAGACATACAGTGGAAGGTATGAACCTCAACTCTAGAAATTTTAATTTCATTCATCTGGAGTGGGGGCAGAACAATAGCAGTTTTTAAGGTACTCTGTTGATTCTAGTGGGTAGTAATGACCTAAAGCATACTCTTCTGTGTATAATTGGCACTCAATAAGTTGTTGCTATTTACTGAGTGATTCTAGAGGCAGGATCATTAATTTCAAGCAAGATATACAGCATATATTTAGCATCAAATATTTAATAAACCCTCTCTAAGGAGAATTCAAGAAGAATCTGTGAACATCTTTGAGATGGAAATGTCATTATATTCAATTGATAATCTTCCTGTTCAGCCATAAGTGGTAGGCCTACTCAAGATACTCAAGTAGGTAGTTTTCTGCTCTCTCTCTCTGTGCTTTCTTCCTCCCTTGAGAAATCCGCCATTCATTTCAGACCCTGAGTTTCTTATACTTTTCTCTTTCTCCTTTTATATAATATATGCTCTCAGACAACCAATTCTTGCCATCAAGTAAATGACCACTAAGACCACAGTGACCCCAAAAGGAGCCATTGCACTTTAAGTGAATTTAGGAAAAAAAAGCGTCTTGAACATAAAAGAAAAATTTTCAAACTCTATTTTTTTATGTCACTGGTTTTTGGACTTCAGTGTACATCTGAATTACCTGGGGAAATTATTTAAAATACAGATTATTGGCTGTAACTCCAGAGGTCCCTCCTCAGTAAGTGTAGTCCAGGAATTGGAATTTTTAACTAAACCTGAAAATGAATGCTTAAAACTAGTTGTGCACATTGATTTGAATAAAAATTAGCTTAAATATAGTAGGTTTTTTTTCTAAAATTAGGTCATGTACATGACTTTTCATTAAAATTATCTTCAATACAGGATTTTTTTAAAATAGTTTTTCTTACATGAGTTTTCTCCCAACAATCCTAAATACCATTGTTTTACTGAAAAGTAGTTGGTAAACATGAGTTTTTATTAAAATTAACTTGAATACAGCAGTGTGACTTCAAATTAGGTGTTAAGTGTGAGTTTTTATTAACACTGGCAGATTATCTGTGGATTATACTCTGAGAAATGTTGTTTAAATTTAGGAAGAGAGCAGAGGGGTATGAAAAGATTGAAAAATACATCAACAACTATGGAGCATGTAATGTCTAATTTGTTTCTTAACAATGCTGTATAACCTAATGTAGTAAGGGAAAAACTATAGCTTATTTTGTTTTAGACTAAAATTATAAATTGAATTATTTTAAAGTTTTTCCAGCAAAATTAGAACTACCTGAAGAATACATGTTGGATAGAGATTGTGCCCTTAGGAAAATCAACTGGATTATATGATTATAAACCAATCCAAGGAAAATTATTTCTAAATACCTCACTGCATTTGCCTAGCACTATATTATGTTCTATATGAGCCATCTGTGGCAAAGCAGAAAAATAATGGATCCCAATTAGTTTCAAAGCCCATGACCCTTATACCCTAAGGTCTACTTCCTAGTAAGCAATTTAAAAGTAGCCTGAACAGCCTTGAAAAGCAAAAGGCAAGCAAAGCATTCTTACTTCCTACACTATTTTCTGCTCACCTCACTGTACCAAGTGGCATTATTAATTAATTCTTATTGATAATGAAAAAATTCTGCTCGATGCTGCAGTTTTAACTTGCCTTTAGGAACCATCTCATTATGCTTCTCACAGTTATGGAATTTTATGTCCAGATGCACAAGCATATTAAAATCATTTTTGCTTTCAAAATCCTTTCCACAGAGACTGATATCATGGAAAATGGGATTCTCCTTTAAATTTTCAAAGAAATTTTCTTTGCAAAGAGAAAGGCATTCTTGTGATAGAAAACCAACATTACAAATGTTTTATGTGGTTTCAGCACCCTGCAGAATCTAAGCTTCATAGTTGTCAGCCCAAACATGGCTAATTGACCGTACTGCACAGCAATGATTTTCCACATTACAATGTATACATCCAAATGCACACAAAAATAATGAGTAAAACCAGAGTGATGTAAAGAAGTTACTGTAGTTCTCCTTAGTGATTAAAATTTTTAATTTAGCTTAGCCAGAATTTTTTGTCTTTTTTCAACTGGAGGGTTCTGACTTAAAATATTAAAATATTCCAATTTTCCAACTTCAAAAACGAATGTTCTCTTGATCACTTAGACTTTACCAACCATAAGAACTAAAAAACTACTGTCTATAGATAGCCTGCTCTCATTTAGTATTTATCTTTCCTCACGGTCACTTGGCACATTATCAAATATCCAAGTGTCCTTGGCTTTATTTCTTCTGTAGTCTGATTAACTTATTTAGCAAATGATTTGGAAAAGTCTCTCTAATCAGGTTATTTCTGTAATTGTGCAAAGAGGCTTTTCTTTGCCTGGAAACCCAAACATTCATTAATTAACAGAGAGGCCAGAAAGCAATTAACATCCATTTAGAAATAACTTTTCAAATGTTCAAGTTGGCACCACCATGTAAACCAAACTCTGAAAGATGTTTGTGGCCCAATGGAAAGGTGACTTGGGAATCACAAGCCAAGAATCCAAGTCTCTGTACTGCTGCCAAATGGCTATGTGTCTTTAGGCAAGTCATTGTACTTCCCTCATCCTCAGTTCTGTCATCTGTGGAAAGAGGGGGTTGCAGTTAAAATTCTTTTCCAACCACGGTATTTTTTAATTCTAGTAGAAAGTGGGAAAAAAGTTAAAATGTAGAAGCAGTGAAAAAAAATTTATGTGTATTTATATATATATATATATATATATATATATATATATATACACACATACACACACACACACACACACTTAAGCATATATGTATATACATTAACATATTTGTATATATATATATTATATATATTTATTTATTAAGATTGTGTGGTTATGTTGAACACATTAAATTCTTATGGTAATAAACAGAATTACCTTGCCCTGCCAATACTTAGGATAGAATGCCTGGCTCTGGATATAGAAAAAAATAGCTATCATGGCATCAAAGACGGAGAGGGCTCCCATCCAATAAATCATAACCAAATCATTACAAACACAGTGAAGATTTCTGAAGTAGAATAATTTTTGACTTTGGTGAGCCTATAGACTAGGTATAAAAAAGTGGGGGGATAAACTTAGGAGCTAGTCGAAGCTATGAAACCAATTAATCACAATTCCAGAACGAGGGAGATCAACGGGGCTGGAGTGCTCTGGAAACTATTCTGTAAGTGGAACTTAAATAATTCTGCTAAAGAGAGACAAAGGGAAACAAAGGAAAAGGATGATGTGCTTTTATTCTCCATTGATTTTACCCCTACCTTCCTCCACCATCAAGCATCAAGATTTTTATATGCATTGCTTCCAAGCTAGAGATGACTCAAACTCCTAGCTTTTCAGTTTTAAGTGGATTTTACAAACTTGTAGCACAGACAAAAATCTTAAAAACCATGGCTTTCAATCTCAACAGCTAAGTGCTTCGTTAAATAAGTTAGTTGTTTTCATTCAAAAAGTTTATCTCTAATTAGCAAAAGCTAAAACCCAGAGGGTCAAGGTTGAGGAAATATACATAATAATGTTCTCCTACCTCTTTTTCCAATCCCTGACCCATTTTTGACCACTAGGAAAGAAAGAAAATATTAAAGGGAAATCATTAAGCTTAAATGCTAGCCGAATCCCTGAGAAGGCCTAAAGACCATCCCTGAGCCAAGTCCTAACTTAGAGGGACAGGAAAATAGAAACCTCAGAAAATTTCAGGGTGGATCCTGAACAGAAAGTGCCATTGTTGTGTTCACAGTTTGTAACCCAGGAGATGGCAAGACTTGTAGAGATATCATACATCCAACTGTCTCCTGAATGGTAGAATATCAATATCTAGGCAGTGATCCTTTGAACAGCTTCATAGAGTCTTGCTTAACCCCAGAGCATTCCAGGGAAAGCATCTAAAAGTTCATGGCCTTTCCCAACAAAGAGCTTTGTGGAAGGGCTGAGAGAACCAGTGGATTGGAAGACTTGAGACTGGAAGGGAAACGATTCAAAGTGTAGACCTGACATGGAGACCATGGTGAGACCACAGGCATCTCAGAGGATGCAGCAGAGATAGCAGCATCCATGGCCTGGCAGGATGTCACACCCCACGGGGAATCAAAAGGATAGAGGGTGGCCATGGACAAGCTGCTCCCACTATCACCAATGCCAAGACCCTCTATCAACCTCTCCTAAGCCCAGACACCCCTGGAAAAGAAAAAAGGAGAAGAGAGATGAGAAGAGGCATGTATTAACTGAGCCATTAACCAAATGAAAACTTAGTTTTAAACCAAAAGTGAGTTACCTTGAGTTGACAAGATCCACTAGCAGATGGGGACCGATAAGCTACGGTGAATTCTGTTATTTTTTTAACGGCATCGCATAGTTTTTTTGTTTTCTGTATACCTGGGTTTGTAGCTTGAGAAAAAAGTGTATCCACTACACGTGGGTATAAGCTGGTACCCCAAGGACTCCCTGTGCTATGTCCACAGGTACTATGGGGATCTGAAAACCTACATCAGAGTCAATTTACCTCTAAGGCAGGGCCATTCTCTGCATGAAACGAGGCATGCAAAGAATTTATTGGAATTTTATTTCTATGGCCCTAACTCAGCCTCTGAGTTGCCAGAAGGACCAGGCCCTCTCCTCTGTGAAGTGAGGGAACGCCAGTCCCCATGGTACTAACTCAGGCTATCAGAACAGAGCCTGGTCACGTTCATATGAGACCAAATCCAGAGGAAGCATGCAGGCTCCTAGCTTCAGGAGGGGCTGATGCAGGCTTTGGAGATGTAAGGAAGACAAAGAAAAGCTAGAGGGCTGGAGAAGAAAGTTACATTGGCCTCTGGCTATGACTCCAGAGAGGAGAAGACACTGTGGACACTTTGGTTTGGCATGCAGACCAACATTTCTGCCACTTTTAGGCAAAGAGAGTTGCTTACCCTTGGGTATGTGAGCCCACCTGAAGTTTATCCTCACTGCAGAAACAACTGTCTGTTCTTTGGCCATCAGGCTTGAATGGGATACCCGTCTGCCACTTCTGTGCCCTTTCTGGGGCAGCTGCTCTTGAGACAATTCAGAGGCCATGGGAGACAGAGGACAGTTCTCCACTCAAGTGACTGCTTCCTCTGAGAGTCTAGAACAGAGAGTGGACACAATTTCCCTGTGTTCTTAGGTCCCCTCACCTACCGGGCTATTTTCCTTGTCCCACCTCTTGGGAGTTTAACCCCAGAAGTGGCAAGTGAGGGAAGATTAACCCCAGAAGTGGCAAGTGAGGGAGCCCTTCTCAGGTATTCCTCAGCGTCTGGGATGTGTCATCACCTGGTTGGACATTTCTCCTTGAAAGCAGACACTGAACAGTCCTATCTTCACCACTATGCCCAGTCCTATATGCTGGATCCTGAAGGCTCTAAGGCAAATTTACAATTCAAAGCACTATCTTTTTTCTTCTTTCAAACACCTGGCTGTTGTAATTAATTGCTTCAAAGATGGCAATAGCTTCCATAGGTCTATACAGGTTTATTTAAAAACTCAAAGCTGCAAATTTACCTCTTTTTTTTTTTCTCTGTGTCATCCTACCCTGTGGGCAATGCATATAAAAGCTCCTGTTGTAACTGTAAAAATAGAAAAAAGAGTTGAGATTCAGAAGAATTGGAAAAAGTACATAGATCAATATCAAAATGTTCTGCCTCAGTGTTAACTTCACATTTCAAAGTTTTCTATGAAATTATCACTAATGTTAGAAGAGAATAAATTTTCCTATACCCTAAGAGCTTGGGGGTATAGCGCTGGACAGCCACCCCAAGTGAAAAATGTAAGAATTCTTTAAAAAATATGTATATATATATATATATATATATATGTATATATATATATATATATATATATATAGAGAGAGAGAGAGAGAGAGAGAGAGAGAGAATAACATTCAACATTATAGTTACATTTAATTTAATGGAAGAAAAAGTTTTCTAAATAAAATCTTTAAATAAAAGTGAACCCCAGAAAGATGATCCTTGTGTATCTGGCCCCATCAAGTAAACTTGTGCCCCCCATAGATATATTTTTTGGTTTAAAGACCTCAGATAGGAAAACAAAGAATTCTAGGGCATGCCTTCATGCAAAGAATTAGAAGCTTAAATATAGAATCTGAGAGAGCTAAAATGTCAGCATCAAGCCTTAGGTGTGGGAACAAAAATGAAATAGGGAAGAAAAGAGGTGAAAGGACATAAAGATGGTGAAAACACGGCATTAAAAGGAGCCAGGAAAAATCAGTTAGGGATATCTATGTGCTATAGCCAAAGGAAGGCAAGACAGGGCTGTAGGGAGTGGTTACCAATGAAGAGCCAGTTTAAAGCATCAGCAGGGAAATGGTCTGTGAAAGGAAGACCATTGGGTCTGGGTCACAGGTGAGGATAAGCGTGGGAAACACACTTTGACATTTTTGTTCAGTGTCGAAATTTCCTCTACCTGAGATTTTTAGCACAGACTTAGGAGATGAGAATCAGCTTCCTCATTAGCTACTGGGTACAATTCATCATAACCACTATTCTGAAAGCTAATACGGTGACTAACTCTCAACCTCTCAGATCCATTTTTTAAAAATCCTAAGGATGGTTACATGAAAGATGACCAGGGATTCTGAATAAACCCAGAAAGTTGGTAAAACCAGAGTAAATGATGCCTAAATTCTGAGTTCTGGAACACGAGAACTGCACACAAAGATGGTGCCTGTATAGTTACTCCAAGACTCCCCTTCCTTATTCCTTTCTGTAATTAATGCAGGATGATTAAAGTCTGATCTCTGTTCGTAGATTATCAATTATCCTGTGAAGAAGTAAAACACTTGTGCGGATAGGTGACCAGACTGTCCAAAGCCTTCAGGTAGCAAACATACGAGTAGGATTCTTCATTGAGACACTGTCTCCGCACAGCTACGGCAATAATTTGACAAAACCAAGGAAATAATAGTAATAGTAGTAATAATCGCATTATTTCTCAGCAACCTATCCCCTCTATATTTACTGATATTCTATATTTTACTGAGAACGGTCTTTACAAAGACTTTAAATCACAGCCTGCCTTTAAGTTAAAGCAGATCTATACATAAAATGAAAGATTTTTATACCTATAAAATGACATTAATGTTATCTATATCCTTCTTCTAAGTATAATGTGAAAATTTACTAGACAATGTCACAGATCACTTCAAATGTCTTTGAATAGGGAGCCTAATAAATTAAAGGGAGAAAACTGTAAAATCTGTATTATATTCTTGGCTAGGCCAGACCTTCTAAAAAATAATTTGTCAGCAAAACCCTTAAAATTACATATTCAAAGTAGTTCTCCTAAATTTACCAGTGAATGAAAGCTCTGAATGCATAAATGTTAAATATACAACGAGAATCAATCTGATACTCACATCCTGATGCCAAGTTTGCAACCAGTATGAAAGCTTAGCCTCGGTTCTTTCAATATTGTAAACTACAATCAAATTCTAGCACACAACTTTTCCTACAACATAAAAAAAACATTCTCCACCCTAGAATTTTTTTTCCCTAAGGCAGCTTATTTTAAAACAAGAAGAACTTGATTAGCTCCCCCCAACATTTCAAGGGCAGTATTTGCAATAAAAGGATGAAGGTGTCAGGAGAGGAGAATAATTTATGTTCAGGTTCACTCTAGTACCAAGAAATCAAATATTTGGGGTTAATCTAAAGGAGATGTCATGCAGTCAGCAATTATAAAGAGAAACAAGCCAAAGAGGGATGTAAAACAAGGCAGGAGAAAGGAAAGAAAGGGGGCTCATGAGGGACACACCACAGGCACTGAAGAAGTGGAGAAGAGGGATGACATTCTGCAGAATAAAGAAGCAGGTCCTTCTCCTTTTAAAGCCAAGAGAGCTACTCCTTCTCCTTTTAAAGCCAAGAGTGTTAGTGGAAGTTTCAGCCACAGTCTCTAACAGACTAACTTCTATTTCTCAGTTTCCTTTCTTCTATGAGAGAAGTCACACACACACACACACACACACACACCCCTCACTTTATCTTTGGATAGTGCCAGGAAGAGCAAAACTGGCAGTCGTCACATTGTTTACTACTGTAAATTCATTTATAAGTGAATTTTCCTATCAAACTTATCATCATGGGGATTCACTGTAAATGGGTCCTTATGCACAAAGATGATAATACTTTTAAATGGCAAGGAACTGCAGTTAGTTTCCATTCTCTTCTTATAGATGACCACCTATCATGCGCAAGATACAAGCTGTCATAAAGCCTATTATTACATAAACACCAAAACATGTTATGGGCTGTGTAAAACAAATAATAATAGACACTGAAAATTCTATGCTTTAAACATGTATAGCGCCTACTTGAACTAAAACACTGGTATAAAAAGTTCAAAGGAATTGGTGGAGAGAAGGGCATGCAAAGGTTAAAATTAAAGAAGCATCAAATTGTCACTGTTTTTCCACTTCACTAAAAAAAAATAGATAATGACAGATAAATAGATAGATGATAGATAGATAGATGATAGATCAGCGAGTGCTGTAGACTTAAAATATTTCTAGTGATGTATAACATTCTATTTTAAAGAAAGAGAGTACTTACTATGTGCCAGGTATTATGCTAAGTGTTTTATGTATGTCAACTTGATGATTCTCATAATAGCTCTACGAAAAGGACTCTACTATTGTTTCCATTTTACAGATAAGAAAACTTGAGTCAAAGAGAAAATAAACACCTTGTTCAGTGTAACACAGCTACTAAGTAGCATAGCTGAAACTTCAACTCCACTATTCTGACACCAGGAGCCAACTCATAACTATAATTCATGGTTATATATGTAGATCCACTAAAAATATGAATTCCATCCACCAGAGAAAAATAGGAGGACGTAGGATCCAAGCTACCAGGGGACTTTAGAGTTTGCAAAGCACTGGAGGATACTGCTGCAGTATCCTACCCCTAGTTTCCCTGCCTCTAGAGCAAAGCAGCTAGGTCGACATCATTATGCTTGATACTCTCTAATGAAGGAGTTTAGAAATTTAAATCTTCATGCTTTAAATATAGCTTTTCTGTGGCTGTATGAACATGAAGGGGTTCATGAAAACCAAGTCCAGAAGTGAAAATTGTGGAAAGCAACTATAATTTTGATCCTAGTTCAGAAGCTCAATCTTTATATGTTATATGTAGTTTTAGTTCTTAGATTATAATAGGCAAATTGATTAATGAATATGAGCCCTTCCCATGCCACTCTGTGCTGAAAGATGACCTTCACAGTTTCATTTCCTGTGGATATGAGAGTGTGTTACTTGCTCAAGTTCATGGCTTGTAGGGGCCTTAAAGGTCATCTTTCTTTGTGACTACAGCAAAAACTTGGAAGCAGAAAGGTCAGCCCCCATATCTTGCCATTTTCTTTTTGACAGCTGGAGACAAAGCAAGAATCAAAAAGAAATCACAGTTTGTGACCAAAGACAGAGAAACCAGACCACTGATAAAACTATATTTATATTCACTCTCACACAGGCAGCAAGAAATAAATACCCAGGGTTAATCAAAAAAAAAAAAAAAGAAAAAGAAAAGAAGAAGAAGTTTGTTGTATTTTAAGGCAATAAAAAATTTGGAGGAGGATTTTGTTTTTAAAGAAAAAACAATACATATTGTCAAGATAAGATCTATGACTGCCCCTTTACCCAAAAGAGGTTAAGGAAGGATTTCAAGTTGTGTTGTAAAACTGGTTGTGTCTTCCACATGAGTCACATCTAGAGACCCATTTTTGTCATTTCAGTGCAAAACAAAGTGAAGAGTCTAAAATTAAACATTTGAGAGTTCAAATAAAACAAAAAGATTATAATTTCTTAACATATTTTATGGGGAAAGAATCCACAGAAAGCACTTTATAATAATTTAATAAAAAGAATTAATGATGGTGTAGCAGATTTCAAGTGAAAGCAATTAAGTCTGGGGAGTCAGACAGGCTGAGTTCAAATGCAAGCTCTTTATCTTATGAGCCATATTTCTTAGGCAAGTTACCTAAATCTCTAATAGTAAATTTCCCCATCTATATAATGGGCATAATAACTCTTTCTTTATAAGGCTGTTGTGAAGTTTATGTGTAACAGCGTATGTAAAATCCTTGACACTCCTTCCTTCCCTCTCTCCTCTCCTTCCACTTTAATGAACTTTCTGAAACCAGAAATGTCCTGTGCAAAAACATTTTCTTCCATTCAGATAAATTTCTGAACAAAGTTTGCAAAACCCCAATACAACACTGTCTACCACAGTGACACTATAAAATATCCATTCCATCTTAGCAGCAACACAAATTTCACATCACATAATGTTACAAAAATTATATCTCATTCGTGACATACTTGCTGTAGCATTTTTTGAAGTATAATTCATGGAAAACATTTCTGAATTTTCCTTTGCGCGGTCTGACACCCTCTCAATTCACTGAAGCTACAACTTACCATTTGAAAGAAAATTAACATGTGTGACCTGAATTTTCATTTTTTCATACCATAGGAAAGTGGAAATTAAATTCAAATCCTATAAACACTTAGGTGCAAAAGAGACAAGAACTCATATGCAAACAGCTAGGTTTTTTTTAGAGGTGTATGTCTGGTAAGTGGATAATTTATACCTAGAATCTAAATTTGTAAGTCTGGTTTTCAAATCAAGTAGATAAATTAAAACTACTACTTATATCAAATACATCAGCTCTTTTATAGAACAAAATGGAGTGTAAATTTTCAAAAAAGAATGTTGCATATTGATACCCAAGGACCACAGAAGACATTCCATACTCTGCACACATGGGGCACCAATTTCTTCCTATCAGGCACTCACATCCTAAAGAAATCACCTGGTGACATGTTATCATTTGGCTTTCAACTATGTCTATTTTGTGAGTTAATGGTAAAGGAATAATGCTTGCACTTCCATAAACTTTACCAAAGCCTTTGGGTTTTTACAGAAAGTTTTAGGAGCAATCTCATCAAAAACAACACTACTTTGTAGAAATCTCTATACAAGCAGAAATTTGTCACTCAAAGATCTTATCTTGGCTGGAAGAAATGACAGCAAATTATGTCTTATTACACCATTTATATATTGTGCATGTGAACAGACATAGTGTAATTGTAATAGATATGTATGCATATATATGCCATCTGCATATGCATAACATTTTATAATCATAATTCCATTTTTGTTTTGTATTATGCCATCATCTTTGCTGTGCAGTTCAGTACCATATTATTTTCATTTCAACCACAGCTGCATCATTGCTGCTGCCAGATCTCTCTGATTTTTTGGAGAAAATATACAATTTAAAATTGTTTTTTTTTTCTTTTTTTTTATCAGAAAGGAAAGTCATCAAGAATTAGATTTTATTTTAGGAACAAAGTAAGGTTTCATGGGAGAAAAAAACAAAGCCTTGGTGTAGAGAAGGTTTGTTCATTTTCTATAGCATTACTGAAGTGTCCGTATGCCTTGATAATCCTATCAATGTTTGGATCATCTCACTGGGGGAAATGACTTAATTTAACTCTATTTTGGTGTCTCCGCAAAGGTAAGTTGTCTATTTTGAGAGCCTACCTGGGTAGTTTTATGCTACTTCATTTGTGAATAAAACACCAAAGTTTGCCCAGCTCACTTGCCGAATCAGTTTCCACAAGTAGAAAAGGTGGGGGTGGGGGGCAGTGGGTGGAGGAGGTGGTGTGGGAACCGGCTGGGGATTTACCTGTGGCACAGTTGTCGTAGACCAATATCTCATAATCATAAAAACCTAGGCAAGAGACAGATCAACGAACCACAGAGATAGTAGGTTAAACTGATCTCTATTATTTCATGTTCTCTAGTGTCTCTCTTTCAATGCCATCATGGAAGAACTGGGAATCTCACTCAAAAATCAGAAAAAGCTAAAGAAAAAGTCAAGAACTAAGGGGAAATCTTCCTTCACAAGTATCCTCACTTGTCATCAAAGACGAACTCAGAGAAAAGAGAGTGTGGCTTGAGCCAGGAAAACACCTGTAGGAAGCTTGCAGGAAGAAAAACACATGCTCGCTACAGGTTTTTGGAGAAAGGATTTCTGACACCTGTGCTATGTGTTTCCATATATCTATATACATAACTCGATTATGCATACAGATATAAGAAATACAAAAGTTTCAAAAGCTCACATAGACCGACATTACTTGGGAAGCAGCACGGATTCTTTTGAAATTAATTTGTATGTTCACTTATTTCACCTTTTCTCTTTCATCCCAATAAATTGCTGTGTGTTCTTTCTAAATAATAATAAAACAACAGGGTTTTTTTTCCAGAATAATTTTGAGTGTTGGTTTGTTCCCCATTACTTGCTCTTATTCACAATGTTTGGTTTCCAAGTGTCATCAGCTGTCTGACTTTGCTATTTTGATGAATCCTCTTACATTTTCAGCCTGATAGAACAATTTCTGACTGAGTTCAAAAAATTCTTTTAGTTTATACCAAATACCTAGTGATTATAGTAAAATGAAACCATTCATTTTTGTGTTTTAAAATCTAATTTTATAAATAGTTTAATTGGTACTTGAAACATCTGTGAATATAAAAGGATACTAAAGAGGGAAAATTCATTCAAAAAAATAAAAGTGTCCACCACATTTGAGGCACCATTCTAGGTTCTGGGGATACCACAGTAAGGAAGAGGGATGTGGTCCCTGCCCTCGCATATATTATAATAAAATGAAAAAAAAATTCTATTACCCAAAAGAGGATTAAGCACTTCCTCAATGGAGGTCAGAAGCTGCGGGAACATGCAGTAGTATTGAACCAGGGATGGGACAAGGAAGTCTTCCTGGAGGAAGGTACGGCTAAGATCTGAAGGAGAGTGAGTTAATCTAGTGAAGAGAGAGACATCAGATGGAGAAGGCAAGCATTCCAGTTGAGGAAGTAGTTATTCTAAGGCACTGCAATAAGAGAGAAATAGGGCCAGAATGACGGAGGAAAAAGGAGTTTGGTAGCTAAAATGCATGGAGGTACAATGGGGCTAAGCAGTAACAACCACTCTGGCTGAGAATAAAGAACTGAGAGAAAGAAGACTGAGAGGAGGAGAAGAGAGAGGTTCCCTTGCTCAGTAACCCAGAGGAAGGATATTATAGCCTGGGCCAGTGGAGTACCAGAGAGACTGTTACATGACAGAGGTAACTTAGAGGCACAAGTCACACAGCCAGAGATTCAGAAAGTGGTCATGAGGGAAAGAAGAGGGGGTTCAAGGAAAACACCAGGATTTGGGTGTGGAGGGGTGGGTGTGGAGGAAGGGATGCTTAACTGGGGAGCTGAGGTATTGGGAAAAAACAATGGGAAAGGAGCAGGCATTGGATCAATATTTCATATAATTAAATCCCATTGGTTTCTGTAGGATTATTTTACAACTAAAAGAAACTTTTAATCTAGTCTCTCTAGAATTTAAGTACAAAAATAGTTCCAGACCTAAAAAGGAAAAAAAAAAAAAGACCTTTAAAATAGCAATAACAGATACTGGACAGATATTTTTCAGTGATTGTAATCAACACTCAGATTTCGGATCAATTCGAGTTTTATTAACAACAAATAGAAGACAATGTAGCTCATAAAACTGCATTAAGATGCTTATATTTAAAAATTACAAATAGAAATATGATGAATCCAACTAGCTGAAAATGAACTAGAATGATATGAAAATATGACAGGGCAAATATGCAGTTTATTTAGTTCATTAAAAATTATACCAAAGGAATTCTATTTTACATTTTCTAATTTAACAGTACAATATTTTCTCTCATTTCAGAAAATATTACAGTGCTGTATCCTTTCACATACAGTTATAGTAATTTGTGGAAAAAAAAGTATATCAACTTCTAATATGTAAAGTGTGTGTGTCAATCTGGCTTCTAGGTATTTTAAAGCCCGTTAACCATATTCCTCTTCACTTATCAGTAACTGAATTTTTATTCAAGGCATAATATATTGAACTAGGCAAAACTGCAGAACAGGGCTTTTTTATATCAACTACTAAATGTAATATATAATCACCTTCCTTTCCCCCCAATATTTTTATTCTGAAAACTCATTTGATGTGTACACATGGGCATATGTTTCTGTGTGTGTCTGTGTGTGGTGGGGTGAAGAACAGAGTAAGCTAATGAGTTCAGAGGAGAGAATAAGAAGAAACTACAGAATATCTGGAACCTGGTCCAGAAAAAATTCCCTGAGATCAACTATTAATCTTTGAGATTTTCATCCCTTCCTCTGAAGAACAGTGACTCATACACAGTTATGTAGAAATCAATGGCAAAGTTAATTAAAAACTGGATCTAACATTTCTTCCTTCAGCAATTTCTTGATGTTAATAGGAAAAGATGGCTCAGGTGAAGTATTCAAGAAAAGAAAGGGAAGTCAGTGTTGATTGAAATACGATGTTCACAGTTAAGATTTATTTTCCTTTCAAGTTTCAAATCTGAGCCTTTCTTGCCTTCAGTGTAGAGAAAATGGAAGAGAAACTATTAACTACTTGCATTGGCCCCATGGGGTTGCTGATACATATGGGGCTCAGAGTTTTCCATTCTTAGTCTAGAAGATGCTGGAGAGAGACAGAAATAAGAAGGAAGTAGGTTAAAGAAAACTAGGTGAAGATAAACTATATTTGACCAGCATTCTTTTCTCTATCTCAGCAGTTACTGCTTTAGTTTAACTCTTTGTCTGACCTAAAAGGACTAAATAGTTTCTTAATTAGGAAGCTCCTGCGATTGTTGTTTTAAAGGAGGAATACAATTAAGAGTGTCTATTCTGAGAAAGGTATCCCTAAGAGCTATATATGCAGTGTGATTTTTACAGAAACATGAAGTCTATCAGTTCCAAAATGTAAAGCCCACCAGAGTCTCTCGAACATCAGAGGATCCAATGCATCAAGTAACAAACTGGCTCAAATTATAGTCTACTTGCTAAAGTCATTTATTATTTGGATCCTTCAGCTTACAGCAAGGAGAGGACAGGCATTCACTGATGAAGGAGAGGACAGGCATTCACTGTCAGAAGTGCACAGGGTTAGGGCGAGTAAGCCATTCCACCTAAGGTAATGGAGTGCTTAGAGAAGGTGCCTACTGGGGTGGGGAAGAGGTGATAAAAGGTGAGGCTGGGACTTCAAAGGCACCCTCAGTTCTCAGGTTTGTTCAGGTCTAGTCCTGTACATGGAGGGAAACTTTTTTCCAGTCATATTTTTTAAAATAATGACCATGTAGAAGGAAGAAGCAGGACAAAATAGGAACAGTAAATCCTCCAGAGTGGAGACATATATACTACATTTACAAGTAGTAACTCAAAGTCCCATAAGCCTTGGGAGTGAAATGACCATCTTGACGTGCTGATGTTTAGAAATCCAGAAACAGGCTGGCTTTGCAGGTGAGTGTCCTCATAGTAAGTCACAGGCTCACTAGAGAGACTTGCTTTTAAGCTTTGTCCATAAGATACCCAATTAAAGAAGTTACTCCATTTTTACACAGCCTAGTAGGTTAACTGAGACTCTAAAATGGATTCGTGGACATGTATTGTCTGGTTTGTTTGTTTATTTACATTCATATCCTTCTTCCTTCCTTTCACCCCTCATTTCTTATCCCTTTTTCTTCATTAATAGAGTGCCTAGACATCCTAGTTTGCCCTGAATGATTCTGCATTAAGCCTGAAATTGTGAAGTCCTGTAGTTTAGGCTCCCCCCGCCCTTCACATGTGTATCTTAATTTGGACAATAAGTCCTAGGACATTTTGCCCATTGGTCTCAAGCTTCCTCTTCTTGACAGCCACACAGTTTCACTAACAAAGCTGAAACCTCTACTGATGTTAAAAAGGAGCCTCATCCAAAGGAGCCAACAGAAGGCAAGGGACCACTACCCTCCATCAAAGTAATCCAGTATGACCTGGAGGGAGTCAGATTGACTTTGACATTTCATTTGGATATTATGAGAAAAATTTTACACATATAGATATATGGCAATATAGATATAGATAGATGGTGATAGATGATAGATACATAGATACATAGATAGATGATAGATAGATAGATTAGATAGATAGATAGATAGATAGATAGATAGATAGATAGATAAAGATAGATAGATAGATCCCATTGTTTTAGTCTGACCTGGGCTATGCTCTCAGTAAATGTCAAGGTCATGTCATCAGATGTTAATGATTGTTATAGGCAGCTATTATTTAACAAGGATGAGCTAAATCCAGGTACATTGTATGTACTTCACAATATTTGCTCATGTAATAGTCATAGTAAACCCTAAAGGAAATATTTTTTACCAAGTTAAAAACAGAAATTCAGAGAGGTTAAATATCTTGCCCAAAGTCACTTAACCATGAAGTGGCAAACGGTGCAGCATAACCCTGCTCCATCATCGCAACAACAGTGGTTCTTTCCTAACTTTTGGAGGCTAAGTACCATTGACTAAATTCAGGCTTTGTCCCAAGCATACATGATCTCATAGCATCCTCTCAACAGCCTTACAAAGTTAGTACTCTCCCATCACAAAAAAAGGAAACTGTAAGAAAAAATGTTAAGTAGCTCCCCAAATTCAGACTGCCTGCTGTTTAAAGAACTAAGATTCTAACTTCAATCTCTCAGAGTCCAGAGGCTCTTAGCCACGGCACTATACAATCTTGTCTTTTTGTTTTAATGCAAACCTTGACTGAATTTTTAAAGAACTATCCATGGAGCAATTTTTAAAGAACCATCATTTAATAGAGCAGATAAAGAATTTCCTCTACTTATCGATGTTTGCTATTGTTGTTTCCTAGAAGCAATATTTAAGCATTCTAACCCTTAATACAAGACAAAATGAACTCTCCACCGAATCTGTGAATTAGTTGTATTACAGATTTAAAATTACTCTTTGAACACTTCTCATTCATAAGGCAAGTCATTCAAATCATAGTAAAAACATGTGAATGGCATGATATGATAATTACTGTATCTCAAGGCTCATCATGTTTCCAGTAATCTCAAAGGACACCATTAGATTGTAAATTCCCAGCTGATTGTAAACTTCTAGAATAAATGAGCATATTTCTTTGAAATATCAATCACTCTATAGAGGATTTTTAGCCTCTTGCATATAGCAAGTAATAAACAAAGTCTTCCTGAAAAATGAATGACAATCTTTGGAGCAAGTTTTGAAGAAGATATAGTCCTTGCCTTTGAGAATATTGGAATTGAATAGGTCAAATTTCAGAGGTGAAATTTTGTTGGGACACTTGATTTTTAAAGACTATGATTGCAAATGCCATTGAGTTTTCTAGGATTTGAATTCCTATCTAGCCACAAGGAGCACATTCTGGCAACTTCTTCAGTAAGAGACCAAAAAATATAACAATCTCAGAAAACACACACACACACAAGATAAAGATTTTCAAGTAACCAACATAAGAGAGAATTTTAAATGTGTCGATAATGTCTTCACTACTTTTATATCTGTCATTAAGCTACTTCCAGACTGTCTCTGAAGTTGCAGGCTGCTTTTTCTTGTCTTCATGATGAATTCTGTACCTAGAGCAGCAAATTTAAATGAGACCATTTTTAATAAAGCCATGCCAAGATTTAAAAGTAATTTAGTGGCATGAAGCATAATAAGCCAAATTATAGTGATGAAAGAAACATTTTCATTAAAGCTTTAAAAAATGACACTCTGAACTCCAATGTAGGGATGGAATTGAGTCTACATTGTCTCAAGGGAAACAAGGTAACAAATGACAGCTAGAATTTTAAGCTCATCATAATATATATATAATTAGTTTTGACCTTTTCACAACATTCCAACAAATAGAGTGATTCATAAGCATGCAGGTTGCAAATGAAATAAATTGCAAGGGTATCTTTCCCTGAAATGTTTAATGATCTCATCATAGATTTCCGGGATGATTTCCTTCTGACTTCCTCTGGAAAATAATGCTATTAGGAGACACACACCAGGTTAATTTCATCGACCCAGAACCAACCAACATCTACAACTTTCGTGTGGATCATGTCTTCCTGTTTATGTGGAAACTTTTTATTTCCTCCTCTCTCTCACCACTTCCGTCTCTCCAAATCCAAACCTGACTTAAAGACTCAAGTCAGATGCCACTGATTACAGCAGTTCTTTGGTATCGCCAAGAGATTGTTTCCAGGAGCTGCAGCAGGTACCAAAATCCACAGATGCTCAAGTCCCTTCTGCAAAATGGCAAAGTACAATGAACAGAGTTGACCCTCCATATCCATTGGTTTCACAACCGCAGATTCAACCAACCACAGAGTGAAATTTCCAGATGCAAAACCCACATATACAGAGGGCCGGACTAATTCTGTACTTGAAACTTTCCCTAATTTCTTTCTGTCTCTCTCCAGTGACCTTTATCTGCACTCAATCACTTTGACCTTAAAATTATTTCGTCCATGTTGGTAACTTGTGCAGCATTTTATTTTCCCCTTATTATCAGCCTCTCCACCACTGCTCCCAATGACTGGCTCACACAGTTTAGGATGTTAGCCCTATTAAATGTGTAAATGAATCCAACCGAGGCCATGAAATTATCCCCAAAATACAAAACTTTACTCATGTCCTCCATTCTTAAACTTTCTTGGAAAGAACTTGGATTAATACTTTCCCTCCTTACCTCCTCCTTTCTGTTTTCCAGATCTTATTTCTCTCCCCAAAGATATAACAAAATATTGCAAGTTCCCAGAAACTCACAAAGTACATCAGATCTTTCAAACAAGTGTCCATATTGAAGAGATTCTTCCTGGATATAAATGTTTGCATTTGCCTTGGCAATCTCAGAAGTCATTTGTAATTTAAAAGACACAAGTGTAACCCAGACCCTAAAAAAAATAACATGCTAAAAAAGAAGATTATACACCCACAAAATGTATTAATTCAAAAATTTAGGACTAATAGACTAAAAGAAAGGAAGGGAAGAAGGAAAGGAGGGGAGGAGGAAGGGTTCCAGGGTTCAGCTAAACAGCAACTATGTTCGCATTTATAAGAATGCTAGACTGGGGATGTGGAGATGGGAGGTTCTATTCCTCTACAGAGGAAGTAGGAAAGAGGGCCTTATGCTATAACCTAAGAGAGGTAGGTTGTAACTGAGTTGGACACTCCTGACAGTAAAAGTAAAATGCTAGCATCAATTATCAAAGGATTACAGGGGTTCTAATTTGTCTGAGATAGTTGATATTTGCTTATTTAAAGTAGAAAGATGGGCTATAAGATGGACCAAACACCTAGCCAGTTTTATTGCTCTATGTGGCATTAAAAGCCATTTAAATTTTATCAAATGTGATTGTTCTTTTTACCCCTGAATTAGCAATGAGTGCTGAAAACTTCTAACCAATGCCACAGAACATGCAACCAGGTACACCATTCAGGTCTCATTAACAATCACTCCAATCATGCTCTCACTGACCTTTCCTACTCCTCAACCTATGAAAACAGAGGTCTACAAAGGGTAAAGTGTGAGAGACTTTTCAGATTATCCTACTTTTTTCTTATGAGGGAGAGGTGTGCTCCCATCACCAACCGCATAAAGACAGGCATTTCACCCCCTCACCAAATACTTCTGCCGGTGACTTCCTCAGATGACCTTGTGCCCATCTGAACAGATGAAGTAGAAGATTACAGAGGAGATGGCCTTTGAACTTGCTACTCTTTAGTATGGGGACACACCAGAGCAGTTTTGTGATTTACACAGAATGAACAGCTGAATCAGAGAAAGAGCTGGTCCCCGTCATGAGTATTTTCTCTCAAACTATCATTTTTAAGACAACATTATTCTTCACTTCAGATCTTTCAAAGAATACTTTGTTACCTTTAATCACAGCATCAATAGAATCCACAGTGGCATTTTCTACCTCACATTTGTTCCAGGGTTTAGAATATGGCCCTAAGACAATGGGTTGGGCTTTCTTGAGCTGTGTCCTAAAATTTTCATTCCAAATCACATTGCTTTTGTAGTTTAAAATTATTTATTTAGCTATGAATCATGAAAAGATGGTGATGTTAAGTCGAAATAAAAGGATTTCTTTATACTGACAGTATATTTAGGACATTGGAGAGTTTTAGTGATAACGGGGGAAAGATGGAATCAATTTATGATCAGAATATTAAAACTCTGCTTTTCTACAGGTAAGATTTGGTGTCAGTTCTATGGGTGACTATCTAAAAGAAGTCCAAGATCATCAGCTCAGGTTTATTGGTGGTTCTCTGAACATCTTTAGAGGAACTGGATAGAAGATGATTCAGAAGCTGGTTGGTGAACCACAGAAGGGCTTTTGGTGCTTAGGTGGGATTTTTGCCTTTATTCCTCCCAACAGAATTTTTACTTTAAGTTTGGCTAGATCCCTCCAGTTTCCTTTCAAGGACCCAAGATGATTCTTGAATCTTGGTTTTATTCTTTCATTTACTCATTGTTTACCTTTGGGTAAATCATAAACTTTTCTCACCTAAGGGTCAAGGCAGGAACACCCTGGCACTCTCCATTGGGGCAATGAAGGCAGTTTCATGAGGCCTATTTCCTGAGTAGTGGGCAGAGCTAGAGGTGGCAACAATGGGGAGCTATTACCACCCCCAAGTCTAAAGGACCAGTTACCAGAATCTGTAGACCCCCTTAAAAGGTCATCCAACAGGAGCTGTGGCCTTCAGGGTAGAAATACATTCATTGTAAACCTGAGGTCCAGAAGGAGTGGAGCCAGTGGAACCACGATTACACTTTTTCAAGATTCTGATTTTCTGATGGCCTCATATTGGCTCAATCCAGCCAGAACCCATGTTTGATCCATGAGTCATGAGAGTCCACTGATTCTGACTCCAAAGGTCACTTCCTAAACTAGGGAGCAAGCTGAAAAATGGTCATGGAGGTGCCAAGAGAGACTTCCCAACACAATATTTTTCTTCTATATTAAGATTTATATGGATCAATAAGTAATAATTACCTTTCAAAGCTCGAGGATTATTAGGCATTTCAAAGTGAAATGCAAGGTCTCCTGAAATATACTTTAACTCATGAAGACACCTGATATTATAAGTTGCTTCTGGGAGAGAAAAAAAGAGTGGAATAAGATCAGTATAGGGAATTCTAGAAGACGAAGGAGGCAACCATATTCAAGGTGCAGAATTGGAGTTAGACTAACCTGGGGTGAGTCTCTCCTGGGCCACTTACTACATGTGTAAACTTGAGTAAATTACTTCACTTCTCCCTAGACCTCAGTTTTCCTAATATCAACAGTGTGACTCTTAAGAGTATGTACATAATGCTTGACCGAAAGTATTATTATTATTGGTGTTATTATTATTATTAAAGTCTGAAGTTAAGATGGAGAGACTGAAACTCTACTAGGGAGTCATTACGTGGTTTCAAAACAAAATCATGGGGAAACACATGGGCAGCCATGGGTTCCATGTGCAGCTATAAGTTAAATTGTGGTATTCACTGGCAAAAGGACCTGCACACCTCCAGAATCATAAAGTGGTGCTTCTGGTTTACACTGTTGTGTTAGCTTCTACTGCACAGCAAAATGAATCAGCCATACATATACATATACATATATCTCCTCCCTTTTGTATTTCCTTCCCATTTAGAACAACACAGTGCATTGAGTAGAGTTCCCTGTGCTATACAGTATGTTCTCCTCAGTTGTCTATTTTATACTTAGTATCAATAGTGTATGTGTGTCAGTCTCAATCTCCCAATTCCTCGCAGCCCACCCCTTTTCTGCTTTGCATCATACATTTGTTCTCCATGTCTGTGTCTCTATTTCTGCTTTGCAAATCTATACCATTTTTCTAGATTCCACATATATGCATTAACATACAATATTTGTTTTTCTCTTTATGACTTACTTCACTCTGTATGACACTCTCTAGGTCCATCCATGTCTCTACAAATGACCCAATTTCGTTCCTTTTTATGGCTGAGTAATATTCCATTGTATATAGGTACCACATCTTCTTTATCCATTCCTCTGTTGATGGACATTTAACATTGTCATCTTTAAATTGCAACATTCATTTCTGGGGCACATCAAAGCCAAACAGGCTGTAACTTGGCTCCAAAAGACAGGAAGGTTTTGTCCTAAGCTTATAGTATCCCCCAAACTCCAAGATATACTAGTCTGTGAGACATGACTAGGCCTTTCTACAAGTGTCTCAGTCAGGGTCCAAATATTTTTAAAATGTCACACTCAAGGAATTAATAAAAGAGGAATTATGGAAGGGACTGTTTATAGAAGTGAGGGCAAGAAGGAGAAAAGCCAATAAGGACTGACATTGTCACCCTTAAGCCAGAAAGGGCATTGGGAATGAATAAGTTATTAGAACTCAGCTTTAGCCATAGGAGAGGAACCACCTAATAGGAGCTGTGGCTGTAGGTAAAAGAACACAGCCTCCGTTGACACCATAAGCCACTGTGAGTGGGGGAGTGAGGGTATTATGGAATATGGTGCAACATGACCTCCCATTGGACAAGTCCAACTAGAAGGCACATGGCCAGGGAACCTGAGTGAGTGATACACTCTGAGAGGTCAGCCTCCTTCCAGTACACAGAGCAGGGCAGAGAAGTGTACAGAATAGATCTGCAGGGATGACAGAGAATAACCAGCACAAGTTTTGTGAATTCAAATTAAAACTAAGACCAGATGTAAAATTATCCTTAAGAAAAGATGGATTCCATATTCAGACCAGAGAATTATTGCCAGTTCTTGAGAGAACACAAGGAAATGAAAGCTACCCAACACGTTTTAACAGAGCTGGTTGAAGCACACAGCCAAGCAACAGAAACACTTCATAATATTCTGCCTTTTTAGAAGATATTTAAAAATATTCGGGGCCTAGCTTCAATGCCCATTCCAGAGCCCCAGCTCACTGCAGGCCTCACCAGCTGGTCTATGTCTCTTTTATTCTCTACTAGAGTACTTGAGAGATATGTTACTTGAAGTTGAGCCTAAACCTCTCTGGCTACTTGGCACCATAACTAGAAGGATTGTTCTCTGCTTGTATCATCACAAAGGTAATACCCACAGCTTCTGCAGGATTTCAGCAAACGGCCCCTTACCTGAAGTGCTCATAGATGCGGTGAGTATTGGAGTCTGGCAGGTTTTCCATATTTAGTCATCCTTCTGTATAGATATAGTTCTTCTGGAAAAGCATTTCATGCTGTAGCAACCTGAGCTCAAATGTTAGGAGAGGTTATCTCTAGATAACAGTGGTTTAAGTGATTGTTTCTCTTCCTACTTCTCTATATTTTCCAAAATCTCTGATATTCAATATTTTTTTTTATGTCAGAAAGTGTTCTGCCTATGTTTTCCTCTAAGAGTTTTATAGGGTCTAGTCTCACATTTAGGTCTTTAATCCATTTTGAGCTTATTTTTAAGTATGGTGTTAAAGAATGTTCTAATTTTATATTTTTACATGTAGCATTGAAGAGATTGTCTTTCCCCCATTGTATAGTCTTGCTCTTTTGTCAAGATTAATTGACCATAGGTGTGTGGGCTTATTTCTGGGCCTTCTATCCTACTCCATTGACCTATATTTCTATTTTTGTGCCAGTACAATACTGTTTTGATGACTATAACTTTGTAGTATAGTCCGAAGTCAGGGAGCCTGATTCCTCCAGCTCTGTTTTTCTTTCTCAAGATTGCTTTGGCTATTCAGGGTCTTTTGTGTCTCCATACAAATTTTAAGATTTTTTAAAGCCACTATGGGGAACAGTATGGATGGTCCTTAAAAAACTAAAAATAGGGCTTCCATGGTGGCACAGTGTTGACAGTCCACCTGCCAATACAGGGGACGCGGGTTCGTGCCCCGGTCCAGGAGGATCCTACATGCCGCGGAGCGTCTGGGCCCATGGGCCATGGCCACTAAGCCTGCGCGTCTGGAGCCTGTGCTCCACAACAGGAGAGGCTACAACAGTGAGAGGCCCGCATACCGCAAAAAACAAAACAGAACAAAACAAAAAAAACTAAAAATAGGGCTTCCCTGGTGGCGCAGTGGTTGAGAGTCCGCCTGCCGATGCAGGGGACATGGGTTCGTGCCCCGGTCCAGGAAGATCCCACATGCCACAGAGAGGCTGAGCCCGTTAGCCATGGCCGCTGAGCCTGTGCGTCCAGAGCCTGTGCTCCGCAACGGGAGAGGCCACAACACTGAGAGGCCCGTGTACTGCAAAAAAAAAAAAAAAAAAAAAAAAACTAAAAATAGAGCTACCATATGATCCTGCAATCCCACTCCTGGGCATATATCCAGAGGAAAGCATGGTCCAAAAGGATACATGCACCCAATGCTCATTGCAGCACTGTTTAATATAGTCAAGACATGGAAGCAACCTAAATGTTCATCAACAGAGAAATGGATAAAGAAGATGTGGTACATATATAAAATGGAATATTTCCCAGCCATTAAAAAGAATGGAATAATGTCATTTGCAGCAACATGGATTGACCTAGGAATTGTCATACTAAGTGAAGTAAATCAGACAGAGAAAGAGAAATATAGTATGATATCACTTATATGTGGAATCTAAAAAGAAATGATACAAATGAACTTATTTACAAAACAGAAACAGACTCATAGACTTAGTGAATGAACTTATGGTTACCGGGGGAAGGGTGGAGGAAAGGGATAGTTAGAGATTTAATACTGACATGTACACACTGCTATATTTAAAATGGATAACCAACAAGGGCTTACTGTATAGCACACGGAACACAGTTCAATATTATGTAACAATCTAAATGGGAAATGAATTTGCAAAAGAATAGATACATGTATATGTATAACTGAATCACTTTGCTGTACACCTGAAACTATCACAACATTGTTAATTAGCTATACTCCAATATAAAATAAAATGTTTTATAAAATAGATTTTTTTAAAAAAAATAATCTTTTTAACTGGGGCTTAGTGTTTTAAAAAGTTTCTTAATGGCAAAAAAACATAACTTTGTATGCAGAGAAAGGTGGAGGATAAAACAAAAGACTGGATAAACTGAGGCCTTCTTTTTATAGGCTTGATTTTCAGTAGTCCTGCATCCAGCAGCAATACCACTTGTTTTATCTTTGAAGTTCATAATATATCATGAACAAGCTGGGTTTATCTAAGGAATACAAGGAGTTTTCAAATATAAAATAAATCAATATAACTTACCATATTAATAGACTAGTGAAAAAATAGATATATTAACAACCCAAGTAATGCAAAATAAAAGCAATGAATAAGATTCTATTTTAGTATATTTTTAAAAGCCTCTTATATGAGAAAAATAGGAAGAAACTCTATGTTTAATAAAGTTTAAATGCCAAGACTACAGATGTCAAACATTATGCTTAATGAGAAACTTTACGTATTTCCTATAAGAATGAGAACAAACAAGGGTATTCACTAATAGAATTACTATTTAATCTAGTATTAAACAGCAAAAAATATAGAAAAAGTGAGAGAGAGTTAAAGAGCTTATAAGTGTTATGGAAAGAAATAAAATGTTATTTGTAAATACTGTAATCATCTACCTAGGAAAACCATCAATCTCAATAGACACACTATTAAAGTAATTAGAGTGAATTTATCATGACTGCCAGATATGTGGGCAAACTACAAAAATCAGTAGTATTGTTCTACACCAACAATAATTACTTAGAACATGTAATACAGATAAGATTTATTCATAATAACAATAAAATTATAAACTATCTTGAAACTAAGTTAACCAAAATTTCACAAGAAAATAGATAAAATTTTTAAATGCTAATAAAGGACATAGAAGGTAAGTTCTATGGAGAGAGAGTTCAGTCTCCTAAGTAGGAAGACTTAATATTATAAAGCTGTTAATGGTCTACAATTTAATCTACAAATATAATAGCATCCAACCAAAATTAGATTTCTTTGAAGAATTGAATAGACATATGCCTATTTATGTGGGAGAATAAAAGCCCACATGTAGCTAAGTCAACCTTTAAAAAGAAGAGGAAAGAGGAAACTCAATGTACCTGATGTCGACATACCTGAAAGTCACAGTTAGAAAAATCGGGATGATATTGGCAAAACAGAACAAAACAAAACAAAAATAAAGCAGGAAAAGAGAAAGGTGCACATTTATATGAGAAGTTAATATATGATAAGGCTGGAACCATAAATTGATGGGTAAGGATAAAGGAAATATTGTTCCATAGATGATGTAGTCAAAAATTATTCACTATGTGGAGAAAATAAAAGTGAATCTCTGCATACCAACACTTGAAGGGTGGAGTCTAAATGTTAAAAGTGTGATCTTGAAGAGAAGAAAGACTCCTTAATAGCAGTTTTTTAAAAAGGAATAGGGGGCTTCCCTGGTGGCGCAGTGGTTGGGAGTCCGCCTGCCGATGCAGGGGAGGCGGGTTCGTGTCCCGGTCCGGGAGGATCCCACATGCCGCGGAGCGGCTGGGCCCGTGAGCCATGGCCGCTGGGCCTGCGCGTCCGGAGCCTGTGCTCCGCAACGGGAGAGGCCGCAACAGTGAGAGGCCCACGTACCGCAAAAAAAAAAAAAAAGGAATAGGGACTTCCCTGGTGGTCCAGTGGCTAAGACTCTATGCTCCCACTTCAGGCGCACGGGTTCAATCCCTGATTGGGGAATTAAGATCCAGCATGCCATATAGTGTGGCCAAAAAAAAAGAGAGAGAGAGAGAGAGAATAAATAAGCAAATTTAAATCAAAAATATTTTTCAAGCCAAAAAAGGGACAAGAACCACAATGGAAAAAAAAAAAAAAGCAAAGAATACAGCTAGGCAATTTACAGAGGTGGAAACCCAAGGGTTAACAAGCATATGAAGAGATGTCCAAAATCATTAGACATTGGAAAAATTTAAATTACAATGATATATTTCTGTGTACATATTAGTCTACCAAAAAGGAAAGCTGAAACAAGAAATATTGACGGAGATGTGGGGATAGAGTCATCCTTATTCACTGCTGGTGAGAGCAGACTGGTGTTGATTGTCCAGAGTACAAAATGACACTTCTTGGTCAAAAGGAGCATAGACATGTCCAATGACCTAGCCATTCCATCCCTGGGTTTATGAATTAAAAATATTTTCGCACAGAGTATAAGAAAGGGGATGTTAACTGCAGCATTATTTTTGGAGGCAATTGGCTGTCAATCCTTTAGAAAGGAGATACATGTATAAGAAACTGCTGGCTTATCACCAAGCCTTTTTCTTCATCTTCCAGTAGAAAAGAAGCAATTTCTTCATCCCCTTGAGATTAGGTGTAAACCCATGGCTGAATTCCAGAAAAAGGAATGCTTGGCCAGAATTTAATAGACCACTTTCAGACCCGGCCATAAAAACCTCCTCAGTGCAACCTTTCCTGCTCCTTCCTCCAGCCAGCTGGCTGGAATGAGGAAAATCCCTAGAGCAGGATGGGATCCATGTGTTGAATATTGTGGAGCTACAAGATGGAAGGAGCCTAGGTCCCTGAATCACCCCTTGGAGAAAAACCACATGACTAAGAGCACCAACTTTGGACTATTAATTCAGTTTCAACTTCATTAACTAATCTGATATTTTGTTAAGCCCCTGAAATGGGAAGAGTTTACTGGTTACATGAGTAGTGTTACCTTAACTAATATAATAGATAAAATGTGATAGATGCACACCACTGAGTATGCAATAGACTAAATGCATGTGTCTCCCCAAAATTCATGTGTGAAACCTAATCCCCAATGGGATAGTATTTAAAGGAGGGGCTTTAGGGAGGTAATTAGGTCATGAGGGCAAACCCCTCCTGAATGGGATTAGTGACCATGGAAAAGAGATCTCAGTGAGCTTCCTCATCTCTTCCATTGTATGAGGACACAACAAGAAATGGCTGTCTATAACCACGTGCCTTAAACATTAAACATTTTACAATGTGAGGCTGTAGAGGAAGAACGAGCAGAAGAATGAGACTGTGTATGGGGTAAAAGGAAATAGATAAATATGTGACTGAATAAGTAAATTAATAAATTTAGAGAGTTTCATGCATAGGCTAATAGTGATAATTGTAACATGTACCAACAGATATTTATTTCTTATAGTTCTGGGGGTTGGAAGTCTAGATCAGGGTCCAGCATTGCTGGGTTCTAATGAGGGCTCTGTTCCTTGCTTGTAGATGGCTACTTTCTCACTGTGATCTCAGATGGTCAGGCGGGGGGAGAGAGAGAGAGCAAGCTTTCTGCTGTTTCTTTTTTTATCCCCAGCTTTATTGAGCTATAATCGACATATAACATTGTGTACGTTTAAGGTGTACAACTTGGGGTTTAATACACTTAAATATTGGGAAATGATTACTGTGGTAGCATTAGCTAGCATCTCCATCACATCACATAATTTCCATTTCTTTTTTGTGATGAGTACATTTAAGATCTACTCTCATAGCAACTTTCAAATATATAAAACTGTATTGTTAACTATAATTACCTTGCTGTACATTAGATTCTCAAAATGTATTCATCTTATAACTGAAAATTTGTACCCTTTGACAAACATCTCCCCATTTCTTCCTCCCAGACCCCAGGAACCCCCATTCTACTCTCTGTTTCTGTGAGTTTGGTCTTTTTAGATTCCACATATAAGTGATACCATGCAGTATTTATCTTTCTCTGTCTGACTGAGTTCACTTAGCATAGTGCTCTCAAGGTACATCCACATTGTTACAAATGGCAGGATTCCCTTCTTTCTCATGACGGAGTGATATTCCATTGTATATATACCATATCTTCTTTATCTATTCATCTGTATACAGGCATGGGTTTTTTCCATATATTGGCTATTGAGAATAATGCTGTAATGAAGATGGAAGTGCAGCTATCTCTTTGAGCTCCTGATTTCATTTCCTTTGGAAAAATACCCAGAAGTGGAATTGCTATCATATGATAGCTCTATTTTTAATTTTTTGAGGAAGCTCCACACCATTTTCCACAGTGGCTATACCAATTTACATTTCCACAAAAGTACCTAAGGTTCCCTTTTCTCCACATTCTCACCTACACTAATCACTTGTCTTGTTGATAATAGCCATTCCAAAAGGTATGAGATGGCATCTCATTGTGGTTTTGATTTGCATTTCCCTGATGGTTAGTAGTGCTGAACACTTTTTCACGTGCTTGTTGGCCATTTGTATGTCTTCTCTGAAAAAACATCTATTCGGTACCTCTGCTCATTTTAAAATCAGATTATTTGGTTTTTTGGCTATTGAGTTGCATGTGTTCTTTATATATTTTTAATATTAAGCCCAATTTCTCCCATTCCATAGGTTGCCTTTTCATTTTGTTGATTGTTTCTTTTTCTGTGCAGAAGCTTGTTAATTTGATGTAGCCCCACTTGTTGATTTTTCCTTTTGCCTTTCATGTCATATCCAAAAGATCATTGCCAAGGCCAATATGAAGATGCATTCCCCCTGTTTTCTTCTAGTTTATTGATTTCAGGTTTTACGTTTAAGTTAATTCATTTTGAGTTCATTTGTGTGAGTAGTATAAGATAGAGGACGAATTTCATTCTTCTGCCTATGGTTATTTAGTTTTTCCACTACCATTTACTGAAGCAACTATCCTTTTCCCTTGAGTATTCTTGGCTCTTTTGTCAAATATTAGTTCATCCTATATTCAGGGTTTATTTCTGGACTCTAGATTCTGTTCCTTTAGACTATGTGCTTTATTTTATGATAGTACAATATCATTTTGATTACTATAGCTTTATAGTATTGCTTGAAATCAGGAAATGTGATGCTCCAGCTTTGTTCTTTTTTTCTCAGGGTTGCTTTGGCTATTGGATTCTTTCATGGTTCCATACAAATTTCAGGATTATTTTTTCTATTTCCATGAAAAATGCCATTGGAATTTTGATAGGACTTGCATTGAGTCTATAGATGGTTCTGGGTAGTATGGACGCTTTAATAATATTAATTCTTCTGATCCATGAACATGAGACATCTTTTCATTTATTTGTGTTTTCTTCAATTTCTTTCATCAAAGTCTTATAATTTTCAGAGTACAGATCTTTCACATCCTTGGTTAAATTAATTCCTAAGTATTTTATTGTTTTTTGATGCTATTGTGAATGGGATTATTTTCTTTACCTCTTTTTCATATACTTCACAGCTAGTGTATAGAAATGAAACATTTTTCTCTATATATTGTTTTTGTATCCTGCAACTTTACTGAATTTGCTAATTAGTTTTAACAGATTTTTTTTGAGGGGAGTCTTTAAGATTTTCTACGTATAAAATTATATCATCTGCAAACAAAGACAATTTAACTTCTTCCTTTCTGACTTGTATGCCTTTTATTTCTTTTCCTTGCCTGATTTTTCTGGCTAGGACTTCCAGTGCTATGTTGAAAAGGAGTCATGAAAGTGGGACCCTTGTTGTGTTTCTGATCTTAGAGGAAAAGCTTTCAACCTTTCACCATTGAGTATGATGTTGGCTGTGGGTTTGTCACATGTGGTCTATATTGTGTTGAGTTATGTTATTTCTATAGCCAACTTGTTGAGTTTTTATCATGAAAGGATATTATATTTTGTCAAATGATTGTTTTGCATATATTAGGATGATAATATAATTTTATCTCTCATTCTATTAATGTGGTATAGCACATTTATTGATGTATGGTGAAACATCTTTGCAGCCCAAAGATATATTCCTCTTGATCATGGTGTATGATCCTTTTAATGTGCTGTTGAATTTGGTTTGCTAGTATTTATCAAGAATTTTTACATTCATATTCATCAGGGATACTTAGGTGCTCCAACATTGGGTACATATGTATTTATGATTGCTATATCCTCTTCATCATTAAATAACAACATTCTTTGTCTCCTGTTACCATTTTGTGCTTAAAGTCTATTTTGCCTAATATAAATATAGCTACTCTTGCTCTCTTTTGGTTTCCACTTGCAGGAAATATCCTTTTTTCATCCCATCACTTTCGGCCTATGTATGTCTTTAAAGCTGAAGTGAGTCTCTTGTAGACAGAATGTAGCTGGGTCTTACCATTTTATCATTTACAGTAATTACTGATAGGTAAGGACTTATAATGCCATCTATTGTTTTCTGGCTGTTTTACAGTTCCCTTTTTCATTTCTTTCTCTCTTATTGCCTTCTTTTATGAACTGATGATTTTCCCTTGTGGAATCTTTGATTCCCTTCTCTTTATCTTTTGTAGATCTACTATAGGTTTTTCCTTTGTGGTTACCATGACGCTTACATAAAACATCTTATAGATATCACGGTCTATTTTATGCTGACAACAACTTAACTTCGATCACATGAAAAATTCTATCCTTTTGCTCCCCCTTTTAGGTTTTTGATGTTACAATTTACCTCTTTTGATATTGTGTATTCAATCACACATTATTGTAGCTATAATTATTTTTAATGCTCTTGTCCTTTAACCTTTATACTAGAGTTAAGTGGTTAACACACCACCATATTGCAGTATTAGAGTATTCTGAATCTTACTATGTAGTCACCTTTAACAGTGGTGTTGTATATTTTTATATATTTTCATGTTATTAATTACCTTCCTTTTATTTCATCTTGAAGAACTCCTCTTAGCATTTCTTGTAAGGCTGACCTAGCAGTGATAAATTCCCTCAGCTTTTGTTTTTCTGGTATAGTCTTTATCTTGCCTTCATTTCTGAAGGATAATTTTACCAAGTAGATTGTTCTTGGCTGGCAGTTCTTTCTTTTCTTTTGTCTTTCAGCTCTTTAAATACATCATCTCATTCTTTCCTGGCCTGTAAGTTTTCTGCTGAGAAATCCACTGATAGCCTTGTGAGGGGTTCCCTTGTAAGTTACAAGTTTCTTTTCTCTTGCTGTTTTTAAGATTTTCTCATTATCTTTTATTTTTGACAGTTTTACTATAATGTAGAGAGAATCTCTTTAAATTGATTTTGTTTGGTGACCTTTATGAACTTGGATATCCCAATTTCCCTCCAGATTTGGAAATTTCTCAGCCATTATTTCCTTAAATAAGCTTTCTGCCCCTTTCTCCCTTTTTTTCTCTTTCTGGAACTCAAATAACTTGCAAATTGGTTCTTTTATGGTGTTCTATAGATCGTGGAGTCTTTCATCACTCTTTTATTCTTTTTTCCCTTTTTCTCTTCTTAATGGATAATTTCAAAAGTCTTACCTTCTAATTCACAAATTTTTCATCTGCTTTATCCATTCTTCTGTAGATGTTCTACATTACATTTTTATTTATTTCATTTATTGTATTCTCCAGCTCCAGAATTTCCATTTGGTTCTTTTTTATGACTTCTATTTTGTTTCCGTATTGTTTTCCTGATTTTGCTGAATTGTATTTCTGTGTTATAGCTCATTGAGTTTCCTTAAAACAGCTACTTTAAATTCTTTATCAGGTAAATCAAAGCTCTCCATGCTTTTCTCATCAGTTACAGAAAGATTACTGTGATCATTTGGTGGTAACATGTATCCTCGATTTTTCATGTTCCTTGAAGTTTTGCATTGTTGTCTTCACATTTGAAATAGCAGTTACCTCTTCTAGTCTTTACTATGTGCCCTCTCCAATGTGTCTAAACTTGTAAATTTTTCCTCCAACAGTGTGCTGAAACTTCTCTGGAAACCTGGGTTTCCACCAAGTGTCCCTCATTCATTTGTGATTGTCTAAAAGAGTGTTTTCCAGGGTCTCCTGGACCACAGCCAAGAGGGGCTAGAGCCAGATCAAGGGCCAATGAGGGATCCTCAACAGGGATCAAGATCTGTATGCCTATTACCAGCTACATAGGAGGGTGAGATTCCTCCTGGATCCCTTGCTATATAGTTCTGATCTCACAGTTCTCACAGAGGCACTATTGTCTATTGATAGATGCTGAATTAGTGTTGTTGTGGGGAAGACAAAAATGAGTGATGTCTTCTTGACATCAAAGACGAGTGATGATGTCACTCCTGATGTCCCTTATAAAGGACACTACTTCCATCATGAGGACTCTACCCTCATGACCTTATCTAAACCTAATAACCTCCTAAAGGCTCCATCTCCAAATACTATCACATTAAGGGCTAAGTCTTCAATATATGAATTTTGGGGGACATAATTCAATCCATAGCATCTGGTAAAAATTATTCTCAAATTCTACTCAACCCCACAAAAGTTAGATCAACCTACAGAATTTTGTATAATGTCACAGCAGGAAGGCCACTCAGAAGCAAAGGAAGAACAAGACTCAAAGAGTGGAAAGGAAATCTCGTCTAATGCCTGCAAAAACCCCTGAAACTAGTTACAAAGGAAATGCTAATTAGTCCATAATAGCACCCAGAAATGGGCTGAAATACCAGTTCCAATTGTTGAAAGGAGCATGGCAGTTCTTTGCAAAAAGTCTAATCTCTTTTGTTTTTTGAATAGGGATGAGTACCTGGGACAGTGCTGAACTGATGTATGCTGTTGTCTTAGTCCTGCACACCTTACTATAGAAAAACAAACAAACTGCATCAGAAAAGCCATAGGCACATATACACTCACATACACATAGTCTCAAGCAGCACTAAACTACCTGAAAGTGTCTCAATTAAAGAGAATTACTGCCTCCTTTAAGTTGCAATCATAGCCATTATGTATCATCGGGCCTAAATCAGTTCCCTGGGAGATGTCCTGATTAAGCGGATTTCCCAATTAAACCTGTCCCAGTTAAGTGGAGCATACCATTCTGATTAGATTCCTAATTTATATGGGAGGCTATATACTTTATATAAAGGGGAAAAGGGAGCTGAAGGAAGTTGTCAGCCTCTGAAATTTCTCCTTGTGCCTTTTTTCTTCCAATAACAAACCTTCCCCCTTCTCTGACAAACAGAGGCACTTACTACACAAAGTAGTTCTAAACCTCTTAAATAAAATGTGAAATATTGCTTATGGAGTCAAAACTGCCCTTCAAGAGCTGTCAGAAACATCACAGTCATCCCCAGTGGGACAGACCCTTTGATGGGTCAGCAGCAGAGACACAAACATAGAGGAAACGAGTAACTGTAATGTCCAGGATGGGACACACATAGTCTTTTGTACTTTTAAAAAATTTATATTTTGCAGTGTTCTTTGTCACAAACACAAGTTAATAAATAAATTCATGAATAAGTGAATGGCACACCTGACCATGGGGGCAGGATGAAAACTTAAAGCATATCACTGTTGTACTTGCTGACACCCCAAGCCACAAAATAAGGGGAAATTTTGGCCTTGAAACTACACTGAAATTCTGAAAATATATTTGGCTTCACTGTCAGCCAAATCACAGTGGACACAGTGTCAAATGAAATGACAAACCCATGAATGCCCCATTGGAATAGTGTCATGCAGGACTTTCTGGAGAGGTTCAAATATAGTTCTATGAGGAGACAGTGACTGGTATGAGCTTGAAATTGTCACCTAATGTCTTCAACTTTCAGTTTCCTCATCTACCATATGTATTATTGAGCTTAAGCTGTTCCCTGGGAGATGTTTGGACCAAATAATTTCACAGGTCATAGCCAAACTTTACATTCTGTAGAATTCAAGTATCTACTAGAAGGAGTCACAGAACTTGGCAGAATTGTTATACCCATAATTATGGTATATTACAGCAGAAGGATACAGATTAAAATCAGCAATGGACAAAAGGTGTATAGGAAAGAATCCAGAAGGTGCTAGGGACAAGCTTCCAGTTGTCTTCTCCCAGTGGAGTCATGTGGACAACACTTAATTCCAGCAATGTTTGGCAATACTCATGAAGTATTGCCAACCTGGGGAGCTCACCTAAGCCTTGGTGTCTGGTATTTTTATTAAGGATCAGTCATGTTGGCACGAGTGACCATCTGCATGGATGACCTTAGCTCTCCAGAGCTGAGACTGCAGCCCAAGTTCCCCAGCATAAATCACATTACTGGCATTAACTACCTGGCATAGCCCAAGACCCAGGTAAACAAATATAATCTTTATAGGCAGGATAGCCCAAAGACTTAGAGGTTACCTCCCAAGAGGTAAGCAGAGGGCAACTTTTCTTTCCAGTGTTCAGAGTTTGGAAAACTGGACCTGCTGAGTTAATCCTTTACTACGCAATGTCTCTTCACATTTTCTCAAAATAGCTGAAGACTCCCAGAACAACTGTCCCAAAAAGAAACCACAAAAGCCACATGGCACTATCCTAGGCTTGGAATTCACACAGCATAACTCTGTTCTATTCAGCAATTCAGTCATGAAGCTCTGCTGATGTTCAAGGGTTCAGACAGAGACTCCACTTCCTGATAAGAAGAATATCAAAGCAATTCTAGGTGGATTTTTAAAACCACTCAGTCACAAAGGCACAGAGGAACATCTTCCTGTCTCTCCTGACTACTATGAAGTATTTTTTTTTTCTTTTTGCCTCAGCCTAAGGAGAAAGCACTGTCAAGTCAAAAGAAATAAGCACATAGAATTCTTTCAAAGCAAAAATGCAAAGTCTAGGCTCAACATAGAAACTTCTGTTGGCCTGAGGAGACGATTTATCTGAGTGACTTAGCCCTGCTGCCTGATGTGGGCAAGGCATCCTAGAGACCCCAGTGCTCCCCAGGTGGCCCTGAAGCAGCTGTTGTCCCTTTCACCAGATTTGCCTGAAGGAACTGCATCTGTTCATAAAACCTGCCGAATAGACTTCCTTTTTTTCACCTTTTCCTGTTTTTTCCTCTTACTAATTCTGTGTATAGAATTCTGTATGAATATCTTTCTTAAATGCTATCAGTTGTTTCTGTTAAAGAAACATCTATATAACACACATGATGGATTTTTATACAAGAAAGTATTTATTTTTGTGTGGATTATGGGGGAAGAGAGACTTGAAACCTTTACCTCACAGCCCATAATATTTATGACCCGGTTATGTCCCCCATGAAAACATGACTTTTTACTTATTCCATTCAGCGTTTTACATTTAGCTCAGTCCCTTAATTTCAAACTTTTGGAAATTGACTTTTCCTTTGGGGAATGACCCTAAAACTTTCAGAAGACAGAAGGATTCTTGGCCTCGGAGAGAAAGCATGGAATTTCCAGACCAATGAGCCTCTCGCCAATGTAAGTCCCAACCTCCCTCCATAGAGGAGAATTTTTACAGGTGGTCTCTGACTCAATGGATAAAAGCTCAATTGTTCAGAGAAACATCCTGCCCATTCACATCCATCTCCTGACTGGAAATCAGTTACACAACTGTGCCAAGGAAAAACAGTCTACAGAAATGTTTATTGAACACATAAAGCCAGAAAACAGTGAAGAGAAATCCTAATGATTCCCTTGCAGATGTCTGTTTTGCAAGATAGTTCTCAATGCAGCCACCTAACAAGTGAAAGCACATCAATCTTGGCTTGAAATCTTTCTGCAAACAAGATCTCATTTTGGAGAAGGCCGTCATTGGCAATGGTCACCATGGCTTAGAAACTAAACTCTTCCTAGGTAGTTACATCATGTTCCTTTGGATCTTGGTCAAACTTTTATTTCAAAGTGAACATGTGCAGAGCACGTAAAGGAAGAAGATGAAGTCAGGGGAGCTTTTTGTATTGGATTATTTTTCTAGGCTTCCAAAGAAAGTAGACTTATTTGTAGTGCTAAGAACATCATAGATGGTTAAAACACAAAATGATTTTGAAGCTTAATTTAAATTTTACCCGTCTGGCTATTTGTGTTTGCATTTCATTTCACTTAAACAATAAAGTAGCTTGGACAGTTTTGGGTGTGTGGTTAAGCCTTTTAATTTCCTGGCCCTCATGCACTACTGTTCACAGAGCAAGGTGACTGCCCTTTGCACAGCAGCTGAATTTTTTAATTGTTCATTGATATCTTTGGCTTAACATGAACAAACTATTTTGTGTACATGTGCTATTGCTACCTCCATCCAAACCAAATTTTTATGACATATGGGTCCCTTCACTATGGTAGCAACTGCTCTTATATACTGTTAACCACCCCATGACAACCTATAGATAACAATTCTTCAAAGACATGACCCACATCTTAAACAGAATGAGAGGAGAACTGAAGAAATTCTAAATCCTTTTATACTTCTGAATAAATTCTTTCTTTGCTGATGCTAGGACTCAGACATTGCAGAAGAATATTTGCCAAATAACAAGGAAGTCATTTTAAGTATTTGGAAAAGTCTTTTTCTTTTCAGTGGACTGAAGATCTTTTAGCATCAAGAGTAGTTTCTCTGGAAGTAGATCTTTGTAATCAGAATGCAATGGCACCATAAATTGACCACTGTATGAATTAGCCTGAGCGTGTTTCACCCTTTCTTTACCATCTGATTGTGTGTTCTTTCACACTCTGGTTTGTCTCAGGACCAGCTGGGTTTTTTTTTTTTTTTTCAGATTAGCAGAGTGTAGAGCCAGTATGATGAATGACTCAAGGCTGAGAGAATGAAGTCTTGTTTCCCGAAAGCAGTATGTTCAAGTGCAGATATACCCATTCTTGCTTTTTATTATGAATTGGGTCAAAAGTGTGTGACACATGAAAACAAAACAGAGGGAATAGTATCTCTATTTATTTTTGTTGGGTCTCAACTTCAACATGTCATTTTGGAGGAGAATTTATATGTAGGTAACATTCATGGATCTCCAACTATCACTGTGATAAGTGCACACAAGGGGCAAAGATTACTGATTCCTTGCTCTCACTTTTCAAGGACCTTACATTCGAGTGGGAGAGAGCAAAGAGGCAACAATGTACAGAAACAATATAGGTGCATATAGGAGAAGAAGTGGGGAGAAGCCCGGGAGCAGGGTGGATGTCAGAGTTGAACAATGATATGGAGGCAGAAGAATAAACCAAATGGAAAAAGGGCTGTTTTAAAATCTCAACAGGGAGACCTTCAAGATGGCAGAGGAGTGAGAAGTGGAGATCGCCTTCCTCCTCACAAACATATCAGAAGTACATCTACATGTGGAACAACTCCTACAGAACACCTACTGAACACTGGCAGAGGACCTCAGACCTCCCAAAAGGCAGGAAACGCCCCATGTAATTGGTAGGGCAAAAGAAAAAACAGAGACAAAAGAATAGGAACAGGACCTGCACCAGTGGGAGAAAGCTGTGAAGGACGAAAGGTTTCCACACACTAGAAGCCCCTTCTAGGGCGGAGACTGCGGGTGGAGGAGGGGGAAGTTTGGGAGCCGCGGAGGAGAGCGCAGCCACAGGGGTACGGAGGGCAAAGCGGAGAGGTTCCCGCACAGAGGATCGGTGCCGACCAGCACTCACCAGCCCGAGAGGCTTGTCTGCTCCCCCGCCGGGGCGGGGTGGGGCTGGGAGCTGAGGCTCAGGCTTTGGTCGGATGCAGGGAGAGGACTGGGGCTGCTGCGTGAACACAGCCTGAAGGGGTTAGTGCACCACGGCTAGCCGGGAGGGAGTCCGGGAAAATGTCTGGACCTGCCTAAGAGGCAAGAGACCATTGTTTCGGGTTGTGCGAGGAGAGGGGATTCAGAGCACCGCCTAAATGAGCTCCAGAGATGGGCAAGAGCCATGGTTATCAGTGTAGACATGAGAGACGGGCATGAGACGCTAAGACTGCTGCTGGAGCCACCAAGCAGCCTGTGTGCAAGCACAGGTCACTCTCCACACCTCCCCTCCCAGGAACCTGTGCAGCCCGCCACTGCCAGGGTCCCAGGATCCAGGGACAACTTCCCTGGGAGAACGCACGGCACGCCTCAGGCTGGTGCAACGTCACGCCGGCCTCTGCCGCCGCAGGCTCGTCCTGCATCCGCACCCCTCCCTCCCCCCGGCCTGAGTGAGCCAGAGCCCCCGACGCAGCTGCTCCTTTAACCCTGTCCTCTCTGAGCACAGAACAGATGCCCTCAGGCGACCTACACGCAGAGGCGGGTCCAAATCCAAAGCTGAACCCCGGGAGCTGTGCGAACAAAGAAGAGAAAGGGAATCTCTCCCAGCAACCTCAAAAGCAGTGGATTAAATCTCCACAGTGAATTTGATGTACCCTGAATCTGTGGAATACCTGAATAGACAATGCATCATGCCAAAGTTGAGGCAGTGGATTTGGGGAGCAACGATATACATATTTATTTCCTTTTTCTCTTTTTGACAGTGTGTATGTGTATGCTTCTTTGTGTGATTTTGTCTGTATATCTATGTTTTTACCATTTATCCTAGGGTTCTGTCTGTCCATTTTTTGTTGGTTTGTTTTCATTTTTTTTAGTATAGTTTTTAGTGATTGTTATCATTGGTGGATTTGTTTTTTGGTATGGCTGCTCTCTTCTTTCTTTCTTTCATTTTTTATTACTTTTAAATGTTTTTATTTTTAATAATTTGTTTTTATTTTAATAACCTTATTTTATTATATTTTCTTCTTTCTTTCTTTCTTTTTTCTCCCTTTTATTCTGAGTGATGTGGCTGACAAGGTCTTGGCGCTCTGGCCGAGTGTCAGACCTGTGTCTCTGAGGTGGGAAAGCTAAATTAAGAGCACTGGTCCACCAAAGACCTCCTGGCTCCACGTAATATTAAATGGTGAAAGCTCTTCCAGATATCTCGATCTTAGGGCAAAGACCCAGCTCCACTCAATGTCCAGCAAGCTATAGTGCTGGACACACTATGCCAAACAACTAGCAAGACAGGAACACAACCCCATCCATTAGCAGATATTTTAGGCAGCAGAGGCTGCCAATAATCATAATAAGGTCACAGACACCCCAAAACACACCAACGGACGTGGTCCTGCCCACCAGAAAGACAAGTTCCAGCCTCTTCCTCCAGAATACAGGCACCAGTCCCCTCCACCAGGAAGCCTCCACAACCCACTGAACCAACTCTAGCCTCTGGGGGCAGACACCAAAAACAAAGGGAACTAAGAACCTGCAGGCTGCAAAAAGGAGACCCCAAGCACAGTAAGTTAACCAAAATGAGAAGACAGAGAAACACACAGCAGATGAAGGAGGAAGGTAAAAACCCACGAGACCAAACAAATGAAGAGGAAATGGGCAGTCTACCTGAAAAAGAATTCAGAGTAATGATAGTAAAATTGAACCAAAGTATTGGAAAAAGAATGGAGAAAATAAAAGAAATCTTGAAAAAGGAACTAGAAGAACTAAAGTGCAAACAAGCAATGATGAAAAACACAATAAATGAAATTAAAAATTCTCTAAAAGGAATCGATAGCAGAATAACTGAGGCAGAAGAAAGGATAAGTGACCTGGAAGATAAAACAGTAGAGATAACTACTGCAGAGCAGAATAAAGAAAAGGGAATTAAAAGAATAGAGGACAGTCTCAGAGACCTCTGGGACAGCATTAAACACACCAACATTCGAATTATAGGGGTCCCAGAAGAAAAAGAGAAAAAGAAAGGGATTGAGAAAATATTTGAAGAGATTATATTTGAAAACTTCCTTTATATGAGAAAGAAAATAGTTAATCGAGTCCAGGAAGTACAGAGAGTCCTATATAGGATAATTACAAGGAGAAGCACACAAAGACACATATTAATCAAACTATCAAAAATTAAATACAAAATATATTAAAAGCAGCAAGGGAAAAACAACAAATATTATACAAGGGAATCTCCATAAGGTTAACAGCTGAACTTTCAGCAGAAACTCGGCAAGCCAGAAGGGAATGGCAGGACATATTTAAAGTTCTGAAAGGGAAAAACCTACAACTAAAATTACTCTAACCAGCAAGGATCTCATTCAGATTCAAAGGAAAAATTAAAACCTTTACAGATAAGCAAAAGCTAAGAGAATTCATCACCAACAAACCACCTTTGCAACAAATGCTAAAGGAACTTCTCTAAGAAGGAAACACAAGAGAAGGAAAATACCTACAATAACAAACACAAATCAATTAAGAAAACAGTAATAGGAACATACATAGCAATAATTACCTTAAATGTAAATGGATTAATGCTCCAACCAAAAGACATAGACTGGCTGAACGGAAACAAAAATGAGACCCTTACATATGCTGTCTACAACGGGCCCACTTCGGACCTAGGGACACATACAGACTGAAAGTGAGGGGATGGAAAAAGGTATTCCATGTAAATGGAAATCAAAAGAAAGCTAGAGTAGCAATGCTCATATCAGAAGAAATAGACTTTAAAATAAAGACTATTACAAGGGACAAATAAGAACACTACATAATGACCAAGGGATCGATCCAAGAAGAATATATAACAATTGTAAATATTTATGCACCCAACATAGAAGCACCTCAATGCATAAGGCAAATGCTAACAGCCATAAAAGGGGAAATCATCAGTAACACAATCATAATAGGGGAATTTAATACCACACTTTCACCAATGAACAGTCATCCAAAATGAAAATAAATAAGGAAACACAAGCTTTAAATGACACATTAAACAACATTGACTTAATTGATATTTATAGGACATTCCATCCAAAAACAACAAAATACACATTCTTCTCAAGTGTTCTTGGAACATTCTGCAGCATAGATTGTATCTTGGGTCACAAATCAAACCTTGGTAAATCTAAGAAAATTGAAATCGTATTGAGTATCTTTTCTGACAACAATGCTATGAGACTAGATAACAATTACAGGAAAAAATCTGTAAAAATACAAACACATATAGGCTAAACAATACACTACTTAATAACCAAGAAATCACTGAAGAAATCAAAGAGGATATCAAAAAATACCTAGAAAGAAATGACAATGAAAACACGATGACCCAAAACCTATCGGATGCATCAAAAGCCGTTCTAAGAAGGAAGTTTATAGCCATACAATCCTACCTCAAGAAACAAGAAACATCTCAAATAAACAACTTAACCTTACACCTAAAGCAATTAGAGAAAGAACAACAACAACAAAAAAAAAAAACCACAAATTTGGCAGAAGGAAAGAAAGCATAATGATCAAATCAGAAATAAATGAAAAAGAAATGAAGGAAATGATAGCAAAGATCAATAAAACTAAAAGCTTGTTCTTTGAGAAGACAAACAAAATTGATAAACCATTAGCCAGGCTCATCAAGAAAAAAGGGAGAAGACTCAAATCAATAGAATTAGAAATGAAGAAGAAGTAACAACTGACACTGCAGAAATATAAAGGATCATGAGAGATGACTACAAGCAACTATATGCCAATAAAATGGACAACCTGGAAAAAATGGACACATTCTTAGAAAAGCACAATCTTCTGAGACAGACCCAGGAAGAAATAGAAAAAATAAACAAACCAATCAAAAGCACTGAAATTTCGACTGTGATTTAAAATCTTCCAAATGAACAAAAGCCAATGACCAGTTGGCTTCACAGGCGAATTCTATGAAACATTTAGAGAAGAGCTTACACCTACCCTTCTCAAACTCTTCCAAAATATAGCAGAGGAAGAAACACTCCCAAATTCATTCTACAAGGCCACCATACCCCTGGTACCAAAACCAGACAAAGATGTCACAAAGAAAGAATACTACAGGCCAATATCACTGATGAACATAGATGCAAAAATCCTCAGCAAAATACTAGCAAACAGAATCCAACAGCACATTAAGAGGATCATACACCATGATCAAGAGGGGTTTATTCCAGGAATGCAAGGATTCTTCAATATACGAAAATCAATCAATGTGATAAACCATATTAACAAATTTAAGGAGAAAAACCATATGATCATCTCAATAGATGCAGAGAAAGCTTTCAACAGAATTCAACACCGATTTATGATAAAAACCCTGCAGAAAGTAGGCATAGAGGGAACTTTCCTCAACATAATAAAGGCCATATATGACAAACCCACAGTCAAAATCATTCTCAATGGTGAAAAACTGAAACCACTTCCACTAAGATCAGGAAAAAGACAAGGTCGCCCACTCTCACCACTATTATTCAACATAGTTTTGGAAGTCTTAACCACAGCAATCAGAGAAGGAAAAGAAACAAAGGGAATCCAAATCAGAACAACAGAAATAAAGCTGTCACTGTTTGCATATAACATCATACTATACATAGAAAATCCTAAAGACGCTACCAGAAAACTACTAGAGCTAATCAATGAATTTGGTAATGTAGCAGGATACAAAATTAACACACAGAAATCTCCTGCATTCCTGTACACTAATGATGAAAAATCTCAAAGAGAAATTAAGGAAACACTCCCATTTACCATTGCAACAAAATGAATAAAATACCTAGGAATAAACCTACCTAAGGACACAAATGACCTGTATGCAGAAAAATATAAGACACTGCAGAGGGACGAGGGGAAGATGGCAGAAGAGTGAGATGCAAATATCACCTTCCTCCCCACAGGTACACCAGAAATACATCTACACGTGGAACAACAACTACAGAACACCTACTGAACGCTGGCAGAAGACCTCCCAAAAGGCAAGAAACTCCCCACGTACCTGGGTAGGGCAAAAGAAAAAAAAAAAAAAGAATAGGGACGGGACCTGCACCAGTGGGAAGGAGCTGTGAAGGAGGAAAGGTTTCCACACACTAGAAGCCCCTTCACGGGCGGAGACTGCGGGTGGCGGAGGGAGGAGCTGCGGGGCCGCAGAGGACAGCACAGCAACAGGGGGGCAGAGGGCAAAGCAGGGAGATTCCCGCACAGAGGATCAGTGCCGACTGGCACTCACCAGCCCGAGAGGCTTGTCTGCTAACCCGCTGGGGCGGGCGGGGCTGCGAGCCAAGGCTCGGGCTTTGGTCGGAGCGCAGGGAGAGTACTGGGGTTGGCAGCGTGAACACAGCCTGAAGGGGTTAGTACACCACGGATGGCCCGAGGGAGTCCGGGAAAAGGTCTGGAGCTGCCGAAGAGGCAATTGACTTTTTCTTCCCTCTTTGTTTCCTGGTGCGTGAAGAGAGGGGATTGAGAGCGCTGCTTTAAAGGAGCTACAGAGACGGCCGAAGCCGTGGCTAGAAGCGTGGACCCCAGAGACAGGCGGGAGACGCTAAGGCTGCTGCTGCCACCACCAAGAAGCCTGTGTACGAGCACAGGTCACTATCCACACCCCCCTTCCGGGGAGCCTGTGCAGCCCGCCACTGCCAGGTTCCCAGGATCCAGGGACAACTTCCCCGGGAGAACGCACGGCGCGCCTCAGGCTGATGCAACGTCACAACGGCCTCTGCCACCGCAGGCTCTCCCCGCACTCCGTGTCCCTCCCTCCCCCAAGCCTGAGTGAGCCAGAGCCCCCGAATCAGAGGCTCCTTTAACCCCGTCCTGTCTGAGTGAAAAACAGACGCCCTCCGGCGACCTACACGCAGAGGCTGGGCCAAATCCAAAGCTGAGCCCCTGGGAGCTGTGAGAACAAAGAAGAGAAAGGGAAATCTCTCCCAGCAGCCTCAGAAGCAGCGGATTAAAGCCCCACAATCAACTTGATGTACCCTGCATCTGTGGAATACCTGAATAGACAATGAATCATCCCAAATTGAGGAGGTGGACTTTGAGAGCAAGATTTATGATTTTTTCCCCTTTTCCTCTTTTTGTGAGTGTGTATGTGTATGCTTCTGTGTGAGATCTTGTCTGTATAGCTTTGCTTCCACCATTTGTCCTAGGGTTCTATCCATTTTTTTGTATTTTTTCTTAATAATTATTTTTTAATTTAATAACTTTATTAAATTTTACTTTATTTTATTTTACTTTATCTTCCTTCTTTCTAACTTTTTTCCTTCCTTCCTTCGTTCCTTCCTCCCACCACCCCTCCCTCCTTCCCTCCCTCCCTCCTTTCTTTCTTTCCTTCCTTTCTTCTTTTCTTCTTTCTTCCTTCCTGCCTTCCTTCCTTCCTCCCTTTTTTCTTTCTTTCTTTCTTTCTTTCTTTCTTTCTTTCTTCCTTTCTTCCTTTCTTTCTTTCTTTCTTTCTTTCTTTCTTTCTTCCTACTTCTACTAATTCTTTCTCTCTACATTGTCTCCCTTTTATTCTGAGCCATGTAGATGAAAGGTTCTTGGTGCTGCAGCCAGGAGTCAGTGCCTTGCCTCTAAGGTGGGAGAGCCAACTTCAGGACACTGGTCACCAAGAGACCTTCCAGCTCCACATAATATCAAATGGCAAAAATCTCCCAGAGATCTCCATCTCAACGTTAGCACCCAGGTTCACTCAACGACCAGCAACCTACAGTGTGGGACACCCTATGACAAACAACTAGCAAAACAGGAACACAACCCCACCCATTAGCAGAGAGGATGCCTAAACTCATAATAATTCCACAGGCACCCCAAAACACACCACCAGAGAGACAAGAGCCAGCCTCATCCACCAGAACACAGGCACTAGTCCCTTCCACCAGGAAGCCTACACAACCCAGAGAACCAACCTTAGCCACTGGGGACAGACACTAAAAACAATGGGAACTACAAACCAGCAGCCTGCAAAAAGGAGATCCCAAACACAGTAAGATAAGCAAAATGCGAAGACGGAAAAACACACCGCAGATGAAGGAGCAAGATAAAAACCCACCAGACCTACCAATGAAGATGAAATAGGCAGTCTACCTGAAAAAGAATTCAGAATAATGATAGTAAAGATGATCCAGAATCTTGGAAATAGAATAGACAAAATGCAAGAAACATTTAACAAGGAATTAGAAGAACTAAAGATGAAACAAACAATGATGAACAATGCAATAAATGAAATGAAAAATACTCTAGATGGGATCAATAGCAGAATAACTGAGGCAGTAGAACAGATAAGTGACCTGGAAGATAAAATAGTGGAAATAACTACTGCAGAGCAGAATAAAGAAAAAAGAATGAAAAGAACTGAGGACAGTCTCAGAGACTTCTGGGACAACATTAATCACACCAACATTCGAATTATAGGGGTTCCAGAAGAAGAAGAGGAAAAAAAAAGGAATTGAGAAAATATTTGAAGACATTATAGTTGAAAACTTCCCTAATATGGGAAATGAAATAGTTAATCAAGTCCAGGAAGCACAGAGAGTCCCATACAGGATAAATCCAAGGAGAAATATGCCAAGACACATAGTAATCAAACTGTCAAAAATTAAATACAAAGAAAGCATATTAAAAGCAGCAAGGGAAAAATAACAAATAACACACAAGGGAATCCCCATAAGGTTAACAGCTGATCTTTCAGCAGAAACTCTGAAAGCCAGAAGGGAGTGGCAGGACATATTTAAAGTGATGAAGGAGAAAAACCTGCAACCAGGATTACTCTACCCAGCAAGGATCTCATTCAGATTTGATGGAGAAATTAAAACCTTTACAGACAAGCAAAAGCTGAGAGAGTTCAGCACCACCGAAACAGCTTTACAACAAATGCTAAGGGAACTTCTTTAGGCAAGAAACACAAGAGAAGGAAAAGACCTGTAATAACGAACCCAAAATAATTTAGAAAATGGGAATAGGAACATACATATCGATAATTACCTTAAATGTAAATGGACTAAATGCTCCCACCAAAAGACACAGATTGGCTGAATGGATACAAAAACAAGACCCATATATATGCTGTCTACAAAAGACCCACTTCAGACCTAGAGACACATACAAACTGAAAGTAAGGGCATGGAAAAAGATATTTCATGCAAATGGAAACCAAAAGAAATCTGGAGTAGCACTTCTCCTATCAGACAAAATAGACTTTAAAACAAAGACTATTAGAAGAGACAAAGAAGGACACTACATAATGAACAAGGGATTGATCCAAGAAGAAGATATAACAATTGTAAATATTTATGCACCCAACATAGGAGCACCTCAATACATAAGGCAAATGCTAACAGCCATAAAAGGGGAAATCGACAGTAACACATTCATAGTAGGGGACTTTAACACCCCACTTTCACCATTGGACAGATCATCCAAAATGAAAATGAATAAGGAAACACAAGCTTTAAATGATACATTAAACAAGATGGACTTAATTGAAATTTATAGGACACTCCATCCAAAAACAACAGAATACACATTTTTTCAAGTGCTCATGAAAAATTCTCCAGGAAAGATCATATCTTGGGTCACAAATCAAGCCTTGGTATATTTAAGAAAATTGAAACTGTATCAAGTATCTTTTCCAACCACATGCTATGAGACTAGATATCAATTACAGAAAAAGATCTGTAAAAAATACAAACACATGGAGGCTAAACAATACGCTACTTAATAACAAAGTGATCACTGAAGAAATCAAAGAGGAAGTAAAAACCATACCTAGAAACAAATGACAATGGAGGCACGATGACCCAAAACCTATGGGATGCAGCAAAAGCAGTTCTAAGAGGGAAGTTTATAGCAATACAAGCCCACCTTAAGAAACAGGAAACATCTCGAATAAACAACCTAACTTTGCACCTAAAGCAATTAGAGAAAGAAGAACAAGAAAACCCGCAAAGTTAGAAGAAGGAAAGAAATCATAAAAATCAGATCAGAAGTAAATAAAAAAGAAATGAAGGAAACGATAGCAAAGATCAATAGAACTAAAAGCTGGTTATTTGAGAAGATAAACAAGATAGATGAACCATTAGCCAGACTCATCAAGAAAAAAAGGGAGAAGACTCAAATCAATAGAGTTAGAAATGAAAAAGGAGAAGTAATAAATGACACTGCAGAAATACAAAAGATCACGAGAGATTACTACAAGCAACTCTATGCCAAAAAAATGAACAACCTGGAAGAAATGGACAAATTCTTAGAAATGCACAACTGCCAAGACTGAATCAGGAAGAAATAGAAAATATGAACCGAACAATCACAAACACTGAAGTTGAAACTGTGATTAAAAATCTTCCAACAAACAAAAGCTCAGGACCAGATGGCTTCACAGGCAAATTCTATCAAACATTTAGAGAAGAGCTAACACCTATCCTTCTCAAACTCTTCCAGAATATAGCAGAGGAAGAAATACTCCCAAATTCATTCTACGAGGCCACCATCACCTTGATACCAAAACCAGACAAGGATGTCACAAAGAAAGAAAACTACAGGCCAATATCACTGATGAACATAGATGCAAATATCCTCAACAAAATACTAGCAAACAGAATCCAACAGCACATTAAAAGGATCATACACCATGATCAAGTGGGATTTATTCCAGGAATGCAAGGATTCTTCAATATACGAAAATCAATCAATGTGATAAACCATATTAACAAATTTAAGGAGAAAAAACATATGATCATCTCAATAGATGCAGAGAAAACTTTCAACAAAATTCAACACCCATTTATGATAAAAACCCTGCAGAAAGTAGGCATAGAGGGAACTTTCCTCAACATAATAAAGGCCATATATGAAAAACCCACAGCCAACATCATCCTCAATGGAGAAAAACTGAAAGCATTTCCACCAAGATCAGGAAAAAGACAAGGTTGCCCACTCTCAGCACTATTATTCAACATAGCTTTGGAAGTTTTAGCCACAAGAATCAGAGAAGAAAAGGAAATAAAATTTATCCAAATCGGAAAAGAAGAAGTAAAGCTGTCACTGTTTGCAGATGACATGATAGTATACATAGAGAATCCTAAAGACACTCCAGAAAACTACTAGAGCTAATCAATGAATCTGGTAAAGTTGCAGGATACAAAATTAATGCACAGAAATCTCTGGCATTCCTATACAGTAAACATGAAAAATCTCAAAGAGAAATTAAGAAAACACTCCCATTTACCATTGCAACAAAAAGAACAAAATATCTAGGAATAAACCTACCTAAGGAGACAAAAGACCTGTATGCAGAAATTATAAGACACTGATGAAATAAATTAAAGATGATACAAATAGATGGAGAGATATACCATGTTCTTGGATTGGAAGAATCGACATTGTGAAAATGACTCTACTACCCAAAGCAATCTACAGATTCAATGCAATCTCTATCAAACTACCACTGGCAATTTTCACAGAACTAGAACAAAAAATTTCACAATTTGTATTGAAACAAAAAGACCCCGAATAGCCAAAGCAATCTTGAGAACAAAAAACGGAGCTGGAGGAATCAGGCTCCCTGACTTCAGACTATGCTACAAAGCTACAGTAATCAAGATAGTATGGTACTGGTACAAAAACAGAAAGATAGATCAATGGAACAGGATAGAAAGCCCAGAGATAAACCAACGCACATATGGTCACCTTATCTTTGATAAAGGAGGCAGGAATGTACATTGGAGAAAGGACAGCCTCTTCATTAACTGGTGCTGGGAAACCTGGACAGGTACATATAAAAGTATGAGATTAGATCACTCCCTCACACCATACACAAAAATAAGCTCTAAATGGATTAAAGACCTAAATATAAGGCCAGAAACTATCAAACTCTTAGAGGAAAACATAGGCAGAACACTCTATGACATAAATCCCAGCAAGATCCTTTTTGACCCAACTCCTAGAGAAATGGAAATAAAAAGAAAAATAAACAAATGGCACCTAATGAAACTTCAAAGCTTTTGCACAGCAAAGGAAACCATAAACAAGACTAAAAGACAACCGTCAGAATGGGAGAAAATATTTGCAAATGAAGCCACTGTCAAAGGATTAATTTCCAAAATTTACAAGAAGCTCATGCAGCTCAATAACAAAAAAGCAAAAAACCCAATCCAAAAATGGGCAGAAGACCTAAATGAACATTTTTCCAAGGAGATATAAAGACTGCCAACAAACACATGAAAGAATGCTCAACATCATTAATCATTAGAGAAATACAAATCATAATTACAATGAGATATCATCTTACGCCAGTGAAAATGGCCATCATCAAAAAATCTAGAAACAATAAGTGCTGGAGAGGGTGCGTAGAAAAGGGAACACTGTTGCACTGCTGGCGGGAATGTGAATTGGTACAGCCACTATGGAGAACAGTATGGAGGTGCCTTGAAAAACTACAAATAGAACTACCATATGACCCAGCAATCCCACTATTGGGCATATATCCTGAGAAAACCATAATTCAAAAAGAGTCATGTACCAAAATGTTCATTGCCGCTCTATTTACAATAGCCCGGAGATGGAAACAACCTAAGTGCCAATCATCGATGAATGGATAAAGAAGATGTGGCACATATATACAATGGAATATTACTCAGCCAAAGAAAGAAACGAAATTGAGCTATTTGTAATGAAGTGGATAGATCTAGAGTCTGTCATACAGAGTGAGATAAGTCAGAAAGAGAAAGACAAATACCATATGCTAACATATATATATGGAATTTAAGAAAATAAAAATGTCATGAAGAACCTAGGGGTAAGACAGGAATAAAGACACAGACCTACTAGAGAACGGACTTGAGGATATGGGGAGGGGGAAGGGTGAGCTGTGACAAAGCGAGAGAGAGGCATGGACATATATACACTACCAAATATAAGGTAGATAGCTAGTGGGAAGCAGCCGCATAACACAGGGAGATCAGCTCGGTGCTTTGTGACTGCCTGGAGGGGTGGGATAGGGAGGGTGGGAGGGAGGGAGATGCAAGAGGGAACAGATATGGGAACATATGTATATGTATAACTGATTCACTTTTTTATAAAGCAGAAACTAACACACCATTGTAAAGCAATTATATCCCAATAAAGATGTTAAAAAAAAAAAAGACACTGCTGAAATAAATTAAAGATGATACAGCAAATGGAGAGATATACCATGGTCTTGGATTGGAAGAATCAACACTGTGAAAATGACTATACCACCCAAGGCAATCTACAGATTCAGTGCAATCCCTATCAAACTGCCAATGGCATTTTTCACAGAACTAGAACAAAAAATTGCACAATTTGTATGGAAACACCAAAGACCCCGAATAGCCAAATCAATCCTGAGAAAGAAAAAAGGAGCTGGAGTAATCAGGCTCGAGGATTTCAAACTATACCACCGAGCTACAGTAATCAAGACAGTATGGTACTGGCACAAAAACAGAAAGATAGATCAATGGAACAGGATAGAAAGCCCAGAGATAAACCCACACACATATGGTTACCTTATTTTTGTTAAAGGAGGCAAGAATATACAATGGAGAAAAGACAGCCTCTTCAATAAGTGGTGCTGGGAAAACTGGACAGCTACATGTAAAAGAATGAAATTAGAAAACTCCCTAACACTATACACAAAAATAAACTCAAATTGGATTAAAGACCCAAATGTAAGGCCAGACACTGGAAAACTCTTAGAGAAAACATAGGCAGAACACTCTTTGACATATATCACAGCAAGATCCTTTTTGACTCACCTCCTTGAGAAATGGAAATAAAAACAAAAATAAACAAATCTGACCTAATGAAACTTAAAAGCTTTTGCACAGTGAGGGAAACTATAAACAAGATGAAAAGACAACCCTCAGAATGGGAGAAAATATTTGCAAATGAAGCAACTGACAAAGGATTAATCTCCAAAATTTACAAGCAACCCATGCAGCTCAATATCAAAAAACAAAAAATCGAATTCAAAAATGGACAGAAGACCTAAATAGACATTTCTCCAAATAAGATATACAGATAGCCAACAAACACATGAAAGAATGCTCAACATTACTAATCAATAGAGAAATACAAATCAAAACTACAATGAGGTATCACCTCACACCGGTCAGAATGGCCGTCATTAAAAAATCTACAAACAATAGTTGTTGGAGAGAGTGTGGAGAAAAGGGAACCCTCTTGCAATGTTGGTGGGAATGTAAATTGCTACAGCTACTATGGAGAACAGTATAGAGTTTCCTTAAAAAACTAAAACTAGAACTACCTTACAACCCAGCAATCCCACTACTGGGCGTATACCCTGAGAAAATCATAATTCTAAAAGAGTCATGTACCACAATGTTCATTGCAGCTCTATTTACAATAGCCAGGATATGGAAGAAACCTAAGTGTCCATTGACAGATGAATGGATAAAGAAGATGTGACACATATATACAATGGAATATTAGCCATAAAAAGAAACGAGGGCTTCCCTGGTGGTGCAGTGGTTGAGAGTCCGCCTGCCGATGCAGGGGACGCTGGTTCGTGCCCCGGTCCGGGAAGATCCCACATGCCGCGGAGCGGCTGGGTCTGTGAGCCATGGCTGCTGAGCCTGCGCGTCCGGAGCCTGTGCTCCGCAACGGGAGAGGCCACAACAGTGAGAGGCCCGCGTACCGAAAAAAAAAAAAAATAAAACAGAAACGAAATTGAGTTATTTGTAGTGAAGTGGATGGACCTAGAGTCTGTCATACATAGCGAAGTAAGAAAGAGAAAAAAAATACTGTATGCTAACATATATATGTGGGATCTTAAAAAAAATGGTTATGAAGAACCTAGGGGCAGGGCAGGAATAAAGACACAGATGTAGAGAATGGACTTGAGGACACTGTGAGAGGGAAGGCTAAGCTGCGCTGAAGTGAGAGAGTGGCATGGACATATATACACTACCAAATGTAAAATAGATAGGTAGTGGGAAGCAGCCGCATAGCACAGGGAGATCAGCTCAGTGCTTTGTGACCACCTGGAAGTGTGGGATAGGGAGGGTGGGAGGGAGACAAAAGTGGGAGGAGATAAGAGGATATATGTATACATATAGCTGATTCACTTTGTTATAAACAGAAAGTAACACACCATTGTAAAGCAATTATACTCCAATAAAGATGTTTAAAATAAATAAATAAATAAAATAAAATCTCAACAGTTTATGTTAGAGTCATTGATGGATTTTAGGATAGGAGATTAGACAAGATCGAGGGTGAGACACTACACACACCTGGCCCTTCAATTATGATAATATCATACCAGCCTATTTCAACTTATCATCAAGATATAATCCAGGAATAAGTTACACAATATTAGGGTTGCCACGTCTGGGATCAGCAAACTACAGCCTACCACATGTTTTTGTATGGCCCATGTGTTAAGAATGGTTTATAAATGTCAGAAGTATCAAGAGACTATTTCAGGGCTTCCCTGGTGGTGCAGTGGTTGAGAGTCCGTCTGCTGATGCAGGGGACACGGGTTCATGCCCTGGTCCGGGAAGATCCCACATGCCGCAGAATGGCTAGGCCCATGAGCCATGGCCGCTGAGCCTGCACGTCTGGAGCCTGTGCTCTACAACAGGAGAGGGGACAACAGTGAGAGGCCTGCATACCGCAAAAAAAAAAAAATATTTCATGTCACAAATTACATGAAGTTCAAAGTTCATAAACAAAGTTTTATTAGAACACAGCCACACATCTATTTATTTACATATTGCTTATAACTGCTTCTGTGATACAACAGAGCTGAGTAGTCATAACAGGACTACATGGCCTGCAAAGCCTAAGATATTCACAACCTTACCCTTTAGAGAAGTTTGCCTAAACCAGCCCTAAATGGTAGGCTCCTCAGATGTCCATGCAAAGAGTTGCTGGCAGAAAATAAAGATTATCCTCACTATATATGTTGAGATCCAATAGCCAATAAATCACAGAGTTTCCCCCAGATATTCACTACATTTTACTTTGTGTACAATAAGCAAAATTGGCCAAAATTTCTCTAGTCACTGAAATCATAAATGCTATCATTTAGATAGTAGAAGGTGATTATTTTCCATCTTCCCAACAAAAGAACTAAAGAAAATGGACTCAAGGAAGTAAGTATTTCAGATATATCCAAAGAGAAATTTCCTGGCAAATGGAAGAAGGTTAAACACACATATGAAAGAAAGATGGGCATCCATTTTCTCTTGTTACTAGAGCCTCCTGCCTTTCTAGCTCAGGGAATAAAATAAGATCTTGTAACCTGGAAGAGTCAAATAAATATGGCTCCAAACACTGTACCTGTCTTCCAAGTAGGATTCTGTATGTAGGACAAGGAGGAAGAGGACTCCCACTATCTTGTCCCTGATGCTGACTACAGTATAAAGTAGGACACTTCCTGCAGCCTCCTTACCAAACCCTTGGGCCTAAGGAAGGATACATCCACTGCCTCCAGCAAAAGGGCACAGAAGCCAGTCTGCCTCAGTCTGATGTGAACATTGCCACTTACCATCCAGCTGATGGGAGGCTGATTAATGTCCCTCAAAGAGGTCCACATCCTAATCATCAGAATCTGTGAACATCACATTATATGTCAAAAGGGACTTTGCAGTTGTGACTAAAGGGGCAGACCTTGAGATGCTGGAAGTTATCCTGGATTATCTGGGTGAGTCCTCAATGTAAACACAAGTGTCCTCATAAGAGGGACATTTGACTACAACAGAAGAAGAAGACCATGTGTCAACTGAGGCAAGATGTTATGCCCTTGGCTTTGAAGCTGAAAGAAGGGGTACAGAGCCCAAGCATGCAAAGAATACAGCTCTAGAAACTAGAAAAGCAAAGAAAGGGCTTCTCCCTTAGAGGCTCCCGATGTATCTTGACCCTGCCAGCACCTTGATTTTAGTCTAGTGAAACTGATATTGGACTTCTGACCTCCAGAACCGTAATAGAATAAATGTGTGTTGCTTTAAGTCACCAAGTTTGTGGTAATTTGTTACAGCAACCATTGGAAACTAGTACGTACCTTCCCTATGCTTCAGGTTTTTTCACATGTGAAAACATGGCTAACAAAGGACCTGCCACAGTGGGTTTAAGAGGGGTTAAACAAATTCTTCTACACAGAAGTGGCGGGAAGAGGGGGCAAAAAATAAGGCACTCTCCTTAGACACAAAATTGGCAGGGATGCCAAAAATTCGGTAATTGAGATAAATAATATTTGGGTACCTTATATTTTTAAAAATCACAATTAGGGCTTCCCTGGTGGCGCAGTGGTTGAGAGTCTGCCTGCTGATGCAGGGGACGCAGGTTCGTGCCCCGGTCTGGGAAGATCCCGCATGCCGCGGAGTGGCTGGGCCCGTGAGCCATGGCCGCTGGGCCTGCGCGTCCAGAGCCTGTGCTCCACAACGGGAGAGGCCGCAGCAGTGAGAGGCCCGCATATCACAAAAAAAAAAAAAAAAAAAAAATCACAATTAATGTAAAAAATCCTTAACAAAATATAAAAATTTAAATAAATAGCAGATCAGTGTTACTAAATTTTCCTTTTGCCTCAGGCTCCAACATGGCTCAGCATGGCACTTTTAGTGATGCTATCACTACTTAAAATTTTGGCATTTAGTTCATCATGGGTTTTTTTGGTATTAATTTTAGTATTAATTCACCCAAGCCCACACTAAGTACAAAGTACTTAGAATAGTGCCTGGTACCTACCAAGTACATCAACAAACTTTAGTTATTATTACTACTTACTTCTTCCAAGACCTCCACCAACTTATTCAAGAAATCTAGCTGACAATCACCTGACAAGAACAGACTTCTCTCTAAACACATGAGCTCACCCCAGTCTATCCTATTTTTATAATGGAGAGTTTAATTCTCTATCTAGCACCACTGAGCAGCAAGTCCCTTCTATTCCCTTCCTCTACACCGTGACATCAATCCTAGGGGCTAGATCCTTACAGTAGTTAGAAGGTTCTCAACAGAGGCAATAAGGAGAGAGGAAAGACCACTTTAATCCCCATCTCCTTCACTATCTTATATTTTTCAGTGAAAAGCACAGCTAACATTTATTGAATGCTTAGTGCGATGTTAAATGCTTTACGTGAATCCAAAATTCTGAGAGGTTGGTACTACTATTAACCCCATTATACAGATAATAAAAGTGAGACTTAAGTTAAATAATTCACAGCTAGAGAATGAAACACGAAAACTCATCTTTCTCTGTGTCTACACCCTCCTCCCATGTTCCCACTCACCCCACTTTTATAAGAATGAATATTTTGGCTTTTTTTCACTCATTCCCTTTGCCCAGGAGAAAAATGGCTCTTTCATCTGGCTCTTTTGTCAGTTCCTGCAGGGCAACACATTCAGTTTTTCACCAAAATCTTAATTTATACTAAGCCCCAAAGATGTTGCTGTCAACTCAGTGACACTTTCTCATTAATCCAAGCCACCACCTCCCTTTATCAGACTCAATAACTGGTAGAATCTAGAAAACTTGGGCTCCATCAGAAGCATTCCTCTTAGCATGTCCCCACTTTTCATCTGTTGTAGGGGTAATCAATGTTTCCTCTACTTACTGATCCATTTTCTCCCATATTCAGCAACAGCATCTCTATCCTTGATCTAAATACAGACACTTTGGCTCCTACTTGATGAAATAGCAAGAAAGGAGGAGATTCAAGATGGTGGAAGAGTAAGATGCGGAGATCACCTTCCTCCCCACAAATACATCAGAAATACATCTACATGTGGAACAATCTATACAGAACACCTACTGAACGCTGGCAGAAGACCTCAGACCTCCCAAAAGGCAAGAAACTCCCCACGTACCTGGGTAGGGCAAAAGAAAAAAGAAAAAACAGAGACAAAAGAATAGGGACGGGACCTGCACCAGTGGGAGGAAAGGTTTCCACACACTAGGAAGCCCCTTCACGGGCGGAGACTGTGGGTGGCGGAGCGGGGGAGCTTCGGAGCTGCGGAGGAGAATGCAGCAACAGGGGTGCGGAGGGCAAAGCAGAGAGATTCCTGGACAGATGATCGGTACCGACCAGCACTCACCAGCCCGAGAGGCTTGTCTGTTCACCCGCCGGGGCAGGCGGGTCTGGGAGCTGAGGCTCGGGCTTCGGTCGGATCGCAGGGAGAGGACTGGGTTTGGCGGCGTGAACACAGCCTGAAGTGGGATAGTGCACCACGGCTAGCCGGGAGGGAGTCCGGGAAAAAGTTTGGAGCTGCCGAAGAGGCAAAGACTTTTTCTTGCCTCTCTGTTTCCTGGTGCGCGAGGAGAAGGGCTTAAGAGCACCGCTTAAAGGAGCTCCAGAGACGGGCGCGAGCCGTGGCTATCAGCGCGGACCCCAAAGACGGACGTGAGATGCTAAGGCTGCTGCTGCTGCCACCAAAAAGTCTGTGTGCAAGCACAGGTCACTCTCCACACTTCCCATCCCGGGAGCCTGTGCAGCCCGCCACCGCCAGGGTTCCGCGATCCAGGGACAACTTCCCCGGGAGAACGCACGGCACGCCTCAGACTATTGCAACGTCACAGTGGCCTCTGCCACCACAGGCTCACCCCGCATCCATACCCCTCCCTCCCCCCAGCCTGAGTGAGCCACAGCCCCCTAATCAGCGACTCCTTTAACCTCGTCCTGCCTGAGCGAAGAACAGATGCCCTCAGGTGACCTACAAGCAGAGGGGTTCCGAATCTGAAGCTGAACCCCAAAAGCTGTTCGAACAAAGAAGAGAAAGGGAAATCTCTCCCAGCAGCCTCAGGAGCAGTGGATTAAATCTCCACAATCAACTTGATGTACCCTGCATCTGTGAGATACCTGAAGAGACAAGGAATCATCACAAAATTGAGGCAGTGGACTTTGGGAGCAACTGATTGGGGTTTGCTTTCTGCATCTAATTTGTTTCTGGTTTTATGTTTATCTTAGTTTACTATTTAGAGTTTATTATCATTAGTAGATTTGTTTATTGATTTGGTTGCTCTATTCTTTTTTCTTTATAATATATATATATATATATATATACACATACTTTTTTCCTTTTTCTATTTCTGTGATTGTGTATGTGTGTGCTTCTTTCTGTGGTTTTGTCTCTATAGCTTTGCTTTTACCATTTGCCCTAGGGTTCTGTTTGTCCAATTTTTGTTTTTTGTTTCTGGAGGTTTTTGTATAGTTTTAGTGCTTGTAATCATTGGTGGATTTGTTTTTTGGCTTGGTTGCTCTCTTCTATCTTTTTTCTTTATTATTGCGTTTTAAAAAAATTTTAATAATATATTTTGTATTTTTAATTGAAATAAATTAATTTATTTTACTTTTTTGTTCCTTCTTTGTTTCTTTTTCTTGCTTTTCTTCTGAGCCATGTGGCTGACAAGGTCTTGCTGCTCCTGCCGTGTGCCAGGCCAGAGCCTCTGAGGTGGGAGAGCCGAGTTCAGGACATTGGTCCACCAGAGACTTCTGGCTCCATGTAATATCAAATGGCAAAAGCTCTCCCAGAGATCTCCATCTCAATGCTAAGACCCAGCTTCACCCAGTGACCAGCAAACTACAATGCTGGACACCCTATGCCAAACAACTAGCAAGACAGGAACAAAACCTCACCCATTAGCAGAGAGGCTGCCTAAAATCATAATAAGTTCACAGACATGCCAGAACACACCACCGGATGTGGTCCTGCCCACCAGAAAGACAATACACAGCCACATTCACCAGAACACAAGCACCACTCCCTCCCAAAAGGAAGCCTACACAATCCACTAGGCCAACCTTACCCACTGGCGTCAGACAAAAAAAAACAATGGGAACTACGAGCCTGCAGTCTGTGAAAAGCAGATCCCAAACACAGTATGTTAAACAAAATGAGAAGACAGAGAAATACACAGCAAATGAAGGAGGAATGTAAAAACAAACCAGACCAAAAAAATGAAGAGGAAATAGGCAGTCTACCTGAAAAAGATTTCAGAGTAATGATAGTGAAGATGATCCAAAATCTTGGAAATAGAATGGAGAAATTACAGGAAGCGTTTAACAATGACCTAGAAGAACTAAAGAGCAAACAAACAATGATGAACAACTCAATAAATGCAATTAAAAATTCTCTAGAAGGAGGCAATAGCAGAATAACTGAAGCAGAAGAATGGATAAGTGACCTGGAAGATAAATAGTGGAAATAACTACCACAAGGCAGAATAAAGGAAAAAGAATGAAAAGAATTGAAGACAGTCTCAGAGGCATCTGGGACAACAATAAACATACCAACATTAGAATTATAGGGATCCCAGAAGAAGAAGAGAAGAAAAAAAAAAAGGACAGAGAAAATATTTAAACAGATTATAGTTGAAAACTTCCCTAATATGGGAAAGGAAATAATCAAGTCCAGGAAACACAGAGAGTCCCATACAGGATAAATGTAAGGAGAAAAATGTCAAGACACATATTAACCAAACTATCAAAAATTAAATACAAAGAAAAATATTAAAAGCAGCAAGGGAAAAACAACAAATAACACTCAAGGGAATTCCCATAACGTTACCAGCTGGTGCTTCAGCAGAAACTCTGCAAGCCAGAAGGCAGTGGCAGGACATATTTAAAGTGATGAAAGGGAAAACACTAAAACCAAGATTACTCTACCCAGAAAGATCAGATTCAATGGAGAAATTAATACCTTTGCAAACAAGCAAAATCTAAGAGAATTCAGCACACCAAACCAGATTTACAAAAAATGCTAAAGGAACTTCTCTAAGCAAGAAACACAACAGAAGGAAAAGACCTATAATAACAAACTCAAAACAGTTAAGAAAATGGTAATAGGAACATACATACCTATAATTACCTTAAATGTAAATGGATTAAATGCTCTAACCAAAAGACATAGACTGGCTGAATAGATACAAAAATAAGACCTGTATATATGCTGTCTAGAAGAGACCCAGTTCGTACCTAGGGACACATACAGACTGAAAGTGAGGGGATAGAAAAAGATATTCCATGTAAATGAAAATCAAAAGAAAGCTGGAGTAGCAATACTCATATCAGACCAAATAGACTTTAAAATAAAGACTATTACAAGAGACAAAGAACACTAGGGACACATAACACTACATAAGGATCAAGGACACTATATAATGATCAAGGTATCAATCCAAGATGAAGATATAAAAATTGTAAATATTTATGCACCAAACATTGGAACACCTCAATATATAAGGCAAATGCTAATAGCCATAAAAGGGGAAATCGTCAGTAACACAATCATAGTAGGGGACTTTAATACCCCACTTTCACCAATGGACAGATCATCCAAAATGAAAATCAATAAGGAAACAAAAGCTTTAAATGATATATTAAACAAGATGGACTTAATTAATATTTGTAGGACATTCCATCCCAAAACAACAGAAGACACTTTCTTCTCAAATGCTCATAGAACATTCTCCAGAATAGATCATATCTTGGGTCACAAATCAAGCCTTGGTGAATTTAAGAAAATTGAAATCATATCAAGTACCTTTCCCAACCACAACACTATGAGACTAGATATCGATTACAGGAAAAAAAAAAACTGTAAAAAATACAAACACATAGAGGAGAAACCTACTGAATAACCAAAAGATCACTGAAGAAATCAAAGAGGAAATGAAGATATACCTAGAAACAAATGACAATGAAAACACAACGACCCAAAACCTATGGGAAGCAGCAAAAGGAGATCTAAGAGAGAAGTTTATAGCAATACAATCCTACCTCAAGAAACAAGGAACACCTCAAATAAACAACTTAACCTTACACCTAAAGCAATTAGAGAAAGAAGAACAAAAAAACCCCAAAGTTAGCAGAAGGAAAGAATTCATAAAGGTCAGATCAGAAATAAATGACAAAGAAATGAAGCAAACGACACCAAAGACCAATAAAACGAAAAGCTGGTTCTTGGAGAAGAAAAACAAAATTGATAAACCATTAGCCATACTCATCAAGAAAAAAAGGGAGAAGACTCAAATCAATAGAATTAGAAATGAAAAAGGAGAAGTAACTAACGACACTGCAGAAATACAAAGGATCATGAGAGATTACTACAAGCAACTATATGCCAATAAAATGGACAACCTGGAAGAAATGGACAAATTCTTAGAAAAGTGCAAACTTCCAAGACTGCACAAGGAAGAAATAGAAAATATAAACTGACCAATCACAAGCACTGAAATTGAAATTGTGATTAAAATTTCTTCCAACAAACAAAAGCACAAGACCAGGGGACTTCACAGGTGAATTCTATCAAACATTTAGAGAAGAGCTAACACCTATCTTTCTCAAACTCTTCCAAAATATAGTAGAGGGAAGAACACCCCCAAACTCAAAATTCAACGCCCATTTATGATCAAAACTCTCCAGAAGCAGGCATAGAGGGATCTTACCTCAACATAATAAAGGCCATAGATGACAAAGCCACAGCCAACATTGTTCTCAATGGTGAAAAACTGAAACCATTTCCACTAAGATCAGGAGCAAGACAAGGTTGCCCACTCTCACCACTATTATTCAACATAGTTTTGGAAGCTTTAGCCACAACAATCAGAGAAGAATAAGAAATGAAAGGAATGCAAGTCAGAAAATAAGAAGTAAAACTGTCACTGTTTGCAAAGGACATGATACTATACATAGAGAATCCTAAAAATGCTGCCAGAAAACTACTAGAGTTAATCAATTAATTTGGTAAAGTAACAGGATACAAAATTAATGCACAGAAATCTCTTGCATTCCTACACACTAATGATGAAAAATCTAAAAGAGAAATTAAGGAAACACTCCCATTTACCACTGCAACAAAAATAATAAAATATCTAGGAATAAATCTACCTAAGCACACAAAAGACCTGTATGAAGAAAACTATAAGGCACTGATGAAAGATTAAAGATGATACAAACAGATGGAGAGATATACCATGGTCTAGGATTGGAAGAATCAACATTGTGCAAATGACTATACTACCCAAAGCCATCTACAGCTTCAGTGAAATCCTTATCAAACTACCCATGGCATTTTTCACAGAACTAGAACAATTTATATGGAAACACAAAAGATCCCAAATTGTCAAAGCAATCCTGAGAAAAGAAAACGGAGCTGGAGGAATTAGGCTCCTGGACTTCAGACTACACTACAAAGCTACAGTAATCAAGACAGTATGGTACTGGTACAAAAACAGAAATATAGAGCAATGGAACAGGATTGAAAGCCCAGAGATAAACCCATGCTCATTTGCTCACCTTCTCTTTGATAAAGGAGGCAAGAATATACAATGGAGAAAAGTCAGCCTCTTCATTAACTAGTGGGAAAACTGGACAGCTATATGTAAAAGAATGAAATTAGAATACTCCCTAACACCATACACAAAAATAAACTCAAAATGGATTAAAGACCTAAATGTAATGCCAGACACTAGAAAACTCTAAGAGGAAAACATATGCAGAACAGTCTGTGACATAAATTACAGCAAGATCCTTTTTGACCCACCTTCTAGAGAAATGGAAATAAAAACAAAAACAAACAAATGGGACCTAATGAAACTTGAAAGCTTTTGCATAGCAAAGGAATCCATAAACAAGATGAAAAGACAACCATCAGAATGGGAGAAAATATTTGCAAATGAAGCAACTGCCAAAGGATTAATCTCCAAAATTTACAAGAAGCTCATGCATCTCAATATCAAAAAACAAACAACCCTGGCTTCCCTGATGGCACAGTGGTTGAGAGTCCGCCTGCCGATGCAGGAGGCACGGGTTCTTGCCCCGGTTCGGGAAGATCCCACATGCCGCAGAGTGGCTGGGCCCATGAGCCATGGCCGCTGAGCCTGCACGTCCAGAACCTGTGCTCCACAATGGGAGAGGCCACAACAGTGAGAGGCCTGCGTACCACAAAAAGAATTAATTAATTAATTAATTAATTAATTAAAAATAAAAACAATGCAAAAATGGGCAGAAGACCTAAATAGACATTTCTCCAGAGAAGATATACAGATTGCCAACAAACACATGCAAGAATGCTCAACATTACTAATCATCTGAGAAATGAAAATCAAAACTCCAATGAGGTATCACCTCACACCAGGCAGAATGGCCATCATCAAAAAATTTACAAACAATAAATGCTGGAGAGGGTGTGCAGAAAAGGGAATCCTCTTTCACTGTTGGTGGGAATGTAAATTCATACAGCTACTATGGAGAACAGTAGAGAGTTTCCTTAAAAAACTAAAAATAGCACTACCATACGACCTAGCAATCCCACTACTAGACATATACACTGAGAAAACCATACTTTGAAAACAGTCATGTACCACAGCGTTCATTGCAGCTCTATTTACAATAGACAGGACATGGAAGCAACCTAAGTGTCCATTGACAGATGGATGGATAAAGAAGATGTGGCACATATCTACAATGGAATATTACTCAGTCATGAAAAGAAACAAAATTGAGTTATTTGTAGTGAGGTGGATGGACTTAGAGACTGTCATACAGAGGGAAGTAAGTCAGAAAGAGAAAAACAAATACTGTATGTTAACACATATACATGGAATCTAAAAAAAAAAAAAAAGGTTTTGGAAGAACCTAGGGCTAGGACAGAAATAAAGATGCAGATGTAGGGAACGGACTTGACAACATGGGGATGGGGAAATGTAAGCTGAGACGAAGTAAGACAGTGGCATGGACATATATACACTACCAAATGTAAAATAGATAGCTAATGGGAAGCAGCTGCATAGCACAGGGAGATCAGCTTGGTGCTTTGTGTCCACCTAGAGGTGTGGGATAGGGAGGGTGGGAGGGAGACACAAGAGTGAGAGATATGGGGATATATGTATACATACATCTGATTCAATTTGTTATACAGCAGCAAATAACAACATAGTAAAGCAATTATACTGCAATAAAGATGTTAAAAAAATAAATAAAAAATTAAAAGGCAGTTTTCTGCCTAAAAATTTTTTTTAACATCTTTATTGCAGTGTAATTGTTTTACAATGGTGTGTTAGTTTCTGCTTTATAACAAAGTGAATCAGCTATACATATACATATATCCCCATATATCCCCATGCCACTCTCTCACTTCGTCCCAGCTTACCCTCCCCTTCCTCATGTCCTCAAGTCCATTCTCTATGCCTGTTTCTTTATTCCTGTCCTGCCCCTATATTCTTCAGAACCTTTTTTTTTTTTTTAGATTCCATATATATGTGTTAGCATACAGTATTTGTTTTTCTCTTCATTCTTACTTCCCTCTGTATGACAGACTCTAGGTCCATCCACCTCACTAAAAATAACTCAATTTAATTTCCTTTTATGGCTGAGTAATATTCCATTGTATATATGTGCCACATCTTCTTTATCCATTCATCTGTCGATGGACACTTAGGTTGCTTCCATGTCCTGGTTATTGTAAATAGAGCTGCAATGAACATTGTGGTAAATGACTCTTTTTGAATTATGGTTTTCTCAAGGTATATGCCCAGGAGTGGGATTGCTAGGTCATATGGTAGCTCTATTTTTAGTTTTTTAAGGAACCTCCATACTGTTCTCCATAGTGGCTGTACGAATTTACATTCCCACCAACAGTGCAAGAGGGTTCCCTATTCTCCATACACTCTCCAGCATTTATTGTTTGTAGATTTTTGATGATGATGGCCATTCTGACTGGTACGAGGCGTTAGCTCATTGTAGTTTTGATTTGTATTTCTCTAATGATTAGTGATGTTGAGCATTCTTTCATGTGTTTGTTGTCTTCCTAAAAGTTTTTAAATGTCATTCCTTCTTTGGACACCCCACTATGACTTTTACTTTCTCTTAATCTTTAAATATAGATGTAGCTTTTTGTCTGAGCTGGTTGAAGTATTATTCTGCCTTTGAGCTTTATATTAATTACATTATTCTCTGGTTCCATGATTCTGGCCACATGTAGAATACTGTCAGCATGGATTTTCTATTGAAAAGGCAAGTACTACAATTCTACCCTTTAAAGAGAAAAATATATTTCTGGTATCCTCACCTCTCAGTTTCTTCATGGAGGAGCAGAGAGTCAGAAGTATTTTCTGAAAAGTTCCCTAGGGTCAGTTTGGGACAGACTCAGGCCTCCAGAATGATACCACTGTGGTCCTTTACCCACTAAACAAAGTTGTCTTCTTCCTTTGAAAATGAAAGAGATTAAGAACAAGACAAATCTTCAGGAAGTTTACCATATCTTCTGATCTCTTGAGAACATACCCCTACACTTGTCCCTATCCTCAATCCTCAATGTACACTACTATATATGAAGTAGATGGCTGGTGAGGGCCTACTGCAGGAAAAAAAAAAAAGAAGGTACAATCTGTTTGCAGAACATATATTGTTAACCTTAAAAATGCCTTCCAATATACATTAGGTGCAGAAAAATACTGTTTGATTCCACTTATATGAGTTAGCTAGAATAGCCAAATTCATAGAGTCAGAAAGTACATTGGTAGATGCCAGGGGCCAGGGGCTGGGGAGAGTGGGGAGGGGGAAAGGGGAGTTAGTGTTTAATGGGGACAGAGTTTCAGTTTAGGAAGGTGAAAAATTGGGGAGATGGATGATGGTGAGAGTTGTACAACAATGTGAATGTATTTAGTGTCACTGAACTATAGAGTTAAATATGGTTAAAATAGTATGTTTTATATTATGTCACTTTTATCACAATAAAAAAACATTAAAAAATAAATAAATAGGTAAAAAATTTTAAAAAGTGATTGTGAACATTTACCCCATCACAAATTACTATTTGGAAAACTTGATTTTCAAATTTAGACAGTTTCTGCAAAGCAGGAGGGCACATTTCTATGCTAGATGTCTTATCTCCCAGAACACTATGCCCATTTATTAGAAAAGAAGCCCAGCTGGTGTTCTGAAGAGCAGAATCTTTGGTGGTTCCTTTTGCCAAATTACAGAGCAAAAAAATAAAAGATCTATACAAATAAACATTATAAATAACTAATGAAGAAAGCCTAAAGGCAAGATATGTCAACCACTTGGGAAATGCCCAAGTCTCTCCTTTTTCAGCATTGTTGGAAAGCTGTTAAAAACATTACATCTAATTTTGTTTTCACCATTTGCTTAACAAAAATGGCAGCATTGTATAACATCCATTATTTTTCTACTTCGAGTACAGTAAGTCAAAAACATCTCCAGTTTCACCCATCACCTAAGGAGTTAGTTGTCTGTGATTTTTAAATATGGTAGTATATGTTTTTATCTAATATAGCATCTTTCCTACAAAATTCATTTAAAAATATGACTAGGTTAAATAAATAATAATACTGATCAGAGAAAAATGAACTGGTGTTAGACAAGAAGGGAAAAGATAATCTCAAGCTGAGTTCTCAAAAGAAATGTGGAGTTAATGAGGCAGATATGTGCAGGAGGATGATTGCAAATGACAAGTGTGACAGAAAATACTTCTGTGCCAACAGATTTTCTCAGGGAAAGAAAACTACAAGAAAATAGGAAAAGTTTAAAACTAACAGCCACATCCTTTCATGCACAAGGAAGACCCAAAGAACTTATTTTCATGGGAGAAATATTGATGATGAAATAAAAATTAAAAATGGATAGAGTGGGAAAGATAGGATTCCAAGTCAATGTTATCCTGGACACACAGAATATTTCAAGTAATCTGTTCCCATTCTCTCCCAAACATACACAATGTTTGTTCCCCATAAGGTGGCACAGAGAGAAAACTCAGTAGAAGCCTCGTTGGTGCCAGAAGGAATGTGAACTTCACTCTGAGGTGCAATTAACAGTTTCTTATTGTTCTTCCCCAAACCGACCTTCATTGTGGCTATTTTCAAGCCTTCTTTGCAAAAAGAATCCTTTGTCATCTTTGCCTGTGATGTCTCCTCATATGTGAAAATGTGTGATGGGTGAATATCATTCCATCCACCATGAAAGCATCTTCCATTCCTCTCCATGAGGAAAAATGGGATTGGTAACTTCACAGATGACCCTTTATGACACAGATATATTAAGTGCCACATATTTTAAATTGGCAGAAATTGACCAATTATTACCTAATGGGCTAGCAAAGTTTATGAGTTATTATTATTATATCTTCTTCCTATTTACCACACTGAAGTCTTCCCTGCTCAATAGTATATCAGAATATGACACCATTGCACGGCTGTCTAGATGTAAGGAGGCACTGAAGTGCTTAGGTCTAACTCATCTCTTTTTAAGAATATCTATAGTTAGTTAGTTTTATTCTTTCTATCCAACTTGATCAAGATGTATCATGGATATCTGAAAGAATTTCTGATCATAAATGTTAGAGAAATACTGTGAAATCTAAAATTGATTACCAGTTCATTCATCCTTTTTTTCACTTCACAAATATTTATTGAGCACTTCTTATGTGCCAGGAATAGTGTTTGAGGCTAGAAACATAAAGATGGGTACTAAGGCCCTGCCTTTGAGCAGCTCCAGTCAGGTGGAGGAGACATCCTGTATATTAATTATTGTGATAGCAATGTGTTGAGTGCTTTTGGACATGGGGACTTTTCAGAGCCTTCAGAAGGCAGCAGGAGTGGCTAGAAAGATAGCAGGATCACAGATTCTCTGCTTATCCAAACTCCCTTGCTCTGCCGTCTTGTCCTCTTTGGAGGGCGTCCAGGCTCCCTTCATCTGGAGCAGGGATGGGGATGCAATGTTTCAGAGCTGCCTAGGCAGCCCTGCCTGACACCTGCTCTCTGCTGCTCCCCGAAGGACTCATGGTGAACTGACTCATTTATTCCCAGGGAAGTTTTCTCGGCCCTAACAAGGTCCCATCTGCCATCATTTAAAAGGCAATTCCTGAATTCAACCAACTGCCATAGGAAGCAGAGACTGTACCCCCAAGTCAGTGTCTGTAGGAGCCCTAAGTGGCTCACTGAACCAGTCATAGATGAACTCTGACCTCTTTGCCTAGGTGTGAGCAGGGAGTGATTAACAAGTGACCAACTCTATTTTACTTGTCTCTACAGGAAAACATTTTTCTGAACCACACTAGCATCCTATCTCAAGACCCACAGATCTTTTGTTCACCTCTTCTGAAAAGTGACAGCAGAGGTTTAAAAATAAAAGAAAAAATGCTGTGCTGATGCTTCTTATTTTTTCTGCTGAAAAAGTCAATTACGTCTTCATCTCTTTCCTGCTTGAAAGAATAAGGAAAACAACCAGGAGTGTGGACACTGGGGCAGTGAAGGGGATCAGCCTTTGGGGAGGGAATGAGGCCCTGATGGGGGACATTAGTGTCCAGTTAGGGAAGGTTTTCCCTCAATCATCACCCTTAGTCACAGTCTTGAGAAGAGCTGTACAAAAGCCACACTTGCTGGTCAGCCATAGACTGTGGCTCCTTCTTTTTCTCATGGCTGGTACCAGCCCAAGGAAGTCAGATCCCACAGTGTTTCCTTCCAAATGTGCCCCCCACATTCCCTGTCAATCCATTAACATATTCATTTACAGAAATGTGTGTTTCTTTTAAATCACATAATATTACTATTTCTAAAATTATTTCTACTTTTAATTTTTTTCATTCCTTTTTTTTATTTTTCTCTTCCCTCAGTCAACCCCTCAACTTCTCCTACAAATTCCTCCAAGGATCCCATCAGCTCTGCTTGGACCTCTTCTCACCACAGGCTTCAGAAGCTGTTTACTCCTGATTTTCCAAATGAGCCACAATGAAGCTTCAAGCTCACAACCAGCAGCAGCCCAATGTTTGCTTCCCCACATACTATTCATATGTGATTTAAATCTTTCTTTTATCTTTAGAAGCTGACCCTCCAAGGCTTCTGTAGCATGGGAGAGCAAATGTGACTTTATTAAAACTCACATCTAAATCACAATAACTCTTAGTTCCCACTTGCTTAATGGAAGAACCAAAGGGAGTTCCGCAAAGCTTCCTCAGTTGTTTCAGAAACTCCAGAATTGCCTCACATGACAGCAGGAAACGAATCTGCTTGTGGACTTTGATTTCAGCCACATGTGCCATCCACTGCCTGTACTGAAGGAGGCATCTTGAAGAGTCCCCTCCATGGCTTACAGACTTTCTCAGAGACCAGGGGTTGAGGATATTCCCACTGCAACTCTGGGTACCACATTGCTCACCCAGTGGCCATCCTGAGGTCCCAGTCTGCCTAATTTACTAGGGTGATGGTCTCACTCACTTTTGCTACCTGAGTCCCAAAGTTGCTCTGCTTTTGCTCCAATTCACAAAAAAACCCTTAAGCTTCTGGCTTAAACCCCTCCCTCATTAGGCTTGAGAACTGGCTCTGCCAAACTCTGGAGAAGGGGTGGGACATATAGGCCACCCCTCCCTTACATACTCCTCTGATCTTTCTTTGCTCCTTGCCAAATGACTTAGCTCACATTAGGATGAATGGTGTCCCAAAAAAATATATGTCCAGGTCTCAACCTCTGCTACCTATGAATATGATCTTATCTGGACATAGAACATTTGTGGATCTTTGCAGATGTAGGAGAGAAGACCATGTGAAGACGGAGGCAGAGATTGGAGTGATGATTCCATAGCAGGAGCCACCAGAAGCTGGAAGAGGTGAGGAAGGATCCACCCCTAGAGACTTTGAAGGGAGTGCAGCCCTGCAGACACCTTGAGTTAGGACTTCTGGCCTTTAGAACTGTGAGAGAATAAGCTTCTGTTGTTTTAAGCTGCCAAGTTTGTGGTAATTTGTGGCAGCCCTAGGAAATGAATACAGTTCTTGTTCCTGAATCCTCAACCTATTCTTCCCCTTACTTCAGCCAAAAATTTTAAAAAAGCTCAGGCAAATAAAAAATAGGGAGGAAAGTTGTCACTTGTAATCACAAATAGCTGAGCACTATCTGAGCACAGTCCCAGGTTTCAACTGGTTTCTCTTGACAGACCACTTTGTTTACAGTTAAAGACTGTATTTCTTACAATTCTGCTTGCTAATATTATAGATACTTGTTAAACTGCCTATGATTATACTTAAAATTAATAGATTTTCTTTCACTCTACCACTCATTTTGCAACTCAATCCACTCTACCCTGACTAGCAACATACAAAACAACCACCTGTAGGGTGAAAAGAGTAGGGCGCATTGTTCTAGTTTATGTCTGAATTCTCAAAGTAAGGATTATTAGGTCTTTCCAGAGTTTTAGAATTCCAAACGCTCTCAGCATTCTGACACCAAGCCTCAGTTCTCAGGCTCTACTCTGGAACAAAAACATATTTGAATTCCTTCCAGCCTAAAAAAACACCACCAAAAACAAAAGTCTCTCCCTCTTCCAGGTTCCCCCTTAGTCATCAAGAGACATAATCTTCTGGGGCTGTAGTTAAAAGCATATATTTTGGCATCAGAAAGACCTGAGTAGAATGCCAGCTCCATGACTTAACAGGCTACCCTCTCCCGGTCTTGCTTTTCTTCAATTGTAAGATGAGAGTCAGAGAGTTTATAACCCAAGAACACAATGAGATGAGACAGAGTAGAGGACTGAGTAGCAGACAGAAGGGCCTTTAAGGGACACATAGGGACTAGAAAGGAGCCTCTGTGAAGCCTGCAAAAAGGAAAAGAAGGATTTGGAGTCCAAGGAAACACCTGAAGCACTCCTGGTCCTCTAGCGGGGCCAGCAAGGGATTGCTTGGTCATCAGCCGTAGGCAGGAGTTGACTGAGTAGCCACTGATCCTGGCCCTATGTGTAACAGATCACAGCACAAGCACCTAGAATCCAGTTGGCAGTCCCAGAGACATAGCAGGTCCCCAGAGACAGCTTTCTTCCTGCATCCAGAAAGCAGAGGATACAATGGCCGAGGGCAAGAAAGACACATCCATGAATAAATGCTCTGAGCACATTCAGGAGAGAAGCCAAGGTAGCACATCCAGGTTACTTGACAATAACAGAAAGATCGCTCCATAAGGCAGACACACCCTGAGGTTTCCTGAGTTTGTAAACAAAGGTTCCCTGGGAATTCTCAATGGTCATAATATAGTCCACATTTATATTTGTGTAATTGTGTGCCCTATATGAGATTACTCTTCTTCTTCAGCAAAAGCAGTTTCAGCATCTTTTTATGTAGACTGGGACAGAAGGTCTCCTTGGGCCAGATCTCAAGAGGAACCTTTAAGATTCATAGATGAATATCAGGTAACACTGGATCATATTATTTGTCCCCCAGAGAGACAAGAGAGACCCCTAATTGTACTTAATGCACATAATATACACTCTTTTATATTAATTAAACTTATAATACAGAATTGTTAAAAGACTTGTGTTTTTATACCTGTTCTTGCTATTTCTAGGCAGGCACAGAAAAGGAGAGATGGTATTGGCAGTATGTTAGGAAGTGAATCACCTGGGAGAAATTTTGAATGACAGCATGCATGATGGTTCTACCTGAGGACAGTCATTCTTGCTTACTTGCTCCATGGAAGTGTTATGAGGATTAAAATCAAAAGATGTGGTACATATATACAATGGAATATTACTCAGCCATAAAAAAGGATGAAATAATGCCATTTGCAGCAACATGGATGGACCTAGAGATTGTTATACTGCGTGAAGTCAAACAGAGAAAGACAAATATCATATGATATCGCTTATATATGGAATCTAAAAAAAGGCTACAAATGAACTTATCTACAAAAGAGAAATAGAGTCACAGATGTAGAAAATAAACTTATGGTTACCAGGGGGTAAGGCAGGGGGAGAGATAAATTGGGAGACTGGGATTGACATATACACACTACTATTGGGTTGGCCCAAAAGTTCATTCAGGTTTTTCTGTAAGATGTTATAGAAAATCCCAAACGAACTTTTTGGCCAACCCAATATATATGATAGATAACTAATAATAGATAACCTACTGTATAGCACAGGTAACTCTATTCAATGTTCTGTAATGGCCTATATGGGAAGAGAATCTAAAAAAGAGTGGATATATGTATATGTATAAGTGATTCACTTTGCTGTACACCTGAAACTAATGCAACATTGTAAATCCACCATACCCCAATAAAAATTATTTTAAAAATGAGATCAGAAAAATGAAAATATGACCAAGATTCACAAATTGAAGATAACACAATTATTATTTTTTTTTAATTCAAAGTCATTTACATGGGAACTACATACTTAGGTCGCCAATTCTGTGACCAGGCTCTCAGGTACACGGAAGATTTCTCATTAAAATTTTAATAACCATCTCACTGTTTGTAGGAGGTTTCTCAACAGCAAATTAACAAATGGCTATGACTGTTGGATTCTGCTGATTCCCGGTTTTTCTCATTCCAGCTTCCTCTAAGCCCTTTCAATACACACACACACACACACACACACACACACACACACACACACACACACACACACACTTTACAGGAGTCCCTGGGTATTCATCTGTTTTACTAGAGCAGCCCTAAACAGAACACTTTGGTAAATTTTAGTACCCTTAAAACAAGAAAAGACTTTTTGTCCTCTTCTTATAATCCCTTCTGAATAGGTTTTTGCAAGAATGCTACTACTTGTGTCTCAAGGCAGTATAAATCCTATTTTACCTATTCTTTCAATATGCTTTTAACAAAAAATCAACAAGGGGCTTCCTTGGTGGTGCAGTGGTTGAGAGTCCGCCTGTCGATGCAGGGGACACGGGTTCGTGCCCCAGTCTGGGAAGATCCCACATGCCGCGGAGCGACTGGGCCCATGAGCCATGGCCGCTGAGCCTGCGCGTCCAGAGCCTGTGCTCTGCAACGGGAGAGGCCACAACAGTGAGAGGTCCACGTACCGCAAAAAAATCAACGCAAAGAAAAAATAAATCATGACTGATGAAGAAATACACCTGACATGGTTGTTGCACATGGACCAGCATGTCAGAAATGACCAATTCTCCTGAAAGTAAGATTACAAAATCACAACCAGAAAATGACTTTTGTAATTAGCCTCGAAAACTAATACCCAACACGTGGCACCTTCTACTAAAGCTCCTGGAAATCTTCCTACATACTATAAATCTGCATTTGTAGACCCTCCATCAGGAGCTAAATTTGTGTTCTATCCACTGTTTTTGGTAGATTTGTGAAGAGCTAAGCAGGAAGTTTTAAGTATAGTGTGGCTGTCTAATGAAATGCCAGTGTAAACAGGACAGTAGCAGAGAGAAGAAAGGACAAGAGGAATTCACAGATTCTCCATCCACTTAAAGGTCTCTCTCCCAGGCTTCTCACTCCAAATTTTGTGCACCTACTCTGAGCTCAACATTTGCCAGATACTGGAGGGCATATGGAATAAGCCAGATTTCTGCACTTAAGGGAACTTAAAATCTATTTGAAGGAATAAGACTAGCACAGGAACAATTACTTTGCAAAACATACCAGTATAAATTTGTTGAATTTTAAATGTCTTAAAATATCATCAAAAAGAAGTTCAGTGAGAACTCCTGGAGTAATCTGAGAAAGCTTCAAGGTAAAGTGAGTGACTTAGGATGAGTCTTGAAAGATGTGAAGCCTATAGGTTGGAGACAAACATAGAACTTCCCAACTGAGGGGAACCACATCAAAGAAGGCAAACAGTGGTCCTCAGATTTTAATATATGCCTACATATGTGGGAGTTTTTTATAAGGATAGTAGATAATGGATAAGTAATTAAGTAGGTAAGAAAAAGATAGATACATAGATAGATAGGGATAGATAGATAGAGACAGATGATAGATGGATAGCTAGATAAGGGAAACAAACAAATAAACAAACAAAGAAGAAAGGAAATAGATGATAGATAGATAGATAGATAGATAGATAGATGATAGATAATAGATAGACAAACAGATGATAAATGGGAGAGAGAGAGAGAGGGAGGGAGGGAGGGAAAATGGGAGGGAAGAAAGAAGGAAGGAAGGAAGGAAGGGAGGAAGGGAAGAAGGAATGGAGAGACAGATTTCCCTGGGATCCACTACCAAAGACTCTAATTCAGAAAATCTTCACAGGAGTTCCAGTAATATGGGTTTCTAATTATCTCCCATACACCCAAATGAAGAGGTGGCCACAAGCCACACTCTGAAAAGCACTGACTATGAGCAAGACTGACAGCTCCCACTTGCTTTACAATAGGGATGAAAAGAGATACTGTGAGTTGAGATAGGCTTGCCCCAAGATAATTTTATTAATATAGTGCCTTTCCAGTTTTTAAGTACTGTCATAATTGTAATTTTACTTCAGAGAGGAAGATGGTAAACATTTTATTTCCATTTTAAATGTTGGATACCAAGGGGTGAAAATGTTCTGTGACTTAACCAAGATCAGAGCTACTTAGTGGTAACACAACCCAGGTCTTGTGATAACTAGACAAACACTCATTCCAGTAGATATAACTGACTTGCCATAATTTCCTTGCCCGAAATGGAATTTTTTATTTTGGCATTCATTAAATTGAAGAAATATATAGATATATAGATGACCTTATATCTAATCAGAATGTTCAATTGCCTTTCCCAAAACCCACTTTATATTTCTTCTTTCTGTTATGCATTCATTCATTCCTTCATTCATTTCACAAAGTTACAGAGCATGCCTGACCAGATTCTAAGTTTGGGGGATAGAAATGGTCTCTCCCCACATAGAGATGATATTAAACAAATAATTACAATTCTGATTACAAGTCTGACAAGTGGGGAAATACAGCTTACTATAGGGAGTAAACAAAGGGAGTTCAAAGAAGTCCACCAGGCAAGTCAAGGTATTAAAGTTAAGAGTTAATTAAGATATGAAAGGTGACCAGTAGCTTCAATGAGAACATCTATGTTTGAGCAAAACAACAAAGCATCTTCAGGAAACAGAAAGAGAGTTAATGGCTGCAGCAAGTGAACAAAGAAGAAAAGAGAATTTGGTGAAGGTAGATCATTTGGCTGAGGCAGGACTACTGGGCATTCCACACTGCTGTGTCACAGATGGTATCCACTCCAGGCTCCACAGGAAGTGAGTCTAGTGAGCTAGAAGGTTCTCATAAGCTCTGGCAAGAACTTGTTCTTTTTCCTAAGAGTAATAAGAAGCCATTAAAGTTCTTTAGTCATGAAATGATGTGATCAGAACCAGGCTCTGAAAAAAATCAGGATTTCAGCATGGTTTCCTTTACAGAGAAGTTGAGTGAAAAGGGTAACCAAGAGTCCAATTATGAGGCCATTGCAGTGATCTAGGAAAAAATCAGTGGTAGCATGGAATAGGATTGTGGCAGTGTGGAAAAAAGCCAAGTGGATGAACAGTGGAGATATCTAGAAGGCAGAGCCTACAACCCAGCAGTGATGTTTGGATTCAGGGAGAGCGAATAGTCAAGGTTGACTTCCAATTGTCTGACAAATAGAAGGATGGTGTCCGCCATTCCCTGAGACAGGAATGACTGGGAAAAGAGCAGTTTTGAAGGGGGAAAGGAAGAAGGAAGATAATTAATCAAGTTTAAACTGGGTTAAATTTTTTTTGCATGAAAACTTTCTAAATGGAGATGTTAAGTGAACAACTGGATATTCCAGTTGGGACTCCAGAGATCTGGACTAGAGGTGAAGTTTCAGGAGCCATAAGTATGAGAGTAAGCGAGACCTCAGAGAAAAACATATGGAGTGAGAGGAGAAGAGACCTTAGAAAAAACCCTCAGGCAATCCAGTATCCAAAGGTTATGTAGAGATGAGTGGTAGCAAAGGATGAAGAGAAGCCATGAGAAGGGAAGAGAAAATCAAAGCCAATGGGGTCTCATGGTTGCTATAACAACATGGTCTCATTAACGACAGTCTTTTAAAATCATCTTTAAAATATCTAAATTCCTATACCTCTGATAAGATAGAACCTAATATGGCATGACAGAAAGTACTCACTCACTGGTGGTGGTTAGGGAATCTCATCTTGCATTAAACCATAATATTCTGATCTCTTTATTTTTCAACCACTGGCCAAATGTACAAGGTTCATTGTAAGACATTGAAAGCAAATATAACTCCTTATTTTTAAAAAATAGACTATTGCATATAACCCTGCATTCCTCGGAAGTTGATCCCGAATTTGATCATCGATATCCTTTGTTTCTTCACTTACTAATTTTTGTCAATTTCATTCAGTAAAATAAAGCGTGTCACTATATGATTCCAATGAGATAATTTTCCTCCAAGGAACTAGTTCTGGCTAAAACTTCAGCAAAAGAAAAGAGTAAAACTGTTTGAATTAAGGCTTTTTTTTTTTTAATTATCCCTGGGTTTTGTTCTTTTATATGAACCCAGGTAGAGATTTGTCTTCTTTCCAAGGAGATGAGTGAGGACAATTTGCCACCAAGGTTGATTTGCCTGGTCAGTTTCACTGATCCTTTTTGCCTTTCCATGTGTGTTTTCACAGAAATAGTGGGTGTAAATGAACAACCTTTCCAGAAAGAGGACAGTTTTTCCAAGAAGAAGGAAAAAGGAACTAACCCTCCAGACAACTTGTACATTTTGCAGCAGTTAACAGAGAAGGCTCTGCCCAAAGATGAGATATCATAGGAATATTCTCCTCCTTCCGTCTGTCGCAATCATGCAATCATGGGTTTAAATTCAAAATCTCAGAATGCTAGTATTTCTGTAGAGTGTTTTCCTAACGTACTCCAGTGCTCTTCTCCACATTGCCCTAGAGCTTGTGAGGCAGCACTGTGTCCTGAGTACCTTGTTTCAAGTGTTCTCTCACTCTGGGTTACTTCATTTCAGCAAGCATTTAATGAGCACCCTCTGTACAAAGCACCGGGCAGAGGGTCATCGATGATATAAAGATATACAAAGATTAAAGGATAGGGTGAGGCTTCAGAAAGATGTATAAACACCATGAGCTCTGGAATCAAACCATCAACCTCTTTGAATCTTTCAAAACTCTGGAATAATTATGAAAACCATTGCCAAGGTATGAAAAATCTTGGCCATGACCCCAAAGGCACAGAAAGCTGGAAGTTACTCCAAAAGGTGTGTGTTTTGGGGGAGGCAGGGGCGGGGAATGGGAGTAAAGTCGAGAGGAAACACGCTTAAAATACACTAAGGCATAAGCTAAAAATAAGATAGCTCACATGTATTGAATGTTCACTGTGAACCAGCAACCATGTTAAGTGCTTTATATGAATAATCTCATTTTCCTTACAAGCAATCCTATGAGTATTTTATAGGATTTTATACCCCGTTTTATAAATGAGTAAGATAAAGTTTAGAGACATGAAATAAATTATGCAAAATCACTCAGATGGTAAATGGCAGAGCCTAGGATTTAAGCCAGAACCTGGGTTCTACAGCTCTCTCTAACAACCGCACTGCCAGCCTGACTCTAATCCTCAGGACCCTTTTATCTGATAGGTACACAGTGCCCAGGGCCCATGAAACTTTTAGGGGCCCACAAAAATGTTTTAATTTTATTTCTTTTAAATCAGAAGACAATATGAATATAATAATAACTTTATAATAATAATTAACCCAGCCTTGATTGTGTTCCTCTTTATACTAACATAATCATAAAACATATATTTTTTTTAATGCAGGAAGGGATTCTCCAAGGCAAAAATGTCCAGGACCCAGGAAAATCAATAAAGGGGGTACCATCTCCTGCTCAGTGAGAACTGTACGTCCTCCCTTTCTAAGCCCCTTCAGGCTGAACCCTTAGGTAAGTTTTTCCCTTCACTGTAATAAAATAATAATAACCAACACTTATATAGCTTCTACCATGTGCCAAGTATGGTTTTAAGATCTTTATATACATTATTCACAAGACACTGTGAAGGAGATGCTATTATTAGCTTCATTTTAAAGAGACAATTTATGTTTCTTTGACTCGTATCCCACCCACATAAATATACTAAGGCTCATTTTGAGATGTGTCTCCATGCCTAGAATCCTCCCAGAATGTCTTCACTCATGCAGTCATGCAGTCATTCATGTATTCCTTTAGCATGCCTGTCTTAAGAAAGATACTCTACTAGGCTCTGTAAATATGAGAAGAGAAAAAAAGCATCTCTGTTCATAAGTTGCTAACAGTCTGATGCTAAGCTCATGAGGAGTATTTAAAACATACCTCTTGTTGATTCACCTACTTGGATCCTTAAAAAAAAATATCTCTGTTATCTGTGAGATATTTGGGACTTGGTTTTGGTTTGCTGGTGTTTGGTTGGTGGTTTTTAGGTGTCCATGTGTTTATTTGTCTGGAAAGGTGTTAAAGATTGTGCAGGAATTTACTTCACTTTTGCCATTGCATAAATAGAGCATAAATAGCTCTCTTCCAGAAGTTTCTACTCTGTTTAATACAGAATTAATAAGAACTTTCTGCAGAGGATTACCTTCAGTACAAGTCAGTGAAATTTTTAGGTGTAACTCATATATATAATAATACAAAGTATTATTTCAGTCTTTTGCAAGATGTAAAAATCACCCAGTTTTCTGTCATGAAAGTGATCCCTCTGTCACTGCAGGCATTTAGGATTAAATCAGTTTGATTGTTCTACTGTTTTTACTTTTCAAGCATGGAAAAACTGCACACTCGCCTGATATCATTAAGATAACTTGAGGATGACTAGCCATACGTTGACAAAAGGAGAGATTCGTTATTGTGATTAAATAAAGCAACCACGCTATTGTTAAAATTCCAACCACTTCTCTCACAGCTCACTGCTATTAAAACATTCTTTCACAGAAATTAATACATTGCCATGAATCTCATTTCTTTTTTAAACTCTTTTTACTTTGCTGTTGAAACCTTGAAGCTCTTCTTTGGGTATATAAAGGAGCTCAATAAGTGGGTCCTTCATTATTATTATTAATATCAAGAGTTTCAACCTGGTTTCCATTTGCCCCCAGCTTTTGCAATCATTTTTATGCAGTCTTTAGTTAAATACGACTAGACTAAATGATAGTGGATTATTTTTCCACAATAATACTTATTTAAAATGTTTAAATATAATTTGCAGGAAACTTTTACCTTCACAACTGACTAATTATCATATTTAACAAAGCCTTTTTTTTTTTTTGTGAAAGTAAAAGAGTGAAGCAATTACCATCATTTGCATGCACACTAAAACTAGCACAGGGAATGTGACCTTCATTTAGGCGTTGAATAATGTTCTAAGCTTTATCCATCCTGCCTGCTAATCACCACAGCGCAAGACAGTCCTGTGTTGGGCAACTGAATTGTTTTTGTAAAGAAAAAGTAAGTTTTCTATTAACTTTACACATTTTCTGGCAACAGATGACTAACATAAGGAAAGGTCATTGAATGACACTGAGTGCCAGCTAGATGTTATTGGAGGGAGGGAAGACAGAGTCTAGTGATAAGAAAAATTACTAAAGCTTTCTCTCTTTGTGTCTTATTTGGAAAATAGAATCTTAAAATGGCTTCGTTAAAACTCTCCAGCAAACAAAAAGCAAGAGCCTGCTAGATACATTTTTATTTAAAAAAAAAAAAAAAAAGAGATCTACACTACTATTACCATTGAAAAAAATGAAAAGATATTCAGATTATAATGCATAAATTTTTACTTATTATCACCAGTCCAGATGGAGTATTGTAAACTTTCTAAGGAGCCCCTAAAAGAAGTAGGAAAGAGATTTGAAATTTCTGATAATTGAAATAAATCCTTTTGTGTACCTCTAAGGCAGATGGTAGGCTACTCTCAAGAAATAAAACTTGACAGGGAGGGTTGGGGTGCGAAGGTGATTCTGGTCTATTGAACTCAGAAAGCATGTGTCTTGCAGCAGCTGCTATTAAATAAATATTCTGAATCTATAACCACTCCATCTCTGGTGACCATTTGCATGGTAAACTTAGGAAAGCACAGTTTTAGAATCTCTTATTTATGTAGATTAGAAGGAAAATAATAATCCAAGATTCTTTCCTGCCCAGAGGTTTACTTTCTCTACTTTCTCTCCTTTCTCTACTCCAGAAAGGAAAATTTTATATCATAGCAAATATATAATGAAGAGCCACTTAAAATTCTGGGGTCATTAATCATCACATGCATTTGCTTTTCTTTTCCAGTTTTTTGCAAACTCCAGTGTATGCACACGCATTGAAAACATAAACAGATAGATAATATAGATATAGATATTTACACAGAATATGTGTATTTATCCTGTGGCTGGTGGGCTCAGCTGATTACAGCCCTGTTCTAAAGCTTCCAAGGTCCAGACTTTGGCTTTGCTGTGGCAGGAATTGCACTCTGTGATGCTGTGATTTCTGATAAGAAATCTCTATTTGGCCTTCAACCTTTTTCTGGCACAGAGCTCCTAAAACCCTTGGAATTTCCTAAATGATGAGAGTGAGCAAGCTGCCTTTTGTTATGTTAATGAGGGGAACTGGGGAAAGCCTCTAGGTAACCTAAGCACAGGGGCTTAGGTTGCCAGGAGAAGCAACTCTGTGATTTGAGAACTGTCAGTCTCACTCCCCACCATCCTCACCTCAGAAAAGGGGAGAGGGGCTAGGGATTGAGTTCAATCACCAATGGTCAATTGTCCCTATGCAATGAAGCCTCTATAAGAACTGAGAAGGACAGGTTTGCAGAGCTTCTGGAATGGTGGCCATGTGGAGGTGCTGGGAGGGTGGTGCTCTGAGAGGGCATGGAAGTCTCCTGCCCTTTCCCTATATCTCATTCGATGGGTCTGCTTCACCTGGCTGTTCCTGAATTATAGCTTTTCATAATAAACCAATCATCTAGTAAGTAAAATGTTTCTCTGAGTTCCGTGAGCCACTCTGGCAAATTAATTGAACCTGAGGAGACATTCATGGGAACCTCCAATCTATAGCCATGTGGGTCAGAAACTCAGGTGACAAAGGGCATCTGAAGTGGGGAGGGGCTTAATTTATGGAAAGTCCTGATAGATAGTATCGGAGTTGAATTGTAGGACACAAGCTGGTATTCTGAGAATTGCTTCCTGTTGATGTGGGCAACTTCCCCCCACACACACGTACACATACATACACACTGGAATTTTTCTCAGAACACCTTTGGACGCCCCCATCTCTAGTTAGCCAAGTTCTAAAGGTGCACAGTGAGTCGCAAGATGAAGCAGGTGAGAAACTGCCCATCAGCACAAACAATCCTCATGACTGAGAGAAAAAGAACCAATCACAAGCCTTGCTGAAGGTACGTTAAAAGATCTGTCTAGACAGGTAATATTTTTATTTGCAAGCGTGTCTATCCAAGACATACAGTGTGATTTAAACAACTAACTTGCAGCTTTGGTAACTAAAGAACAACCAGAAGAAAATGTCCTGGGTGTGGGTCTTAAAGAAGGATAAATTGCATTTCTGAAATCTTTCTTATGTCATCTCCTCTGGGGTTTTAGAAAGTAGGTTGCTTAGATTTTCAGATTACAAAGTCCTTAGCTCAGAAAGGTCAAAGAGTCCCAGAGAGAAAAGAGAACGGGCCAGGCTGGGCTCTGTCTGGGCTTTAAGGGACGAGATCTTAGAGAGATGGTTTGTACCTGTGTATGGTGTGGTCGAGCTTACTAGGGAAGAGAGCTAGAGGAACCTGGGGGAAGAAATCTTATCCAAGAACAAAAAGTGTCCCTTACATCAAATTTCTCTGGAACCCTAGAATAGCTACAGGACCAGGTGAATGTCCAGCAGAGGAAGCAAGGGAAAGCCATCCATGTCAGGGATGCACCACTAACAATATCTTAGTGAAGGTGTGGATAGGTATGGTTCACCCTGGAAATCTCTGGAGACCACAGAGGACTGCATCCCCTTCAGTGAGGTCTTCAGAGATGAAGGGCTAGGAGTACCTGAGAGCTGACCACGGCAGGCCAAAGTAATTAAGCGAGAGAAGTTGTTCCCAAAGGCACACAAGTCAAGAAGTGCTTGTGGGATAGCAGGAACTGGAAGCCAAGGAGGCAGTTTGTATTCAAAGACCCAGTTGTACAGACGTAGAGATGTTTGGATACCTGTGGGGGGGAAGGGGAGGTGGGATGAATTGGGAGATTGGGATTGACACATATATACTACCATGTGTAAAATAGATAACTAATGAGAACCTGCTGTATAGCACAGGGAACTCTACTGAAGGCTCTGTGGTGACTTAATGGGAAGGAAATCCAAAAAAGAGGGGATATATGCACACGTATAGCTGATTCACTTTGCTGTACAGCAGAAACTAACACAACATTGTAAAGCAACTATACTCCAATAAAAATTAATTTAAGAAAAAAAAACTTTGCTGGCAAATCATAGGTAACTTGTTAAAAGTGTAAAAATAAAAGGTCCAGTTGTGGCTAAAGAGGGTGTCACTGTTCCCAACAATACTCTACACAAAAGTCTATTAAGAAAACTAGCCCTCCATTGCTTGTAGAGCCAGTGGTAACATATGGGAACTCAAAGCATTCTGGTAAGGATCGTAATAACTAAGGAGAACAGCAGAATATCATTTAGGAACTTGCATTCCACAACGGCCTCAAATAACTGGCGAACTTCTGAGAGGCAGAGATATTTTAGCTTCCCTGCTGTCCTGAACAAGGAAAGACTCATACTGATGGCAAAAGCTCTTGTACAGTCTGGGCAAACACATCAAGGTCAAGAGATTTGCCTTCATGTCCATCCTGCTTGGGTCTAACACGTTAAGGTCATTAGCGGTTGTTAGCCTCAGCCAAGGAGTTCGCCACCACCAGTCACACGAGTACTTTCATCCACAAGCTGGCTTGAGTCAGTGCCAGGGCAACAGGTTCAGTACAACTGGCTGAGGCGATAGCTAACAGATAGCATGACGGGTGCAGACCCCTAAACACACCAGAAGCTTGTCCCAGAAGCCTCAACAGCTGGCCAGTTGTGAGCTGCCAAGAAAGGGACAGAAGAGGAGTACGTAGTGGTTAAGATTCTGATGCTACAAAACAAGACAGCAAGAGGAAGCAGGCTTGGAACTTGAATTCCAGTTCTGACTATAGAAGACCTGGCCATAAAATTGGGGAGAGTTGTTCTTCCCTGAAAGGGAAATCCAAATAATTGAATAAGGCAACTGAAGAAAGCAATTAAATGCAATGCTTCAGGATAGATATCAAGGCCATTAATAGCAATTAATGCCTTCTGTTCGCAGTCTTATGTATGGAGTATTGTAATTTCTGCAGAGTAAAAAGATCTATTTTTCACTTCATTAATCAGAAAACATTATCATTGTGATAAAAAAAAGTGGCCTCATTTTACTTCCCAACCAAGATTTAACTGCAAGTGCTTACAATGAGGTCTCATTTTCTTAAGACTTTATCTCAGTTAAAAGACATAATACAGCCCATTAGTCCATAGACTGTGGAATATTATAATAAATACTTAAAACCACTTATCAAAATAAAGAGCCAAAGCACCCTCTGCCATGCACTGGGCCTGATTGTTTAATCAGAGTCTCTCACTCACTAATTGGAAGTACTCAGGACTCCAAATGATTCATCTTGTTGAATTAAAAAGGTTTTACACTGGAGAACTTTAGCACTTCTCCCAGCTAGGTCACCCTCATTATACTAGTTTTAAATCTTCCATTACATTTTCTTTTTTATATGTCAATGCGAAAAAAGGACAATAAATCTGGCCTTTGAAGCCAATGACGTACAAAGTGGCTATTCCACATGAAGGCCACTGTACATATAGCCACGTGCCAAAGGGAAAGAAAATCAATTTCTTCCAGAAGATTACTAAAATCATTTGATTTTATTTATTTTACAATCTACAAATTCCTGCCCGAAAAGCAGGTTGGTTTATTTTATCTGTTTAGGAACTTATTTATAGGATATTAAAGAGCTATTAGACACAACAGAAAGATTGTCAGCAGATGTGTTTGCTTTATGTTTTTTCCTGTAGAATTTTGCTGGAATGATAATCAGGCTGGGGAAACACCATCCTACCCAGAGGACCAGACCTTGCTTTCTGCACGAGATCTTCTCTGAGTCTCACAAAGCAACAGCAGCCAAGAATGAATACATGAAGGGCCTGTGGTCAGAAGAGGAAGTGGACAGGGTTCCCTGGGAGGTGACAGGAAAATATTAATTTCCTCTGAGGGCAAAGGGGCAGAACTGTGAACATTAGCAGCATCCAATGGTCGAGTAAGTCTCTATAAACCAGGTAATTGAAGAGCAAGCCTATTCCCTCCAACACAGCGCCTTCTGTTGCCTTGGACTGCCACTTCTCTGAGTGACCTGTGAAGATGGCTAGATGGTTAAGTGTGCAGTGATAGACATTTAAAGCTAACCCTTTACTTTCAGTAAACATTCTCTTTGAAACTCTGAAGAAAATCAGCTTCAACCCACCATCTGCCAGTCCTTTAAATGAGGGCAAAGGTAGCCCACTCTGTGGGCTCAGATAATTAGTTCTTAAGGCTTAGTTAATGAGGACAGTTGTCTCATTATCAACTAAGTGTCTTTCATACGGCTCAGATGAACTGAGTAGGAAGATTCATCTCAGAAATGAGGCCAGGGCTAGAAAATCCAAATACTGCTAGTCAACGTTTCCATTTTTAGAAATGTTTATGAATGAAAGGCAAAGTCCTGATGTTTACTATAGACACAGCATACTCATAGAGCCAAAGGAAGAGAGTAAATAAAGAAAAATTCAGTGAAAAATAGTGCTAATCTTTGGCAACGTTTCTGTTCTCCTATTTGAACCTAAGATGTATATACATTCCTTCTCATTGACTTATCTGAGGCTGCTACATTCCTGATCACCTCCACTGCAACTGCCCATTTGTGGACCTCCTACTAACATTTCCCCATGGAGCACGGCAGTTACAAAGGGGACAAATAAAAGGGGCAGCATTTGTTGTCTCTGCAGAATCAAAATGGAAGTAGCAATTGTCAACAGAACACTGCCTATGGTAGTGAGAAATATACAGCCTTCTGTCCTTTTTGTCTCTATCCCTTGACTATTCTCGTCTGTAATTCTGCCTTGGTTTTATGTGTTAGGTTTCATTACAGGGTTTTGCCATGATTCCACATCCATTGTGTCTTAAGAGACCCAGAAGAGAGAGCCAATACCAACATCAAACTCTGATCCAACGTAGTAAGGACTCTCACTCATCTCCTGTCTTCCTTTCCTCTTAAAATTGTCTTTCTCTTTATTCTTCTCAGCCAGATGCTGGTTCCTCTATTTTTATTGCTAAAAATTTGCTTGCCCCCCTTATCCACCTATACTTTCTCATACTTCTCACCACTGTTGACTCATATTTTTATCCTAATGAGGCTTCACTACACATAGATTCTCTCTGTTCCCATAATGTATTTATATATCCCTAATAAAAACCTTTGTTATCCATGTGCTTAAAAAGTCTTTTTCCTACATCCCTCCTCCATGAAGCTGAAGCATCTTGAAGACAGGGATTCTGATATGATAACACAGTACAGTGCCTGGACCATAGGAGGTACTTAATGTGTTTATATTGAATGAAAAAATAAAGGGCAGCATATGGAAGGTGGAATCTGTTCTGTCTTCTTTCATTTAGATGTCTTTCCCACTCCTTGTGACCAACCATCAGACAGTGATTTGGTTAAACTCTCCTCTTTTAAAGTAAAGAAAGAAAAGGCTGCATGATTGTTTTCTTCTTAAAGAAAGTGCAAACTTTTGGACATTTGGGAAAATCTTAGGAGTGGAAACGTAACTGGGGAAATGGAGGTTGTTCATATAAGTTTGGCTCTGAAGTGAGAATGTCTGGATTCAAACCCAGCTTTGCCACTTAATCAATGTAACCTTGATTATAGTATATAATCTCTGTTTTCTCATTGCTGAGATGGACACGAAAATAGATCTGACCTCTTAGGACTCTCATGGGGTTCAATGAGATAAAGCATGTAAAGGACAGTGATGGCCTACTTCCACCTTGTAAGCACAATGGAAGTACTCAACCTTGGTTCTTATCACTATTATTAAGCTGTAGCAACATTCCTCATGTCACTAAGGAAGGCCCATCCAAAGAGACACAAAGGGGTATAAACATTTTTTGTTTTTTGGGGTTTTTTTGGCTGCATCATGCATCTTGTGGGATCTCAGTTCCCTGACCAGGGGTTGAATCCGGACCACAGCCGTGAAAGCCCAGAGTCCTAACCACTAGGCCACCAGGGAACTCCCAAAACTCATTTATTCTTCCACCTCACCATACAAGCATTAACACCCGTACCCTCCTCTCCACTCACTACAGAAAAATTTCCTTTGTGTGATGCAAAGTGCATCTTTAGGAAACACTGGCTTTCACCTCCCAGTACCTTAAACATACTTATAACTTCCATTGCTTCAGTTCTAACTATATCTCTGGGTCCCACAGTCTGTTACTCTTCTCCATCCCATAATAATAGCTAATAATCATAGCTAATGTTTCTTGCATGCTTATAATGCACTTTACAAGTTTTTAACTTATTTAATTCTCAAAACAACCCATTAGAAAGCCACAATTATTATATCATTGGATTATTAAACTATTTTTCAAATTAAGAAACTGAAACAAACAGGTTAAGTAATTTACAAGAAATCATGCTATAAATTATTTAAAGTTAAAGGATGCAGTGAAATACAAAAATGTAGAGTGAAAGATGCATTAAAATAAAAATATTTTAAAGCTGTGGCAAATTACTAGGAGAGCCAGGGAGCTTATCTTTCAGAAAAATTACTGAATTATACCAAAATATGTACAAATGCTTTCCGAAAATTCTGGAAATGATCATAGAGTTTCAAAACGTAGAAAAATTTGAGACTTTCTGTAATTAAACTTGAGCAAGTTTAGATAAAATTCTGCAAAGGGAGGAAGGAAAAAAATTAAAAAGAAGGAAGGAAGAAATGAGAAAACGAGAGAAAGCAGGTCAGGGAAGGAAAATAACCATTGTGGGCAAGGCACCTTTTCCGGAATAGTTTAATCTTGTGATTTACTGGTATCCTACACTCCTTTGTCTTTCTGTCTCTTTCCATTGCACCCTTCTGGTGAGATCCCAATCTTTCCTTATTCCTGTGTTATAGGTATCTGAGTCATGTTTCACCCTGGAATCTGTCTTCATCTTCTGTTCCTTCATTTATTGAAAAGATTACCAAACATTTGGTACTCAAGTCAGACGGACCTGTGGCTTCCCTGTTCCTGAATATCTCCTCCCCATTCAGCTCACCTCAACGTTCAGACCCATTTACATTCCACCCATCTCCTGAATCCAGTCTCTTGCCTACTGGTCCTCTCTCCTCTGGTCCACACTCCCCTTTCTTGTGCCAGGATTCACACAGCTGCACTTCTGCTCTATCAGAGTCCTGGGCACCCTTCACTTCCATGCTCCACTGCTACAGCCAGCAGGCTATTTTCATGTTTACACACATCATGGCCACCGCCATCACCAACAGTTCTTCCACCCCTGCCATGTGTCTCAGGGTCCACCCATACTTTCCTCTCCCAGCCTCATTTCACAACTCTCTCCCTTTCACTCTGTGCTCCAACTTCCAGAACCTTCCTTCCATGGCTCAGACACATAATGCTCATTCCCACTTCTGGCATCTGCAGGTGCTCATTCTTTTTCATCCACACTGCCCCCTCTCCACTCCACTGCCCTTTCTCTAGTCAACGCCGACTACCTTTCAGATTTCACTGACGTTTAACTTCTTAGGGAGACCTTGCCTGACCTTCCAGCCTAGATTGGGCTCTGTTGTTAGTTGTCTGTTCCATTTCTACAACACATTCTTTTCCTTCTGAGCACTAACCTGAGTCTGTGATTATACATTCACTTCTTTGAGTGTTTCCTTTGAAGTCATGCCTGTTCCATCCACTAATTGTAGGCACTATGAACGCAGGGAACACATCTGGCAGTGCTCATTATGTCACTCAACTCTGTACCTGCCACATATGCAGCGTTCACTGCCTGAATGAATGGGTTCATCTCAAATGCACAGCAAACCTAATTGTTCCTGTGCCTGAGGACACACAGCAAGTGTAGCCACAAACACTGGGTCCAGCTTTAGAAACCAGCTTGCTCAAACCCAACTGGCATGGTTTACTATACTCACCATACCACCACCTCCATCTAGACTATAGCCGACTTTCATTTCTACAGAGTCATAGAAAGGTAACTAGTTTGCAAAATCAAAATTTCTTCTGCATACTAAAGACACACTTGGCTACTGGGTCCTTGTAAATGAACTTTTGTTATTAAAGAAGTGAGCCAATTAGAAAAGATTCATTTTTGATACATTTTAATGAAGGAAATTTCTACGTCCCTTCAAAAAAAAAAAAATCCACCAACTGGTACAAATATAAAGAAAACTCACCCTGCTAATGCCATGTGCAAACATGAATAATACAACCTAAAGGGCAACAGAAAGTCTTCTGTCTCTGATGTGTGTAAGGATTTTTAGGAAGTCTGCGTTATTTGAGGAAAGTTTTCCAGGAAAAAGTAAGAGCAGCTTTTCATTCTCAGTGCCTCAATCAGCATTTGAATTAAACAAGAAGACAAAAGAAGATCCTCCAAACCAATAGAGATTTCAAACTGCTAAATTTCCTCCAAACTGCATTAACATAAACAGAACCAGAATATATGATATTCAGAAAGCATCACAAAAGTTGGCCTCGCTGAGCCAAAGAATACGCCATTAAAAAGCAAACATTGTCGGGGAAAACAGAGCTTCTACCAAAAGCAAGAAAAGACACCGTTCTGGAGGTTCTGAGACAAAAAATGCTATTCACACAGAAGCGCAGGGTTTCTAGGGGCAGCGAGCTGGACGCAGTTTTCGTGGACGGCTGCCACCAGGCGGCCACTCTGGGTATTACAGCTACTTGAAATGTTTTAATTCCAAAGATTCCCCCGGAGAAAACTACCTGTGAAAATTCTCAAATATAGAGATCACGTCCTGGTATTTTTCATCACTCTACCTATCAAACCATTATTCTGAGAAATTATAGTTTCCCCTTAAAATGGATTGGGAGGTAAAATAGAGCTTATAACTAAGTTGAACAAGCATGCCGCATAAAATGTAACTCTATTTATGTCCCCCGCCCCCCCACCCCCCCACCCCTCCACCCCCCCACCCCCCCACCCCCCGCCGACTGTCCCTTGGAATTTATTCAATGAAGTTGGTTTTTATTTCCTCGCTTCAGGAGGAAAATGCATGCAGCCTCTCACACTGTTGATGGGAATGTAAATTGGTGCAGCCACTATGGAAAACAGTATGGAGGTTCCTTAAAAAACTAAAACTGGAACTACCATATGATCCAGCAATCCCAGTCCTGGGAATATATCTGGAAAATATGAAAACTCTAATTCAAAAAGATACATGCACCCCAATGTTCATAACAGCACTATTTACAATAGCCAAGACATGGAAGCAACCTCAATGTCCATCAACAGATAAATGGATAAAGAAGATGTGAGATTTTATATATATATATATATATATATATATATATATATATATATACACAATGGATATTACTCAGCCATATAAAAGAATGAAGTAATGCCATTTGCAGCAACATGGATGGACCTAGAGATTATCATACTAAGTGAAGTAAGTCAGACAGAGAAAGACAAATATTATATGATGTCACTTTCATGTGGAATTAAAATACGGTACAAATGAACTTATACAAAACAGAAACAGACTCACAGACACAGAAAACAAACTTATGGTTACCAAAGGGGATAGTGGGGGGCAGGGGTGGCAAAGATAAATCAGGAGTTTGAGATGAACATATACACACTACTATATATGAAATCAGTAACCAACAAGGACCTACTGTATAGCGCAGGGAACTATTCTCAACATCTTGTAATAAACTATAATGGAAAAGAAACTGAAAAAGAATATATATACATATATAGACTATATTCATATATATATAATATACATATATATATATATATACACAAAAGAAAATGAATCATTTTGCTGTATACCAGAAGCTAACACAACATTGTAAATCAACTATACTTCAATTAAAAAAACAAAAATTTCGGGCAGCCCAAGTCTTTTTTTTTTTTTTTTGCGGTACGCGGGTCTCTCACTGTTGTGGCCTCTCCCATTGCGGAGCACAGGCTCCGGACGCACAGGCTCAGCAGCCATGGCTCATGGGCCCAGCCACTCCACGGCATGTGGGATTTTCCCGGACCGGGGCACGAACCCGTGTCCCCTGCATCGGCAGGCGGACTCAACCACTGTGCCACCAGGGAAGCCCTCAAGTCTTTTTTGATTATAAGAAATACTGTTGCAACTTGGTGATCAAATAGTTGGTCCCTGGTATTGGTCAGAATTTCAATCTAGCATTAAAGGTGAGTCAACTCCAGTTTAGGACAGAATCTAGCAGAAAGCTGATGTTAGGGAAGCGGAGGAGGTGAGTTGTCTCTTTTCTAGCTTAGTATTTCTAACCCCTAAATGAAGATATTTGGAGATGGAGCCTTTGGGAGGTAATGAGGGTTAGGTGAGACCATGAGGGTGAGGTCCTTACAATGGGATTAGAGCCCTTCTAGGAAAAGACACCAGAGAGCTTGCTCACTCTCTTTCCATGAGCAGGCTCTGAGTAGAGGCCACATGGGAACATAGCAAGAAGGTGGCTGTCTGCAAACCAGAAAGAGGGTCCTCACCAGAACTTAACCATGCTGGTACCCTGATATCAGATTTCCAGCCTCCAGAAGTATGAGAAAACAAATTTCTGTTGTTTAAGCCACCCAGTCTACAGTACTTTGTTATGGCAGCCTGAGCCACTAAGACACAGGGTTAGTGGCAAGCCCCTTGGCATGTAGCAGCTGTCAAAGTAGCACAAGGGACCCAGTTCACACCTGCGGGTGGAGAGCAAGCTGCTCTGACAAACAGCACAGCAGGCATGCAGAACTCTAATGATGCATAATCAAAGTCCAGTGTAATTGGTTAGACCAGCCATGACTGTCTTATTTCCTTCGTTCATATACTCCCTTTTCCAGCCTCTCTTGCAGTTTTCAGAAACAGGTGGCCAGGTCACAATGTTCTAGCCACAGAAGTGAAGAGGGGCATCTTTTTGGAGTAATGTTTCTTCCCTAATGAAAAAAAGATAGAGCCACAGGAGGATTTCTCTCCCTTCCCCTTTCTTATCCTCAAGTCCCATCTTGATGCCTAGAATACTGCAGTAGGATAGCAGGTATCTTGCAACAAATAAGTGCTAAGTCAAAAAGCTTATAGACTGAGGATGGAGAACTAAAAGGATAGAAATCGTCTCTGTCCTTACTGACATTTCTGAGCAGCTGTCCCACATCTGAATGCACCTGTGTCTAGATTAGTTGTTGTGGGAGATAACTACATATGCTTATTGATCAGATTTTCAGTTGCTTACAGGGGAATGCATTTTCATCCACGTTGGAAAGGACAAGCAACAATGTGCACACAACAAAAATACATCACTCCAAGCTCCATTTTGCATGAAGCTAAAGAAAGAGAGACACATGCAGGCCCCATTGTTTGGTAGTAAATCTGACCACTCTTCTTGGCATCCCCCAGCCCATCTTGACTTCTGGTGGAAAGACAGTAAACAACTTAGTAAATACTTCAAATAACTTTTAATGTAGATGTTCCTACCTTACAGGAAAGAGTTGCTAAGTTATCATTTGCACCTCATAACATACCTGCTGGTATGCAAATATCCAAAAGAAAGGGAAAGTGTAGCAAAATACCAAAAACAACACTGATAATAACAGTGAGAAAAATGCTACTAGCTCATGAGTTGCAAAGATCCCCAAAGTACAGAAAGTACTTAGGACCTTATTTCTATCATCACACTATATCACATTGAATCAGGTTTTGCTAGGGTTGAGGTTTCATATATTGGCAGCTCCTGACTTTTATGCATTGGACTTAACCTTCACTTTCATGCACTGTGTATTGATCTGACTAGATAAGCTTTTATATGACACATAGGGACTCTCCTACTTCTACTGATCAGTGAGCACATGGCTTGAGTCTGTCTGCCAACAGGTCAGTCTACCAATAGCACCCTCTTGATCAGAACTACAAAGGTCATCAGAGTAGCTTGAATTCTACTTTATTGCATTTGTTACATCATGAATTGAATAGAAAACATAAAAAAATAAAAGTTCCAACACTAAAGACAAAAAGTGCAGTTCTCCTCAATGCAAAGACGAATGAAACAAAGATGAGACTCACTTCATATAGAAGAAGTAGCATATATTTAGCCTCAATCCACCTCATATTGGATGCAAACCAGTTAACAGCATCCTTAATGTTATATAAAAAGAAAAGAATTAAATAATTTGTACAAAGTACTAGGAACATATTGTCAAATACTGAGGCTAAAAGGCTAGGGAAAAATCATGGTTTTATAATATTTTCTTTATCCTGGCAAATAAACCACACCACCTACCCACCACTCATAATATCTGAATCTATTGTTCTGACTCTATACATAGATCCTAATACACATCTTTGTCAATACATTCCATAAAGTAGGAGACTGCTTATACTATGCATTGTGCTCATCAAAGCCTTTAGTAAAGGAATAATATACCATCTCATTAGCTCTTCCAAATATTTGCAGTTAAACTAAGTCCTACTCCAATATTTGCTGTCCTTTAGAAACCAGACTACAAAGGAGACACAGGGTCTTTCAATCATTTCTCCCTGCTTCCCTAAAAAACAGAACTTCTACAAGTATTGAAATAGGATATCTGATCCTGTAAGCAATTAATGAGCCCCGCATGAGTCAGTGTCTGGCCTTGGCAGTGTTTTCCTCCTAACAATCTCCCAGGAGAATTACATACAGAGACCAACCTCTGATTGATTCTAGACCGATGATGGGAACATTACCACACTCTCCATGTTATTTCCTAATAAGTGCCCTCAGCCTTGCACTCCACCATAAATTCAGCTCATTATAGAGATACTTGAGAGTGTCCACTTTTGCCAGTCTTTCCCTTCCTGCATCCAAGAGATGGATCATTCACTCATGGGCTGCTTGTAGTTTTGCTTTCTGCCTCTACATATTCCTCTACTCACAAGGGTCAAAACTGCCTTCATTTTTGTGTGAAGTCCACTTCCCCTTGTGAATGATGATGATCTTGAAATGTTTTTTGCTTCACTTTAGTCCCTTCCATCCAATTACCTCTTTACTTATCTCTTCTGTGTCAATGACTTACCTTCCTCCTCCTTTTAATAGAGCCATCCGTAGTCTTTCCTCAACCCAGTCCCACAGAAATTCCCTTCAACCAGACTCTGCTGTAAAAGTTCCTTCTATCAAAATTCTACATTCATATCTTTGAACAGCATCAGTCTAAATATTTTATAAATAATTGTAATGAAATATTTATAAATATGGCCCTGACTCTAAAACTTAAGTAATAAAGGATCACTTTAAAGACACTGACTTTTTAAAATGATAAAAGACAACCTTTGTTTGATGAATTTAGTAAAAGACTCATAATTTGAAACACATGATTTTACTATAAACTCATGATTTTATGAAGAATTGTAGCCAATTATTTACCTTTTTCCTTAAGGTTTGAAAGAGCAAAAAATGACAAAAAGTATTTCAGTTGTATTATTTGTGAGAAAAATATCCTGACATAAAATGTTGTTAGACATTAAAATCAGTTATCAAAGGAGATTGTGAAGTCCCTAGCCTTGAGTAGATGAAATTTCAACATGAATTCTTATTTGCCTGAAAGGAAGCTGGGATGATTTTGATGACCTCTGCAAGTCTAATTCTGTCCAATATTATGCCCAAGCTGTATACAAGTTGTTTTTTTTTTAAGAATCAAAATATGTAGTAGAAACACAGATGTGACAGAATACAAATGTTAACTATCTTCAGGAAATATACCTCTTGATAAAATGCTGCAAGAAACTCACATAATCCTCTTTACATGTCAGTAATGATTTCTGTTTGAGATTCATTCTGGTTATACATCCATGAGGAATGGTACAGTTTATTTAGGGGAGTGATAAAAAATTAACAATCACTTCTCATTTTATTAGAGGAAAAGAATCAAACATTTTAATGTACATGATTGCAAAGACTTAGAAGCAAATTAATGAAATATTCCCTTGTTGTTCATTCAGAAGTATATTCTACTCTGTTGGGGATGTATTTATTTCACTTAATGAAATAGCCAATGAAGATTCAAAACTGCTTATAATCAAAAAGCAGCAATTTGGGATTAAGGAAGGATGCTGTGTGAATATGCGGAAAGAGTAGGAGAAAAAAATCAGAGAGTAATTTATAGGTGAAACAAAAATGAAGAGAAGTTGAAGGAATCAGAACTTGCTACATTGCCAGCTGTTTCTCTCTTAGTCACTGATGGGTTCCAAAAGCTCATTTTGAAAACCCTCCTTTAGAATTTAGAGCACATGTATATTCCCACACAATCATAGCATCTATGGGTTGTAAAGAGCCTCACAGATCATTTAAATCAAGTGTTGCTCTGAGACTTAATCACCTCTTACATCATCCCTGCCAAACAAATAAGGTTATAAATGGCAACTAAGCCTTCAGATTACATAACAAAATTGTGTTTATATCATAAAGTACCCTAACATATGCAATAAACACATAGTAAACACATACTTCATCATTCCACTTCGTATTATAACGTCTTTATTTAGAAAATGGGATCAAATCTTAGTTCCAGTTTTGGGTGTCAGCTACACAGACACATCTCCTGTAGGCCCAAGACCCAAGCAGGAACATTCCCTGTCTCCACCCCATGTGCAGGCACCGGAGGGTTGAGGACTAGACCCTAGAGCGGGGCTGTGAGAGAAGGGTCAGGATTTATGTTGAAGGGCAAGAGGAGAATGGGCTATTTGCAGCTCTTGCTGTTCACCATTGAGCCAAGAGTCCCTGGAGCTCGGATGTCACTATATTGCACATTTCTGGATACCCAATGCCTATCCATGACTGGCTCACAGAATGTGCTAAAATATGTGTTTATGGGATAAGTATTTTTAAATAAAGGGAAAAGAAAGGGATTAGAAAGAGGAGAAATAACTGAGGTCTTTTAAAGGCAGTAGAATGGAACTCTCTCTCTTATCTTTAATCTCCTTCCCACTTACAACAATCAGCCAGAACTGGGCTGTGAGGGATGGAGATGGGAACCAGCAGTAGAGGTATGAGAAGTGACCATTGAAGGAATGTCCCCTCACTTTTCTCTCCACTTCCTACTTTTCCTCCTCTTCATCAACCCTCCTAGACACCTCCTCTAGTCTGAACTGAGTGCTTGAAAGGGGGGAATCTGGAATCATAAGGGTATTGTTTCATGGAACAAGAGGTCTGAAGGAGTAAGAAGAAAGATAGGAGGAGAGAAATTCCCAGAAGAAAGCACTTATTCCTTATGTGGCACAGATGGTCACTGCTCACTAAATATCCATGTGTTTCTCCATGTTTCCCAAACCCATACATCAGAGTAGTGGCAGGTGACTAATTCTTACCAATAGAACATGAGCAGAAACAGTATGCCAGTTCCCATCTGAGAAAAGTAAGAACAGCTGTTCCTTCTCTGAGATTGCTCTTTTCCCCTGCTACATTGACCTTGAAGGCCATTTGCTCCAGGGGACATTACTACAAGATGGAAGAGCTGTCAGACACAAATGAACTTTATATAAGGGTAAATAAGAATTTTCTGTACAAAGCCACTGCAGTTCAGGGAGTTATATGTTACCACAGTACAGCATAGCATTACCTAACTGAAACACCTTTTCTCACCCAACTGGTGCAGCCTTTAATTGGAAAAGAAAGTTTACTAGTCATGCTTACAGGTCAAGGGCTGCCAAACTTAGGCATTGTTATCTCAACCACAGTTTCCAATCCAAAGTTTGAAACCATATCAAAGTCAACACTTCCTAGTTCTACCTGTCATTTAGTTAGAAGATGCACCATTTTTAAAGAATTCTCTACAGGATATTCAAACAGTGTGTTCTTCCTGATACTCCTAAATCCACCCCTGAGTGAAGCCTTGACAGAAGAGCTTTATTTATTGCATTGTCCACCTTGTAGAATCATTCTGAGCTCAGCAAGAGGCCTTTAGATCAAGGGACGCTACAAAAGACAGATGTGAAACTCACTGCAGTGAGATATTGTGAGCAGTACTGCTCATTTATTGCACAATATCATCTTTATAAGAATCTTCTCAATAATTTCCTTTCTTGTCTTAATCAGTAATAGCTTTTCTTCTTCTATACCTTAGAATTATATTAATGCCTATCATTAAATATGTGTTGCAAGGACTAAATTAAATTAATGCATTTTAAAAAGCTTAACATGGTGACCGGAATAGAGTAAGCACCAAATGTATTTTTGCTATTATTATGAATTTTTAAAATCTTAATTGAACTGTAAATTGTGTTAATGCTCAATATGTTTTCTAATAGATAAGAGCCCAAACTGGAGCCTATTGGTAGCAAGTTTATCATATGTCTCCAACTTTGTTTTGTACTTCATTTCTTTCTTATACTTTTGTAACGTAGGTAACTTTGCAGCACTTTATATATTCCTTTAAGTTGGTCTAAATTCTTTTCCGATCACAAAGACTATAAATAAAAAATTAACAGACTAAACCCTAGGTTCTTGACTTACCTTTTATTAATATTCAGAGAGGGAAAATAAAACAACAATGAAAGGCCTATGATATAAATAGAATTCTTTCCATTAGAGCATCCCCTTTCTTTTCTACTGGTATAAAAGATGTAAACCTTACCATCTGTGATTGCAGAACACACAAGCTCTAACTAGGCTCCATAAACTAGTTTGACTTTGACACCTCAGTCAAAACTTTACAAAGGATGTATCCCTTTCAGCAAAACCTGTCTTCAAGACACTCATGCTGAGGATGAGAGTCTACTCTGCACATGGACCTGAGACATGTAAAGATTCTTTGGACAAAAGCTATAATTGTGGTGGCCAATTTCCAAACAAATTCTTAAGACCCATGCTGTGACAATATATTTATAGAAACAGAGTATTTAAAATATGAAATTGTTTGAAAAATATGGCTGTATGGTCATCATGATAACAGACTTAAAACATTATTGCCCCTAAGCTCAAAGTAAATGGGTCCTATTCAATTCAAGAAACATATACTGCCTTTTGTTTCCTCGTCAGGGTACTAGACTCTGCAGACCTAGAGATAAATAAAGCATGGACCAAACCCTCAAAGTTTCTGCAACTGGGAAGGATACACTTAAATAATTATTCTTTGTTACTAAACACTCTTCATTGTCTTCTATAGCATTGATCACAAATAGCCATTGTACATTTGTTTGTTTGCATATTTACTTTCTGCCTCCTCTACTAAACCATTAGCTCACTAGGGCCCATGACTTTCTTGTACATTATGAATTCAGCTCTTGTACAGAAGCCATTACATGTTAGACACTCAGCAAATATTTTCTAAATAGTAATGTAGTCTTATGTAATATAAATAGAAATCCATAGCTTTCATACTTACAAACAACAACACTTAGAAGATGTAATGGAAAAGATCCATTTCTAATGACAACAATAATTCTGAAAAAAAGATAAAATACCTATGTGTAAATCTACAAGGGATGTGGAAAAACAATTTGAGAAAAAATGGATAGATTCCTGAAACATTCAGAAGAAGAACTAAATGAATGGAAAGATACACCAAGTTTATAGATAAAAAGACAATATTATAAAAATGTCAATTCTCCCTAAGTTAATTACTAAATTTAACAATCCCAATAAGAATAGTAAAAAAGAAATTTTGTTCTGAAACTAGATAAGCTAATTCTAAAATTTCTATGGAAAAAATATACTAGCAGTTATAACCAGGAAATTTCTGAAGTAGAAAAACCTTACTAGCTAATAAATGCACTATAAAACTTCAATAATTAAATCAGTGTAGTATTGGGACATATATAACAGACAAAATAAGAGAAGATAAATTCTCTTCTCTTATTTGGTCTGTTCCAACTTAAATGGGAATTTAGTACATGATAAAAGTGGTGTTCTAATCTGCAGTGATAAACATGAAATTTAATACATTATGTTGTGGGCAAACAAATAGCCATCTGGAAAATGATGCTTTTGAATTCATAAGTAACACCATATTCAGATTCCAAATGGAGTTAGGATTTAGGTACAGAAAAATAAAACCATAACATGGTAGAATTCTTTTAAAAGCCACGAAATGGAAGTAGCCTTTATCTCAATGACTCAGAAGCAAGAAGTGGAAAGAAAAGGTTGATAATCTCAACCACATAAAATTCATAAACTTTACATTCAAAAACAGCATAAGAATAAGCTGGAGGAAAATATTTGCAAACCATATCACTGTCAAAGGACTACACTTACTAATATATAAAGAGTCCCTAGAAATTCAAAAGAAAAATAACAAAAAACTAGGAGAAATATGGACAAAGAACATAAACAGACAGTTCACAAAGAAAAAAATACAAATGGCTATTAAACATATAAAAATACTCATAATTTTAAAAATGCAAATTAAAACTACATTTCTCACTGTGATGGGTATAATTCTATGAAGGCCTCATGATTTTTATCCTCTAGTGTTAGACGCCATGTAATCCCCTTCCCTTGAGTGTGACTGGGACCTATGACTTGCTTCTAACCAAAAGAATGAGACAACAGTGTTGGGCTGTCACTGCCTTGATTAGGTTATGTTATGTGGCAAATGGGATAGGATGACACTCTATGGTTATGTTACATAAAATAAGATTGCATCTTCACAGACTATACAGACTTAGACTATACTATACTTAACAGCAAGAGAATCTCCTGCTGGCCGTGAAGAAGCCACCTGATGTGATGTGAACTCTCTGTAAAGAGGGTCACATGGCTGAGAACTGTAGGCAACACTGAGATACTAAGAGCATCATTTCTACAAATATAAGATACTGACTTCTTCCAACAACCACACGAGCTTGGAAGAAGGCCTCAAGCCTCAGATGAGATTGCAGTCCCAGACAACATTTTAATTGCAGCCCCAGTCCCTGAACAGAGGACCCAACTAAACCATGCTTGGGCTGCTGGTCCACAGAAAGGGTGAGATAATAAATGTGTATTGTGTTAAGTCACTAAGTTTGTGGTAATTTGTTATGCAGCAATAGGAAACCATTGCATTCATCAATCATGTTGACCAAAATACAAGAGTGCAATACTGTATGTTGCTAAGTTATGCCCACAGGCCAACTTATACATTGACAGTGGGACACCAAATGGTTCAATGTCTGTGGGGGGAAATCTGGCAATCTCTAACATAGTCACATTTACACTTGCCATTTGTCCCAGCAATCTCACTTCTGGAAATCTATCCTACACTTGCATACCTATGAAATGATATACATACAAAAGTTTTCATTAAAATATTATGTATAATAATAAAAAATGGAAACAAACCAAGGGTCCAACAATTGGGGGTTGGTTAAATTATCCAAAGTCATCTACTTAGTGGAACATTATGTATCCATAAAAAAGAGGAATGATGAAGATTTCTATACAGTGATATGGAAAAAAATCACTAGGATATGTTACTAAGTGGAAAAAAGTAAGGTTCAGAACAATATATGTAGTGTGCTGCATTTTGATAAGGAAAACTTATGCATAAAGAAACAAATTATTTTAAAACAATTACCTGTAGGGAATGGGGAGAAACAAGATGGATGGGGATAAGAATAGGAGCAAGTCTTCTCCATGAATACTTCTTAATTATTTTTATTTTTGAAACATACACATGTATTACCTATTAAAATTAATTTAATTTTTTAAATTATTGAATAGATAGATGTAAAAAAGCACTGTGTTATATGGGTGTATATTCAAGATGCAGAGGTGACAATGGATAAGGAGGGAGTGACAGAGTAACATCAGTCTCATAGTTGCATGGGGACAGGGATTCTAAGATTTTTTTTTTTTTTTAAAGAAGATGTTGCGTATAGGAGTTTATTAATTTATTTTTGCTGTGTTGGGTCTTCGTTTCTGTGTGAGGGCTTTCTCTAGTTGTGGCAAGTGGGGGCCACTCTTCATCGCGGTGCGCAGGCCTCTCACTATCGTGGCCTCTCTCACTGCGGAGCACAGGCTCCAGACCCGCAGGCTCAGTAGTTGTGGCTCACGGGCCTAGTTGCTCCGCGGCATGTGGGATCCTCCCAGACCAGGGTTCGAACCCGTGTCCCCTGCATTAGCAGGCAGATTCTCAACCACTGCGCCACCAGGGAAGCCCTAAGATTTTTGAAAGATGGTCAAGAGTTACAACAGATGGACAAGCCTTAGAAGGACATTACAAATAACAAGAACTGTGTTCAAACGTACAGTGGGATGAAACTGACAGTACATCTAGAGAACAAAGGAATCTGATCTCATTAAATGAAACAGGGGTACCGAGAGCTCCCTAGGGAGAAAGACAGGCAGAGACCATATCAAGGGGTCCTTGGAAGCTCCTCTAAGGAAGTTGAACTTTACACTTTGCATAAGGTTTATGTCTTAAATAAGATCATTCTAATAACGGTTTGGAGGATGTATCAGAGGAGATCTGAATTTGTTTCCTGTGGCTGCCATCAAAAATTGTTACAAACTTGGTGGCTCAAAACAACAGAAATGTATTCTCTCACAGTTCTGGAAACCTGAAATCTGAGCCAGAAGTCTGAAATCAAAGTGTTGACAGGGCCACACTCCCACTGGAAGCTCTAGGGGAGAATCCATCCTTTGCTTCTTCCAGGTTCTGGTGGTTGCTTGGCTGTGGCACTCCAACCTTTGCCTTCATCTTCATGTGGACTTCTCTGTGTGTCTGTGCCCTCGCTTCCGTCTCTTCTAAGAAAACTTGCCATTGGATTTAGGGCACACCTGGGTAATCCAGGACGATCTCATCTCAAGATCTTAATTATATCTTCAAAGACCTTGTTTTCCAAATAAATTCACATTCAGAGGTCCCAGGGATTAGGACATGGTCATTTTGGGGCAGCCACTATGGTCAGTGCTAAGGACAGGAGACTATTTAGAAGTGATTGTAATTGACCAGATAAGAGATGTTTAACAAGTATTCAGCCTTTTTGATTAAAAAGTTCTAAGGGCAAATATCCCACAAGCCATTTAAGTTTTCCAGAAATCCATTCCACATATTTCTTTCTAAGCCCACCCCTCTTGCCTTGATTTTTATTTAAGCAGTTGAATGTATGTTTGCAGCTGTCTCCTTATCTCTTCTAAGTCTCCTTATATCATAACCACTGTGTAGCATTTTCTACTATAGGGACAATTCTGGGCTTCCTAATCTGGAGTGGCAGTTCTCAGGGAGATTCTCTCCCTGATAAATACAGTTAGCTAGAGGCAAGAAAGCCTGAGGCATATAGGATTAAAGTTTCTGATAAGGCCTATGTGGAAGCATACCAACCTTTATAAAATCTAGATATGAGAATTTCTAGAGTAGGTAGTAGCATATTAAAATAAGATGCGGAAGAAGAAACAAATCTTTAAACTTCACAACTTTCTCCTTCCAAATGAAGGGGAAAGACGAGAAGTCAAAGCTCCCATCACCCCCTCCAAAAATGTCACTTTCTGCCAGCTTTAGGTCAAGAATTAAGCATAAAAGAGCGATCCTCCAGAACATGAGCTGGTCGCTCCCTCCTTTTGCCTCATTTTAGTTATTGACCCTTGACCTAATTAGCCAATGCGCCAAGTGATCCCTTACTTTCTAATCAGAAATTATCACTTTCCAACAGTGAAGGCTCTGACTCTAAACCACTCCTGTCCAAAAGAATTTTCTGTGATGATAGAAGTTTCTATATCTGCGCTATCCAATATGGTGTCCACTAGCCAGATATGGCTACTGACCACTTGAACTGTGGATGGTATGAGGGAGGAACTAATTTTCCAATTATCATTCATTTTTATTAGTTTATATTGAAATAGCCATGTGTGGCTATTGGCTACCATATTGGACAGCACAACTGTGAACGCCACTGGACACAGGACCTGGCCCATCTTCCTTTTAGGAAGTCAAGTTCTACCTTGGTATCAACCTTAGTCTTGGCCTATTTTTATACTTACTCCCTGTTCCCAGAAAAGCATCTAGCAAACCTACTGGCACTCATGGCCATCAATTATATTTCAATGACACAAGTTAGGAGGTTTTCTTCTCCCTTATATTGGTTCAGGATGTTGCAAGAAAAGACCTAAAGATGCTGACTAGATATTTTCAAAGACATGAGCATAACTGTGGGACCCTTTAATAGCCAGAGCCTCACTTTGTGGTTGTTTTTGTATGTGTGTGTGATAAACTCACTCTTTCTTTCTAGCCTCTCTTTCTAGACAAATTAACAAAGACTTCTTCAGCTCTTGGGTTTAATTGCACACGTTTCAATCACGTGTGATTGAAACATGTACATTTACATACATTATCATTGTAAGTATAAAGTTGCAGTAGTTTTCTTTTTTTTTAAACATCTTTATTGGAGTATAATTGCTTTACAATGGTGTGTTAGTTTCTGCTTTATAACAAAGTGAATCAGTTATACATATACATACGTCCCCCTATCTCTTCTCTCTTGCATCTCCCTCTCTCCCAACCTCCCTATCCCACCCCTCTAGGTGGTCACAAAGCACCAAGCTGATCTCCCTGTGCTATGCAGCTGCTTCCCACTAGTTATCTATTTTACATTTGGTAGTGTATATATGTCCATGCCATTCTCTCACTTGTCACAGCTTACCCTTCCCCCTCCCTGTATCCTCAAGTCCATTCTCTCGTAGGTCTGTGTCTCTATTCCCGTCTTGCCCCTAGGTTCTTCATGACCTTTTTTTTTTTTTAGATTCCATATATATGTGTTAGCATACGGTATTTGTTTTTCTCTTTCTGATTTACTTCACTCTGTATTACAGACTCTAGGTCCATCCACCTCACTACAAATAGCTCAATTTCGTTTCTTTTTATGGCTGAGTAATATTCCATTGTACATATTTGTATATATATGCCACATCTTCTTTATCCATTCATCTGTTGATGGACACTTTGGTTGCTTCCATATCCTGGCTATTGTAAATAGAGCTGCAATGAACATTTTGGTACATGACTCTTTTTAAATTATAGATTTCTCAGGGTATATGCCCAGTAGTGGGATTGCAGTAGTTTCTTACACTGTTTTCCTGTTCCCAACTACCAGTGTCTATGTGGAGTAAAACTGGCAATTCATTGAAAGGGTGTGTTTAAGGCATTTAGGTCCAGACTCATTCTCTTTCTCAGAAATCCTACAGATGTCTCCAAGAAAACCAACAGGAAATCATTTTTTCAGTGGATGATTTTTACCACATCTAACTATCAAGCGTTAAAAGAACACTGAAGTTTTCAGTAAGTAAACTAGGCTGAATAAACCTGAACTCTTCATTTTCGAAGAAGGGAGAACATTTTAACAAATCCTCTGTCCCTTTATTCACAGTGTTAAAGGGAACTTTCAACTCTGAGATGCTGAAGCAACAGAGATGGTTGTGACAGTGAATCCACTGGTAGGGAAATCTCATATACAAAATATCACTAGATTACACGATGGTAAGCCTACCATTAAGAGAACATAAGAAAGAACAAGACCAAATCTATAAATAATCTATAAATAATAAAGATAACATAAGAAGGAATAAGATCAAATTTCTACAGCTCTCAGAGCCTCTCAGAGAAAACAGTTTCAAAACTACATGATATTATTACACATCGTTAGTGTTTTAATGGAGCTGATTGCTCTGCCATTCTTTTTGATGTTGTTGTTTTCTCTTCTTAAATAAAAGTTATTTTTGTGACACCAACAGCCATTAGAGGAAAAATGATTCAGTGGAATACATCTCAGTGGTGGTTAGCAACAGGCTATAATTATTCATTTCTATTAAGAGCCATCATTTAGGTACTAGAATTTTGAGAGCAGCTTGAGCAAATTGATTCCAAGTTATCTTAAAATAGACGGTAGATAGACAATAGATAATTAGATGATATAGACAGGTATTTTTGAAACACAAAATATTTATTTATGATTGTGTTTATTAAATAGCCTTTAAGCTCATTGGAATACATTGGATCACCTATTTTTTCACAGATGTGAGATTTCTATAAAATAGAATCCTAGACTTTAAAGGAACTTTAGCCATTGTCAAGAGCAAGAGCCCCAGGGCAGGTCTACATGGTTCTAACACTGTCTTTGATGTGTGAACTTAAGAAATAAAAATATATGCACCCTTTTTTTGTCTCAGTTTCTTCATCTGCAAAATGATTTAAATAAAAAGTAGCTACTTCATTAAGATGCTGTAAAGGTTAAATGAGTTCATTGTTATTAAGCACATAGAATACGACCTGGCATCTAGTAAGTGCTTGGTGGCTGTTAGCTCCTATCATCTTCATCATCTTCATTTTAAAGATGAAGACAACAATGTCCAGGGAGGGAAAGTGATTTTTCCAAATCATACAACTAATATTAAGCACACAGAAGAACCTGAGTCTCTTGGCAAGTAGCCTGTGTTCTTACCACCCTGCCATGCTGCCTGTGCTGTTCTGTGCTCCACCATTCTATGCTATACTTTCTTCTTCATGAAGTCATTATCATGAACGTAACAAGAAGAAAAGAAGGAGGAAGAGAGGAGGAAGCCTAGAGGTGCCAGTTCTAGAGGTCTCAAGGCAAAACCACATAGGCCAACGTAGCTGCTGAAACCAGTCAGGTCAGTGTCATTGTTAAAGTTCCCTTCACCCAAGTATCTATCTGCTGCTATCCCTAAAATTCCTTTTTATTTTATTTTATTTATTTATTTTGCACGTACATACATATTCTTTAATTAATTTATTTTTTAAGCTGAAGTATAGGGTTTTTTTTTAACATGTTTATTGGAATATAATTGCTTTACAATGGTGTGTTGGTTTCTGCTTTATAACAAAGTGAATCAGCTATACATATGCATATATCCCCATATCTCCTCCCTCCTGCATCTCCCTCCCACTCTCCCTATCCCACCCCTCTAGGTGGTCACAAAGCACCAAGCTGATCTCCCTGTGCTTTGTGATTGTTTCTCACTAGCTAGCTATTTTACATTTGGTAGTGTATATATGTCAATGCCACTCTCTCACTTCGTCCCAGCTTACCCTTCGCCCTCTCCCTGTCCTCAAGTCCATGCTCATCATCTGCATCTTTATTCCTGTCCTGCCCCTATGTTCTTCAGAACCTTTTTTTTTTTTTAGATTCCATATATATGTGCTGGCATATGGTATTTACTTTTCTCTTTCTGACTTACTTCACTCTGTATGACCATCTCTAAGTCCATCCACCTCACTACAAATAACTCAATTTCACTTCTTTTTATGGCTGAGTAATATTCCATTGTATATATGTGCCACATCTTCTTTATCCATTCATCCGTTGATGGACATTTTGGTTGCTTCCATGTCCTGACTATTGTAAATACAGCTGCAGTGAACATTGTGGTACATGACTCTTTTTGAATTATGGTTTTCTCAGGGTATATGCCCAGTAGTGGGATTGCTGGGTCATATGGTAATTCTAATTTTAATTTTATAAGGAACCTCTATAATGTTCTACATAGTGGCTGTATCAATTTACATCCCCACCAACAGTGCAAGAGGGTTCCCTTTTCTCCACACCCTCTCCAGCATTTATCGTTTGTAGATTTTTTGATGATGGCCATTCTGACTGGTGTGAGGTGATACCTCATTGTATTTTTTGTGTGTGTGTGGTATGCGGGCCTCTCACTGTTGTGGCCTGTCTTGTTGCAGAACACAGGCTGCGGACACGCAGGTTCAGCGGCCATGGCTCACAGGCCCAGCTGCTCCACGGCATGTGGGATCTTCTCAGACCAGGGCACGAACCCGCGTCCCTTGCATCAGCAGGCGGACTCTCAACAACTTTGCCACCAGTGAAGCCCCCTCATTGTAGTTTTGATTTGCATTTCTCTAATGATTAGTGATGTTGAGCATCCTTTCATGTGTTTGTTGGCAATCTGTATATCTTCTTTGCAGAAATGTCTATTTAGGTCTTCTGCCCATTTTTGGATTGTGTTTTTCTTTTTTTTTGATATTGAGATGCATGAGCTGATTGTAAATTTTGGAGATTAATCCTTTGTCAGTTGTTTCATTTGTAAATATTTTCTCCCATTCTGAGGGTGGTCTTTTCACCTTGTTTATGGTTCCCTTTGCTGTGCAAAAGCTTTTAAGTTTCGTTAGGTTCTATTTGTTTATATTTGTTTTTATTTCCATTTCTCTAGGAGGTGGGTCAAAAAGGACCTTGTTGTGATTTATGTCATAGAGTGTTCTGCTTATGTTTTCCTCTAAGAGTTTTCTAGTTTCTGGCCTTACATTTAAATCTTTAATCCACTTTGAGTTTATTTTTGTGTATGGTGTTACGGGGTGTTCTAATTTCATTCTTTTACATGTAGCTATACAGTTTTCCCAGCACCACTTATTAAAGAGGCTGACTTTTCTCCACTGAATATCCTTACCGCCTTTATCAAAAATAAGGTGACCATATGTGTGTGGATTTATCTCTGGGCTTTCTATCCTGTTCCATTAATCTATATGTCTGTTTTTTGTGCCAGTACCATACTTAAAATTCCTTTTTATGATGAACAACTTTTCACTGCATAATTTAAATACATAATAAATAGTATTCTTTTAATTATAAAAAACACACATTGACTTATATTTACGTTATTCATATCAAAATATTACTTTTAAGAACTTTTAAAAATTTACTTACTCTTAATACTTTTAATAATTGTAAGAGAAAAGATACTAATAATAATAATAATAATAATAATAATATTCACATAGTAAATAAGAACATAAGAGCATTAACCATAGAGCAGGAGATGTTGAGGCATGAGATGAAATGGAACATATTGGACGCTCTACATATGGAAATCAAACTTCACTTTCTTCACCATTTTCTGAGAGCTAGGAGTGGAGCACAGCTCCATCATGAGCCATTTCATAAACAATGAACAAGGACGCACGAAAGGCAAGAACTTCTCTGCTCCTTCCACAAAACACTAATGCCACTCCAGATGCAAGTCAAATTAGGTCTATTGCCATGAAGAAAATGATTATCATGGGGACCCTAAAGGAGAGCTAACAAAACATTTGGTGTCACATTTCCTGATCCCTGTGGACATTCGGGGAAAAAAACAGGCTCCTATTATGTGTGTTATATTGTTATATGTGTTATAATCCAAATTTTTACATAGCGTGAAAAAGAAAAAAAAGAAGCCATCAACAAACTTGCCATTATCCCTATATTCCACAGGAATAATACTTTGCTCTACCCAAAATGCTTTAAACATAATTCCTCTTTGTATTAGAGGCTTAAAGTGTAAAGGCCAACTTGACTATAAAAGCTTCAGGAAAATCCATATATTTAAGTTCAGAATGGCTTTTCTTTCATTCCCGTGTAGTGTCTGCAAACCACATTGATGCATTTTATCAGGAGTCATACTGGCTCAAAGTAGAGCTATAAAAACCCTAAGAACATAAAATCTTATTTTTTAAGTTCTTAGCTTTAAATATGCATCAGCAGGATGGAAGCCATTATTTTCTCCACATTAGCCTTAATGACTGTGCAAAGGATTTGAAGATCACTATTCTTGAAAAGTGGATTTGGCCATTGTCATACAGTCTCTGTCACCAAAACTCTGTTATTAAAGCTTTCTCTCTTTTGTAAAAACATTTTTATCTGCTTAGCACTTTTCCCACATGCCACTATATGGAACATTCCAAATCATTGATTAATTAGGGCAGTTGTTTTAATGAAAAAGATTGATTTTTTTCTATTTGCATTTTCTTCTCTTTTCTTGACCTCATTCTCCTTTGGGACATCAGTTATTATTCAAAGTCTCTACAGCTGGCTTGAAACTCCCCTGGGAACGCCAGTTTAACAAACTGCCTCATGGAAAATTATTGCTATCTGCTTTACCTCAGATATATATATACACATACATAAGGGGTGTCAGTCCATTTGGGCTACTGTAACAAAATAGCTTATAAACAACAGAAATTTATTTTTCACAGTCTGTAGGCTGGATCATGGTGTCAGCATGGTTGAATGAGAGCCCTCTTCCAGCTTGTACACTTTCTGTTGCATTCTCACATGGCAGAAAGGGGAAGGGATCTCTCTGTAGCTTCTTTTAAAAGGTAGTTTTGTAAGGGCTTCACCCTCCTGACTTAAGCACCTCCCAAAGGCTCTACCTACTAGTACCATCATCTGTGGGGATCAGGATTTCAATATACGAATTTGGGGGGAACACAAAGATTCAAACCATAGCAGGGTGTATGCATATACACGTATATAGGATGGCAATTTGCTCTACTCTAAATGTATCCCTTCCTTCTTGCTTTCCTCACAGTCCATCAAAGCACCCACTTCTTGAATGATATGTACTTTTCTAGCTGGAAGGAAAAACCCTGATGATTAAATAGGCACTATTTCATTTGCCCACAGAATAGCCAATTAATACACGAGAAGTAGCAGCGAGGTTAAAGAAACATGAAGCATAGATAAGGACCACAGAGTAAACCAAGTAAAGTGTCAACTCAGAAGGATAGCAAAGGACTAAACATAGAGTAGATAGTCAAACGGTTACTGGTCAGCTAATTCATTTTGTTATTTAGCCAGGAGCAATTTTAATTTTCTAAGAGGACTTATAATAAATTCCTACTGGTAGAATTTAAGATATTGCAGGAGACAATAAGGATTTTGTTTTAGTTTTGTACCCATTAAACTGTATCATGTAGTTGATCACTTAATTTTATCTAAATGCAAATTTGACCTTATGTTTGTCTTTTTGTACCATATAATTTTTAAAAATATTGATATGAAATGAAGTGGATTCTCAGATGTGGTCCCTGATTTAGTATTGTTCTGGTCGATGCTGGAATAAAGCATTCTTGGACGGATGTGGAGAGTGAAAATCTTTAACTTTCTCATTGTTTCATCTAAAATTGAACTGGGTGGAGACAGAAATTAAGACTAACCCCAGCTAGTTTGTGAAAGGCCAATAGATTTCTTTACAAGTCTTAGTTTCCCTTACTATTATCAACCAAGGGAAGGATAAATGAGGTTAAAAATTTTAAGAATAAAGGAAGAACTAATGAACAAACAAGCAAAAAATAGTAGAATCTCTGGGGGGAAATAGTTTTTTATAAAGATGTTCAGAAGAAGTACAGTATAAATATCTGAGTTTTGATGCACTGATTTGATGTGTATATGCACCTACACACTGAGATTAAGACGCATGTTTCAATAAACATCAAGATTTATTATGCATTTTGAAAGTATTGACTGAGGTGAAAGTCAATACATCTTGATGTTCACCACAACAAAATCAATAGTTGCTTAATAATTTACCAAGATTCAGTGGATTTAATGTATCTGATGGCTATGAAGTAAAGTAAAACCACTACACTTCTTTCAGGAACACTTGATGAAGGATATAATACCAGCATCAAACATTTGGAGCCAAAATTTATACCCTCTCCTTTTTGAATGAAGGTAAGTGAAACATCACCTTTCCCAGAACAGCAGATGTGAACTCTGAAATTAGAGCAAGGAGAAAGGAGTAACAGGAAGGATCCTCAGAGAAGACAACACTCATTAGAAAACAGATTCAGTGTCACAGATGAATGCGGGCATCTGTGCCTGTGAATTAAACAGCAGCATCCTCCTGTTAAATATAATTCGATCCACTTTGTTAGGCCCCAAACTTGCTTTATGTTGATTGCACATTTGTCTTTTCCTAGTTTCCCACTTATCTCCAGAGATTAATACATGCAGTTAATTCAAATGCCTTGACAATCTAACCCCAATTCAAAAGGGTCTTAGTGACAGACTTAGAAAAACAAAGTGATGGCACATTTGATCACCTTACTATTTGTTTCCACTTCAGGAATGTGGAAATTAGAAGATGGCCAATCCTCTGCAGAGCTGATATAATGATTCATCTATAATCAGAAGCCAGACCAATATGACCAGTCATTAACATCATTCAAGTTAAGTCCAAAACAGGGAAACTCTATACACTGAACTGTGGGAAGGCATGAATAGTCTGATACACATGCAGAATGGAGGTTTCCTAGTGCTTCTAGACGGTATTAATAAGTCGAATTTTGGAAATAAAAATGAATGTCAAAGAACCAGCAGATTAAGCAAAATCTGGGCTCCCTCCAGAATAAATTTTTAATGATGAATTTCTTTAGAAAATTGTCATACTACCTTTAGCTGAAAGCACAGAAAAGAGATCTGGCAGCCATTTTGTAAGAACCACCAAAGGAAATAATAAACAAGTGTGGGCTACAGAAAATAATGGCTAAAAACATTCCCCTGAAGAGAACAGAAATGTGAGTTGCTCTTTGCAGGCATTGCCAATAGATAAGGCAGGACATGTAATAAATGAGTGAAGCGGGGGGAACAGATACAGGTACAAAGATTAAAGATTGCAAGTAACCCCAACTTATCAATCTTTGAAATGGTTCTAAGAGCGAAATTGTCACATATGTCTTGCATTCTTGGCAGGGAACATCAGTGATGGGTGAACACCTCTAATGTATCACAATTTATGTTTTTCAGAGAGCTTGTCCGTGAACTATCATGAATTACCATAACTGAGCCTCACAAAAAATCTTTTAAATGACCTGGAAAGGTGTTCTAATCCCCTCTTAACAGACAAGGGAACCTACAACAAGAAACATGTAACTAGTCTCAGATCACACAATCATTAAGGGGCAGAACTGAATTTGAATCCATATCTTCTAATTCCAAACCCAGGGCATTTCTTTGGATGTCAAGAAGAAGCTTTTATAGAACAATAATAAAATTTGTTACTACTTGTGTTAGTTAGCAATCTCCAGAGAAACAGAAGCAATAGGGGATATGTTTGCGTGTGTGTGTGTGTGTGTGTGTGTGTGGAGAGAGAGAGAAAGATTTTAAGAAATTGACTCACAAATGTGGGAGATGACAAGTCTAAAATCTGCAAGGCAGTTGAGGCTGGGAACTCAAGCAGTTTCTATGATGCAGCTTTAAGACAGATTTTCAGGCTTCCATTGTGGCTCAGTGGATAAGAATCCACCTGCCAATGCAGGGGACATGGGTTCGATCCCTGGTCCGGGAAGATCCCACATGCCATGGAGTAACTAAGCCCGTGCGCCACAATTACTGAGCCCGTGTGCCACAACTACTGAAGCCCATGTGCCACAACTACTAAAGCCCACGTGCCTAGAGCCCATGCTCCACAACAAGAGAAGCCACTGCAATGAGAAGCCCACTCACCACAACGAAGAGTAGCCCCCGCTTGCCACAACTAGAGAAAGCCTGCGCATAGCAACGAAGATTCAATGCAGCCAAAAATAACTTAAAAATTAAATCTTTAAAAAAAAAAAAGACAGAAGTTCTTCTTCAGGAAACCTCAGTCTTTGCTCTTAAGGTCTTCAATTGATTGGATGAGCCCCACCCACATTATGGACAGTAATCTGCTTTACTTAAAGTCAATTAATTATAAATGTTAATCAAAACTAAAAAATACCTTCACAACATCAGATCTAGTGTTTGACCAAACAACCAGGTACCACGGCCTAGCCACGTGTGACACATAAAAGTAACCATCACGCCACCATTTCTAGGGAAAAAAATTAAAATTTTTGTTTTCAATAATATTCTTATATCTGCCTTTGCACATTTTCCAGAACAAGCTAGTGAAATTAAGAGCTAATTAGATAAAATTATTCATTCAAATGTCTACCTCTAACATTATTATCTTAAATCTCACATTCTCCTTTTATGCAACTTACAGCCCCATTTTGTATCAGGTTTCTATTCATTACAGCAATTGTGAAACATGAAGAATAGCTACTTCTCTAGTAACCAAACTGGGAGAAGAGCTCCTTGGTTGAACAAATTCTAACTATTAAGTGATCTAAAGTGGTGTTTCTAAAACTGTGGGTGATGGACTATCTTCCTTAGAAGCATCTGGGAACCTTGTTAAAAGGCAGATTCTTAAGTCCTACTCTAGTGCTTTTGAATCAGAATTTCTAATGGTGGGTCCACACTATACTTTAGCAAGCATCCTAGGCAACATTTGGGTCCCTTGTAGTATAAGAACCACTGAACCAGAAGATTAAAGCAGTGAGTATACAAATAAGACTCAGGCACTAACACAGAACCCTCTACACATTATACAAAGGAACAGCCAAGTAGAGATCAAGAGAAGAAACAAAAACAAAACTTCCCAGCTTTGGCAAAAATAAAAACATTGTTTTTGTCATATTCTCACAAAAAAATGTACCAGTGCTCAGTAAAAGTGGGAAAAAAACACATAACTGCCTGTAGAAAATGACTTTGGGAAAATAGGAATAGATCCAAAACATAGAATGATCACCACGGGCTGTAAACAGAGAAAGAGATTGTGCCGTGAGTGGTACACACTGTGTGAATCAGAAGGTACTTCATCAACACAAGGCACAATTTCAGGTGGTCAAGTGCCCTGAAATTTGTGGAGCTTTTGAACTAGAATCTGTATAAGTGAATAAATGTGAAGAAACAAAAAGCAGTATGACTCTGAGAAGTGAAAATCTAAAATCTTGTGAAGTCTCCTTTTAAAGGAATTATAGACCTAGGACAAATCAGTATTATTAAGTCCATTTCTTTGGCCTTCAGTTTCCCATAAACCATTACAGCAAGATGAAATTTCATCCTGGTTTAAATTCTTTCAAAGGAGGTTTTGCAAAGCCTTTTCATAACTTCTGATATAGGTGTGCTTCATTCTATAAATAAAACAAATGGCATATTTTAAAAATCAACTTCCCAAAACTTTATCAATTTATCAAATATTTTCTACAGGATTATTTTAAATAGTGAGCCCATGGTAAGGGTGTAGGGAAAAGGGAAACTTAGTGCTCTGTTGGTGGGAATGTAAATCCATAAAAATCATTATGAAAAACAGTATGAAGTTTCCTCAAAACTTCATACTATTTATACAAAACTTCATACTTCATACTTCATACTATTCATACAAAACTTCCTCTATTAAAAATAGAGCTACCATATAATCCAGCAATTCCACATCTGGATATTTATCCAAAGGAATTAAAAACATGTTAGCATAGAGATACCTGCACTTCTATGCTCATTGCAGCATTATTCACAATAGGCAAGATATGGAAGCAACCTAAGTGTCCATTAACTGATGAATGAATGAAGAATCTATAGTATATATATGCAATGGAATATTATTCAGCCATGAGAAAGGAGGAAATCCTGCCTTTTACAACAACTTGTATGAAACTTGAGGGCATTATGCTTAGTGAAGTAAGTCAGACAGAGAAAGACAAATGTATCACTTATGTGTAGAATCTAAAAAGCAGAGTAGGGTG